>NW_024040928.1:18471321-18604229 GCF_014851395.1 Micropterus salmoides
CTTTGAAACATGACTGTATCTAACTAAATTAAGCCAAACCCAAGCGCTAAAAGTTCCAACATTGAACGATGAATGTAATGGTTAGTTTGAGAGGCAAAATTGTTGAATAATGTGTTTATTGCACCCAAGGTGAAACTAGAAGTTAAATATTTTTGGATTGAAAATCCATACCTTGTTTCTGTTTACTTGTTTGTTTGTGTTTTGTTTCCAATGGGTGATTTAGTTTTGTTGTCTTTTCTGTCTTTCAGGATTCCATGAACGCGCTGGCTCTTGATCTGAACTATCCTGCCCTGCGGAAAAACAAAAACATAGAGGCCTTTCTGAACCGATGTAAGAGCTACAGTGTGTTTTCGTGAAGGTCAAGATTCTCGTGCTTAGCTTGAATGAAATACAGACCAGAGCAATCTGGTCATGGGGGACTGAGTATGTTACTTGGTTGTCAAAGCACACAAACTATACGTACAATGGAACTTTATGTCTAGATGATGAAAAGTATTCATTTCCAAACCTTGTGTTGTGACAAAAAACTTGATCCTTGTTCTTCAGTGGTTGTTGTTTCTGCAAAAAGTCACAAAATAGATACGAAATATATGAAGAAATCCTCTGTAGTCTGATTGTAAGTTACATCTTGTGATTTAAATGAGCTGCTATGTGGCCTGACAGCCAAAATATATCATATAAAAGACAAACAAACAAAAAAGTTTGATGTGTCACTTTTGTATATACTTGCTTTTTCTAATACTTTTTTGTGAAATATTTTGCATTTTATCTTTGTCTTGAGGCCATTTACAAAGATTGAAATGACCGTTATGTTGCATTATGCATGTCTTCCAAAAATTTCAAAAATCTGTCTTTCTCATCTAAAAACTAGCTTTAATAAATAACTTTAGCCTGGATATAACTTTTAATAAACTGTCATGGATCTCTCTCTGATCCAGCAGTTAACAACTGATCTGATCCTTTGAACCTAAATGGTTGGAGCATGACGTTTTGTGTTGCGCATGTGTCTATCCTGCAGATGAAAAGGCAGTGAGTCAGCTGCGAGAGCTGCAGGTGAAGCTTGAAGACTTTGAAAAAGTGAAATTGATTGGGAGAGGAGCCTATGGAGAAGTGCAGCTGGTGAGATTTTTCTTTTTTTAAATTATTTTTATTAAACCTTTCTTTAACCAGGAAAGGCTCGTTGAGATTTAAAATCTCTTTTCCATGAGCGTCCTGGCCAAGATAGACAGTAGCTAGTCGTTATATAAAAGTGGTGAGAATACTGTCTGCAAGGAGCTGATGAATAATGTTTTATGAGGTTGCATCATGTTTCCGGTTGTCTGACCATAACTCAGAAACAGAAGGGGAGATTGTGACCATATACAACAGTTGGTCAGACACTCAAAGGTCATTGTGACCTTAAAATAGGTTTTTAGCCATATTATAAGAATGAATTAGGAAATTCCAGATTTCACACACATGTTGACTGGAACAACACAACAAGTACAACTGTCCCGTACAACTTAACCAGCTGTATGGGCTTTCCACCATCTTATCAATTCTGCCTTTCATTTCATGCCTCATTCTGAATTTTGAAGATCACATGAGAATCATTTGAATGCAAATAACGTATTGGAGCCAGGTAGTCCTGATCCTGTGAGGAAGTGAGTGAGTTTTTGTTTACAGCTCATAGAGAGGCTTTGCATCTAAAAATGGTAGGAGAAAACAAAAGCACCATATTTTATGTAGCTATACTAAAAAAAGTACATTTTTACACAGTAGTTTAGTCCATGTGTACTGGATCTGTTTAGCCAATACCTGTATGATAATCCCTTATTAATCTGTTGAACAATGTGTATTCACTGGAATCATATCATTAATATAGTTATCATTTTCATTTAGCCAAAACATACAGTTTATACCCTTGATTTAATTCCTTCTAAATATTCACTACATGTACTATATGATTGTGGACAGACATGAATGTAAACTGCAACTTTATTGGTTGGGGGAGGCATACAACCGTGAGGCAGTAATTGTAGTGTGATTTTAAATTATGCAGCATTAGATATAAAGGGAGATGGAGCAAGGAGAGTTTCTCCAGATGTTCCTCAATTCAGCAATTTGCACCAAAACACCAGGAAATGTGAACCACTAGAGGGAGCAACAATCTGTGAATCTACCAAATATCTGCAACTTATTTTTGGTATTTCAAAAATACATGGCATTTTTCTCCTCATCGTGGCCTAATTTTGTGTTTAAAAAACGTAATTAAGGCAAGCAGTAGTTGTTTTAAAAACTCCCAATTTCTCCAGATGTTTCAGATGCTTTTCTCTTGTCCCGGTGAAAGCTTGAATGTGGTCTCTGCTGAGTGTCTTGTGGTAGAAACAAGCCTGGACAGGCTCAATGTGTGGGAGATGAGCGTGAAGTCTGGTGTGGGGGTGTGTAGGGAGGGGGGGCTTAGGGTGTTTGTGCTTAAAATCTTGTGTAAGCATGTCTTTTTATGGGTGTGTGTCTGTAATTACGGGCTCCCCTCTCTGTTTCTGTCTTTCTCTCTCTGTCTCTCATTTTATCTTGGTCATTATGACATTCTGTCTAGTTCTTATTGTCCTTGTAAATTTAAAACTGTTTACACAACATCTCCTTTCTTTGTCTTGCCCTCCTCCGCTGCAGGTCCGTCACAAGGCCTCTCAGAAGGTTTACGCCATGAAGCAGCTCAACAAGTTTGAGATGATCAAGCGGTCAGACTCTGCCTTCTTCTGGGAGGAGAGGCACATCATGGCATTTTCCAACAGCCCCTGGGTTGTTCAGGTGTGCACATACACCAATTGTATTCTGTCAGCAAGACAAAATATGTAACAAAGCCGAAGGATTTCACATTTAAACATAAAACAAGGATGCATATTTAGACCCGGCCTCCTTTCACTGCAGAGACTTAAGTGTGCCAAACAATATTAGAACCTTCCCAATACAGGTGATTGGGAAAAGGGAAAAATAAAATGTTTCAAGTCCACCAAAAATAGCTAAATGTTAATTCCAGCCATACAATACCATGTTCTTTTTTATTTTATTTAATCGACAGAGATTTAGAGATTTAGATTAGAATGTTTAAGCTTTTAGAGAGTTTAATGGTGGATCATACAAAGATTTTAATGCTAAATATGTATTCATAATGTTAGAATTAACTATATGGGTACAGTTTCTATCATGTGATATGTAATTTTCTGTCACAATAGCAATATATTGTATATCTTGATATGGAACATCTTTTGGAAATTAGATTGATAAACAGTTAAACGTGGGGTATGTAATTCTAATCCAACACACTTCTTTGTGTCAAATTCTGCAAATATCTCCGCTTGCGGTCCACACTGTGTGTGCGCCTTGGAAAAACATCCGGTGTTTGTGCACAGCCCTGGCTCTGTAAATGGGAAACAAACAAAGTGGCCCACACCCCACCACACAACAGTATTCCATTCATGATTTGTGTGTCAGGTGGCGTTAAATGACTTGCCCGCGGACATTGTGCTTACTTTCTACTTGTCTATTCTAGACATGCTGTTGTTGTGATGTTAGCTATAGTAGCAGGAGAGTTGCGATTAGCGCTGTCTGGAGCTGCTGCGCTGCTCTGGCACCGTCTCGTCCTCTCTGCAAGTTAGCTTCACTGCAGCAACTGTAGCAAATAACTTGCTAACCCAGAACGTGGCTAACATTTGTTACATTACTTGCTGTGTCGTTGTTCGCTCTATATCATGGTATTTGTCCTGGTGTTGGATTACTCCAGAATTGCTTACCCCACCTTTTAATAGATGAAATACTAACTAGATAGGAACAACTCAAATATGCTGAAATTTTGCAGTTTAGCATTGAATGCAAATAGTAGAAAAATACATAAAGATATTTATACACATCAATGTAAAGAATGACACCCCCTCACCTCTCCTTGGCTTACTTGCTTAGTTTCGCTCAATTCCTGGATGCCTATTGGATCATGATTTTATTATTTGATCCCATAGACATGCCACAATTGAGCCAAGATAGCCTAATATTGCTGTTTGACATAACTTCAGAGTACAGCAAATACAATAAAAAAAGGTCTGTCAATCTGACTGATAAAGAGGGAAAAACTGTTCCCCAAAACTACTGTATTTCTGAACTCTCTCTGTAACCAAATCACACACATGTAGGCTATTCTATGTGATTTGCTTTTGATAACTAATTTAAAAAATAATGCAATATTGTTTCATTTCCACTGACTGAGCCTCCCCTGAAACTGTTTGGAGCCCACCTGGGGAGGCCCGCCTCACACTTCCTCTCTGCAGTGGAGTATGTGTCTGGCTTTGTTATGTCCAATACAAATAGGTAATTTAGGAAGCACTTTCAATATGACTACTAATGTAGATTATGATGACCAAAGGATGCTCAAAATTCACAATTTAACTGTAATGCTTCCTTAAAAAGACATTTAACACTGTATCACAATAATCGAAGCATATAGGAGAACCTCCGTGATATTTTAATCTTATATAACAATGTGTAATATTATGTTGATTTATTTTTTTCCCCAGCTCTACTTAGTATGCACTGGAGTAATAACCTGGCTTCATGATTTAGGCATGAACATGAAATAATAGTCTATGGTTTAGTGTGAAAATGAGTGCAGATCATCCAGAGATAACACACCTACATCCTATAGTGAAATCTGTATCAAATTGAAGGCTTAATAATCCTTCTTACTGTGACATTAAGTTATTACGTTTGTTGCCTCCTAGCTGTGCTGTGCTTTCCAAGACAACAGACACCTCTACATGGTGATGGAGTTCATGGCCGGAGGCGACCTGGTCACACTCACCATGAACTACGACATACCTGAGAAGTGGGCTCGCTTCTACACAGCTGAAGTAGTGCTGGCGCTGGACGCCATCCACTCCTTGGGCTTCATCCATCGTGACGTTAAACCTGACAACATGCTGCTGGACCAAAACGGACACCTCAAACTGGCAGATTTTGGCACATGCATGAAGATGGACGAGGTAGGTTTCAAATGTGTTGTACTTGGATAGGCGATTAAGTTAAGACAGCTTTTGTGTTAGAGTAATTTTACTATTGAATTGAATGCACTTAAGTTGAATAGAGTGTTTTTGCGTGTTTTTACTTTTATCTCTCAAGACCATTGCCCTTTTTTCAGTGCCCTAGTGCACCATCAAGTGTTCAGGCTGTGAAGTGAAGCCCAATGCTGCACTCTTGCATCAGGTTATTTTTGAAGTTGTTGTGCTAAACAACCACTCTGGAGTTCAGCTGAGGCCCCTCCTTGGAGTCGGGAAATGTTCTTCCACCTTTTTGTTTGTACCACAGCAATTTCTAAATAGCTGGCTGACATGCGGTTCAGCACATTTTGGCAGCAGACAAAATGTGTCACATGAACACAGTCAAAACAGTCTGGCAGAGATTAAACCCTGCACTAAATGAACTATCTACTATATCTGAATCTACTCCTGAATCAATGAAATAATCAGTTTTTCTGCCATTGTCTCAGAATATCTGTAATATTGAGTAATAGCTTTCAGAGCTATGTTAGACAAGATCATTACAATTGTATGTGTTTAGTTTCATACATTTACTGCTGTACATGGTGCTTTTAAACACTTTCTTTGGGTCATGGAAAATATAAATATACATTGTAGCCATTGTCCAGACCCTGCGCTACATATTTTTGTGGAAATGTTTATTCTGCTTCCTTCCCTAGTTATACCAACCCTTCTATAGTAAATCTTGTGTGTTTTTCTGTTTGCAGACAGGGATGGTGCACTGTGAAACAGCAGTAGGCACACCAGACTACATCTCCCCTGAGGTGCTTCAGTCTCAGGGTGGTGATGGTTACTATGGCCGAGAGTGCGACTGGTGGTCTGTAGGAGTCTTTATCTACGAGTTGTTGGTTGGTAAGTGCCCTACCGTATATACAGCAATGTTTTTTGTCACCTAAAATGTCTACAGGATGTAATTTAGCACCTATAGTATGTAAAATCCTGTCTTTGGTATTGACATTGGTATAATCATCAACAACGTACCACCAACAGATACAATATGTTCACGTTTGTGCTGTTTGTCCCTTAAAATCCTAAACATTTCCATCTACCAAATTTCCAAATACTTTTGTTCGCAGGGGAAACCCCCTTCTATGCTGAGTCCCTGGTTGGAACTTATGGGAAGATCATGAACCACAAGAACACACTCATCTTCCCAGATGATGCAGAGATATCTCAGGATGCCAAAGACCTCATCTGTGCCTTTCTTACTGACAGGTTCGCACTTGCTTTAACAAGAATTCAGAATATTTCACAATTTCAGGCTGCCTGTCATGTGCAGACAGTTGCATACACACTTAGATTTCGACTATGGAAAAATGAAAGGACATTGTTTGCATCGTAACTAAACTTTGAACTTTCTGACAATAAATGATCTGAGACGACCAGGTTATAAAGATACAACATGCTGAGTCATGTGATTGAACATGAGAAGAGCGAGTGCCTGGTGCACACTAAGGATTTTAAAAGATTAACCAATTTAATATTTTAATCTTAAGAACCCACACACATCAGATGGATCAAGACGCAGGATCACACATACATACAAACTGATTTCAGAGTGGCGATTTAAGGAACTTAGGATCTCACAAAATATCGCGTGATCAAATGTGACTTCAGACATAAACAAACATGGAGACAGACTCTGGTCTAGTCAGTTCTAATAAAACTGTGGATAAACCGATAAAATCGAGGCTGATGAGGCCCCATCCACACTGCTCTGTTTTCGTTTTAAAACGGAGACCTTTTGCTACGTTTGCACCTCCCGTCCAGACTAAAACGGCGAAAACGAAGACCTAAAATGGAGAAGTTTGAAAACGCTGCCAACCCCGTTTTTTGTTTTGAAACTCCGGAGTGCGTTTTAGTGAAGACGGACAAAACTGGAGGACTTTAAACTCTGATACGCAGCTAAAGCACTGGTGTGAATGGAGATTGTATTAAAACGGAGTAGTGTAGATGGGCCTGAGAAATGGGAATCAACATGGTTTATATGTTTTATAGCTGAGCAAATACACACAGTGGTGACGTTTCATGGTCAGAACACTCATTGGCTGTTTTCTGATCAGTGGCAATCTTAACATTACAGGTGCTGGTCATATAATTAGAATATCATCAAATAGTTGATTTATTTCAGTAATTCCATTCAAAAAGTGAAACTTGGATAATGTATACATTCATTCCACACAGACCGATATATTTCTAGTGTTCATTCCTTTTAATTTTGATGATTATAACTGACAACTAATGAAAATCCCAAATTCAGTATCTCAGAAAATTTGATTATTACTTAAGACCAATACAAAAAAAGGATTTTTGGAAATGTTGGTCAACTGAAAAGTATGAACATGAGAAGTATGAGCATGTACAGCACTCAATACTTAGTTGGGGCTCCTTTTTGCCTGAATTACTGCAGCAATGCGGCATGGCATGGAGTCGATCAGTCTGTGGTCAGGTGTTATGAGAGCCCAGGTTGCTCTGATAGTGGCCTTCAGCTCTTCTGCATTGTGGGGTCTGGCGTATCGCATCTTCCTCTTCACAATATCCCATAGATTTCCTATAGGGTTAAGGTCAGGCGAGTTTGCTGGCCAATTAAGAACAGGGATACCATGGTCCTTAAACCAGGTACTGGTAGCTTTGGCACTGTGTGCAGATGCCAAGTCCTGTTGGAAAATGAAATCTGCATCTCCATAAAGTTGGTCAGCAGCAGGAAGCATGAAGTGCTCTAAAACTTCCTGGTAGACGGCTGCGTTGACCTTGGACCTCAGAAAACACAGTGGACCAACACCAGCAGATGACATGGCACCCCAAACCATCACTGACTGTGGAAACTTTACACTGGACTTCAAGCAACGTGGATTCTGTGCCTCTCCTCTCTTCATCCAGACTTTGGGACCTTGATTTCCAAAGGAAATGCTAAATGTACTTTCATCAGAGAACATAACTTTAGACCACTCAGCAGCAGTTCAGTCCTTTTTGTCTTTAGCCCAGGCGAGACGCTTCTGATGCTGTGTCTTGTTCAAGAGTGGCTTGACACAAGGAATGCGACAGCTGAAACCCATGTCTTGCATACGTCTGTGCGTGGTGGTTCTTGAAGCACTGACTCCAGCTTCAGTCCACTCTTTGTGAATCTCCCCCACATTTTTGAATGGGTTTTGTTTCACAATCCTCTCCAGGGTGCGGTTATCCCTATTGCTTGTACACTTTTTTCTACCACATCTTTTCCTTCCCTTCGCCTCTCTATTAATGTGCTTGGACACAGAGCTCTTTAGCAATGACCTTTTGTGTCTTGCCCTCCTTGTGCAAGGTGTCAATGGCCGTCTTTTGGACAGCTGTCAAGTCAGTAGTCTTACCCATGATTGTTTAGCCTACAGAACTAGACTGAGAGACCATTTAAAGGCCTTTGCAGGTGTTTTGAGTTAATTAGCTGATTAGAGTGTGGCACCAGGTGTCTTCAATACTGAACCTTTTCACATTATTCTAATTTTCTGAGATACTGATTTTGGGGTTTTCATTAGTTGTCAGTTATAATCATCAAAATTAAAAGGAATGAACACTTGAAATATATCAGTCTGTGTGGTATGAATGTATACATGATACAGGTTTTACTTTTTGAATGGAATTACTAAAATAACTCAACTTTTTGATAATATTCTAATTATATGACCAGCACCTGCATGTCTGTGAACCCCTCACACTACAGGATCATTTAGGCTGATAATCGATAACCGATCAGCCTCCGCTCACTAACACCCCGCAATTGCTGAGAGGGGCGAATCTGACTTAAATTGGCCTAATTATCTTCTATTGTGCGGCCAGCATTAAATAAGCAAAGTGAGAAAGTATCAGACATTAGATGTGTCAAAGTTAACAAAGACGTTTCACAACTCTTCTTCAGAAGACAGTGCTTTATTCGCCAAATGTTTTTTGTGGTACCGCCACCAAACTTTAAGTGAATACAATATGGTGTTGTAGGTGTAAGGTTTAGTTATCAAGACCTTATTCTATATTTTTATAGTCTTTTCTTTCTTGTCAACAAATTCCCTGAAATGACCAACAATCGTATTGCTTCCAACTGTAGATGTAAAACTTGAACTAAGGCTAACATATAGTTTATTATTTTTAAAAGGCTAAACAGTTTCCTTAAACAGCTGGGCATTGTAGTTTATAGCAAACATTTTTCAAATGTGAGCAAAAAGTACATTTGTTGGGGGACTATTTTCTCCCGCGGATTGATACACATTTGGTTTGCTAGTGAGTATTTTCAGCATGTGGGATTGACTCAAAATAAACCACAGTGCCCAATTGTGATGAACTTGTCAGCTAGTGCAGTGGAGTGACGTTAGAAGTCTATGGAACAGAGGAATAACTTATATCAGGCTTTGCATACAGACAATACTTATAGTACTAATAGTTTTAGCTCTTTTCATGAGATTTGTAGACAAAAAGATAAATATAGAATTTCACTAGATGCATTCTTTAATAAAACTAACATTCTGTCTTGAATTTGTTTGCTAAAAATGATATTGATGAATCCAAACCTGATTTTAGCTGCCATGCAATTACAAATAGTGTCATTTTAATTTGTGTTATAACATATTATTAGTAATAAAGGTATGGATTAAATGAATGTGTGGGTCAGGTTTTTGGTTAGTGACCCATCCCCCTGGAAGAAACCACTTCCTGTTTACATTAGTTACCCCGCCATCCAGAGAGGGCTCAAACAACAGGCTCTTTCTGCTTCAACACAGAGCAGCCTTTCATTTTTCCTCACTCAGTTTATTTACCTTCTCACTCACTATTCTCCCACCACATACAGAATCTCACATGTGTACGGCTGCTCAGCCACACAACCACCCACCCACCCACACACATATCTTGAACACTGACCAGTACATTCATTCACCACTTAACCCACATGCTCCGTCACTGTCGCCCTGTCTTGCTGAATCATTCCTGTAAGAACCACCATCGTCTCTTTTTTTGTAATTTTCTTTTTCTACCTTTCTTGGTGCCACTTTCCATTTCTCCATCCTTTGCTCATTTCTGTAACTTTCTCCTTTGCACTCCTGCAGTTTTCCGGGCACTGAGACTTGGCCTGTTTATAAGCCTGGCCTGGATGCCTATTTTTTTCAATCTTTTTTTTGTGGAGGGGTTTAGAAACTCTCCCGTTTTCTCTTTCTTCCTCCCCACCCCTACCCTCTCTTTCTTTTGGCTGGCTCTGGAATGTCCCACACGTGGCAAGCCTAAACTGCCGCACCCCTGCAACCCTGTACCCAGCGCTGGAGGAGGGAGGAAAGTGGGACGAGAAAGAGAGAGAGAGTGTGTGTGTGAGAGTAGAGTTTTAGAGAGGGGAATGCAGCAGCAGCTCTAGCAGTTGTGTTTGAGTCAATCAGAGTTGTTGATGTTGCCTCCTGCGGTCTGATCCTGCTGTCTTTGCTCCCGCTCTCCTCCTGGATCTATATCATCTGTCTGGTTAAAGGAGGTTTCAGTGTCCATCAGTGGTCATGCAGCTCTCCATGCTGGTCAGTGTGGTCAGTGCCTAGTGGTCACTCCACTGGGCTGTGTGTTTGGGATGACATGCTGATGACGATGGTGTGTGGAGGGGACAAGTGGGGTGTGTTTTGTGTTCAGGCTGAGCAGGCTCTGCTCACAGTCTTGGTCCTGTTGCTGTGTGCAGGGAGGTTCGTCTGGGCCGTACTGGAGTGGATGAGATCAAATGCCACCCTTTCTTCAAGAACAACCAGTGGACCTTTGACAACATCCGAGAGAGTAAGTGTGTGCATGTTTTTGAATCTTGTGTATTTTTGTTTTAATCCCCACTATACAGGTGCAGCTTCCATCTCTGGCAATGTGTGACTTGTTCCATCTCTCATTGCCACTCCTCTTGTCTTTTTTTTTCTTATCATCTCCAGCCCATTCCTCCACAGATCTGGTTCTTTTCAGTCTTAGTTCATAGTCTATTTCCGTCTCCTAAGCCATTAAGCCTGCATATATGGTACACATGCACTCCATATGCTCCTGGCTCATATCTTACATTATACGAGAGGATGCTGTGCAGAGAAGCAGAGCCCGTGATGCAGGATAACCAGCCGCATATGGGTGCCACTCCAAAAGAGTAGAGGGAATTGAAAAAAATATTAAACACTGCAAGTTTTACTGCAGGTGTATACCATATAGAACTAAGTGTTTTGGCGACACTGGTAAGTAGCTGAAGAGTTTATATCTTAAATGTGCAATTTAAGTTAAAGACAGTTAAATTTAGAAATGTCACGGGCCTACACTATTCAGTGGGTTAAACATGGCATACTAGCTCTGCACCACCCATACTAACAATACACACACAGCTAAAACTTAAAGGCTGTTTTAATGAAAGTCTCCACCAGTAGGAGCAAGTTGTGTTGATTGGGCTGTAGCAGCAAACCTGACTGTCCAAATATCCATTTAGCTGATAACTGCTAGTGACATAAAGTCCTGTCTAATATATTTAGATTATTACATTGACAGGCCTTCGTGATGTATAATGTATTATCAATGGATAAATGCATAACAAGTAATGTGTAATAGTTGGCATGGTGGTAAATCAGAAAGTAAAATGTTGCATCTGCTATGAAATGATAATATAATAATAATAATAATAATAATAATAATAACAGTTTTTTTTTTAAATATTTTATTGCATTTTCTTTATAGTTTCATTTACACTTACATTTTGACACAGCAGAGAAAAAGAAGCGAACTTGAAATCATCGACGCAAAATCAAAACAATTATCTTGGGTTTAAAACACAGTGAATACATATCTGTTTAGAGTAGGTGTTTTTAAAAAAGAAAAACAAAGAAAGTTAAAAGGAGCAAAAAGAACATGTAAACCATAACAACAGCAAAGATATACACATTATTTAATTTGCGTCAAATAAAATAGAAAACAAATCGATGGAACTATTCTAAGCTTTTTGTATATTAATGAAAGTGTTAGGATAGCCATTGCTTGTCACGATATTAAGCTCATACCTAACTGTATTCTTTTGAATTGAAAGGTAAATTGAATTGATCTTTGCACATGGAGTATGTGTAGTAAGAGTCATGGTTCAATCTCCTCTTATACAGTTGTATCATATTAGGCATCTCTTCGGAAGGAAGGAAATAAGGAAAGGGATTTATTAAGAATATGAACAAGAACTTTGTGTCTGTATAGAATTACAGTCTGGCTCTTTCACCTCTCCTGCTCCGTCTCTCTGCTTCACCTGGCTCTGATTAAGACAGCAGACAGAACTTCAGACTGCCTGGCAGTTGGAACACAAAACCACTACTGTGCCGCTGCTCAGCTCTCTTCATGTTTGCACGTGCATGTCCTGTCACACATACACACACTCAAAACATGACCCTTCTCCCATTGTGGCATCCCCCAGAGCTGCATGTACCTCCCAGCCCTCTGTGTCTGTGAAAGGAAGACTTTACTTCCTCCTGTGTGTGGCCATGAAGATTTACCATGTTTGTTTCTATTGAACATTCTCCCACTTGGGTTCATATTTATCAAGCTTATTAAGCTTTAGGGTGGTGCAGGCAAAAGAAGCCAGTGCCATGGATGGATGGGATGGATTGGATGGATGGGATGGATGGCTGGATGGATGGATGGGAGGGAGGGAGGGACGGGGGGCAGAACCCCCTGTAGCGGCAGGCGGGGCAGGCTGTGCGGCCTGTGTGGACTGGCCTAATGAGAGGGGCGCCCCAGCTTGGAGGGTTGCTCCCGCTTTCTCACTCTCACTGTGGCCACGGCTGCCTGTCATTAGCCGCCCGCTATCAGAGAGCATTCTGGGAAGTTGTGCCACAAGGGCCTCCATGGAGGGGCCTGTGTCTCTTTCTGTCTCACCACACTTTTGGCTTTTGTTTCATTCCTCTGCTTGATCTCTCCCTGTATTTTCTCTGCCATCTTTGAGTCACATTTATCACGCTGAGGGTTGAGTCCTGACCTAACAGTAATGAGCTCTTTGCTCAGAGCCAGAATTGCACTGGTCTGAGGAACTTGATCCATAATGGCTCCTTTTTTTCTCAATTAGGAACTATTTTTAGGTGAAAGGACTAGCTTAGTTTTATCTGATTTGGCCCTTTGACACATTTTTGTCTGCCTGTTGTGCAGACATTTTAAGAACGCCGGCTCCTGCGAGAAGAGAGCAGGCGTTTAGGCTTCGTTGGTGAAAGGCACTGTGTGTGGGGCACAAAGCGAGCACTGTACGGGAAAAAGGAGTGGTGGTAGCCTCACGCCAACCTGCAGAGCCTACTCCTACTGCAAGCAGTGCCAAAAAATTGCCATGGAGTATACTCCTGAAAAGATTTTAAGAGTTTGTTGAAGATGTGCTTTAAATTGAAATACCTGTAGCACCGGGTTTTAATGTTTGATCGCCTTGGTTTATGTAGAACATCATCGCTCTCTTTTCTCAGTGTCTCTCGGGTTCCACCTCCTCCTCTCCCCCTTTTGCTCCGTGACTCTCTCTCTGTTTCTGTCTTCCAGCTGTGGCTCCAGTTGTGCCAGAGCTGAACGGTGACATAGACACCAGTAACTTTGACGACATAGAGGATGATAAAAGAGATGCTGAGACCTTTCCTCAGCCCAAAGCCTTTGTGGGCAACCAGCTACCATTTGTCGGCTTCACTTACTTCAAGGAGGACCAGTAAGTGTTTTATTCTCACATTTTGTTTAAATTTTTGACTTATTCTCTGCTGTTTTGCATGTGAATCCTGTCTGCATTAGCATTTACTGAGCTTATAGTTTAGTTAATATAATTTTGTTAATGATACTGGGATTTAATGTAGATTTTCACTGGAACATATTGCAGCTCTCATGTGTGGGAACTTTTACAAGGGCCTCTAGACTCAGGAAATAGGTTTAAGGACAGCGCTGTGCCCAAGATGCGAGAGGTAGAAAAAGACAGCTTCACACCCATACCTTTTAATACCCTCTTACAGTCAGACACTGAGTGCCTGTTCGAGCTCCACACTGCTGCCTTGTTCTGACAGCCCCTTTTAAATGCCCTCTTTGCTTACGATGGAGTCTAGTTTTTGAAACCTTGGGCTCAATTTGTAGGAGAAGTAGCAAAAAACAACATCTGTGTGATTCATGATCCTATAGTGCTTTTTGTCAGCAATGTTATGCTTTTATTTTTAAAGCTTATATATAAGAGTCCACTGCTTGTGTCTCACCAATTTCTCTTTTCCATTTACCTGACAAGTGAGAGTCATTGGCCAAAACAATGCCACTTAAGTCAGTAAATGGCTATTAATACAGCCAAAATTGCTGATAACACATGAATATTGAGCAGGTAATAAAAAGTATGGCTGTGGACAACCTTTCTTGGATTTCAGACACACTGCATCCTTAACTGTGCATTTTAGGGTCAACTGAAATCATATTTTTAGCATTATGTATGCGTGCATTTCCATTTAAAAAAAATATTAACACCATGCGAGAACAGTTTATGCTAAAGGACACAACTGGTCCTAAAAAGATCGTAAAATGGATTCAGATTCCTTGGTCATTATGTAGCCATGTGGCAGAGTCATGTAATGATTCCCAGAGATAGGTGCCCACTATTAAAAGTCCACCACCATGGTTAACAGTTGGCAACAGACAGTGTGGGTTGAAGGCGTTCTTTGAGTTTTCTCCAAAGGTAAACCCATCCAGATGTAACAAGATGCCTCAAAGATTTTTAGAATTTTTTTTTTTTTTTCACAGTGCATCATTTAAGGTTTTTGTGCTCCATGCATGAGGTTATGGGTCTAAAGTGTAAGTGATTTCTGAATGGTAACAATAATGAAGGAAATGCGACACCTCCTTGACAACATGGGGTAGGGGTAGTTAATTGGGATTATGGATCTTGGAGATGTAAAATGTGACACAAATTTAGACATGTGGATAGTGTTGGATGTTGCCAGGACTGGAAAACCAGCACAGGTAAATTCATGGCTCTTGTCTGTCCCTCCATTCTCTCTCAGGCTGCTGAACGGAAACAACAACTGCTCCGTGGAGGTTTCAGAGGACAGCAAGGAAAACTCTGAAGATAAGGAGTATTGCTCGGACAGTAAAAAAGAGGTAGGTGTGTGTGTGTGTGTGTGTGTGTGTGTGTGTGTGTGTGTGTGTGTGTGTGTGTGTGTGTGTGTGTGTGTGTGTGTGTGTGGTCTTAATATTATGCTAACAAGCAAGCGTTAAAGTACTTAAAAGATGGAAATAATCATTAGGTAATAGTATTTTTCTTTTCTGGCCATCTATCAGCTGCAGAAAAAGCTTTATCAGCTGGAGGAGCAGCTTGACCATGAGATGCAGGCCAAAGATGAGCTGGAGCAGAAGTGCAAGTACGATAAGATGAATAACACACAAACACACTGATTCATGATGAAGAATCCCATTCAAGCAATGAATCACCAAAACTTTAGAATATAATAATCTTTAAAAAAACTGGTCATCACTGGGCAGTTCTTGGCATTTATATTGTTTGCCATTTGCTGGATGAGGCAGGAAATCTTTTTGATTGTGATCCACAACAGGAAGTGACATCCCATCCTGCAAAGCTGAAGCGTTTCTGATAATGGTTGATGTTTAAAAAAAAGACAAATGACTTCCACATGTTCCATCAGAAAAGCAAAAAAAATTGTCATGTTTTATTTCAGTTTATGGAAACTTTTGAAATGTCAAGTTTTAAATTTGCATATATGTGAGGAAAATATACTGAACATAAAGTGAGTGTAATAGAACAACAGGCAGGTGCCTCCTAATTCAAGGATTTGTGCGAAGAAGTCCGCAATAAAACTGTTCTTTGCCCCCAGAAACGCCACCAACCGTTTAGACAAGCTGGTCAAAGAACTAGACAAGGAGGTAAGCATGCATTTCAACCACGATATAAAGCAGGTTAAGAGGTCATTCCACTCATAATGCTTGTGATTTCCTCTCTGATCAGATGAGTGGCAGGCAGAAAGTCGAGGCCTCGCTAAGGCAGCTGGAGAGAGAGCGAGCTCTGCTGCAGCACCAGAGCACCGAGAACCTGCGCAGGGTGGAGATTGAAGCAGACAGAAAACGCAGCCTGGAGAACGAATGTGAGCACACGGGAAATACCCTGTCCAAATGTCTACACTCCTGAATAAGCTCAAAAGTGCATTGCCAGCTCTTTAAATGTCACGCAGTTCCACTGTACACAGAGAAATCAAACATTATGTTTATGTGGGCCCTTATAAATTATATGTTTCATCAAATCATATTTTTCAAAATTGGTGTAATATATTAGTCTGACTGTTAAACTTAGTAAAACATTGTAATAAACCACAAGGATACCTCGCAGCTCTGCATCCCTCTTTTTATGCAGTATGAAAAGACTGTATTGGATATGCTGGCTGTTATAGGATGGGTCACGGTATTTCCAGGCTTCACTGAATGTGTTTTATGAAATACTGCATTGTAACTTTTTTTTGTTTGCATTTACTTGTTAGTGAACAACCTGCGGGACCAGCTAGAGGATCTCAGGAAGAGGAACCAGAATTCCCACATCTCCAATGAGAAGAACATCCAGCTGCAGAAACAAGTGAGGGGAGCTTTTAACTTCACCTAACATAGCTTTGTCTTTCTTCTTTTTTTCTCACTGTTTCAACTTATGTAAATCCAGCTTGCTAATATAATCATCCATATTCAAAGAAGTAACTGTGGCTGCTGTTTTCATTATTCAGTCTGCTTTTCCCTCATTAAATCTCTTTAATTTGCAAAAATGCTGCGCTGACCCAGTTTAGCCTGCAGGGAAAAGTTTCATCCCGTCTTGTTTCCCGCCTGTAGCTCGAGGAGGCCAACGCTGTGCTTCAGGCTGAGCAGGAGGCGGCGGCGCGGCTGAAGAAGAGTCAGGCAGAGGCCCTGAAGCAGGCTCAGAGCCTGGAGGTCAGCCTCAGGGAGATGCAGGAGAAGTGCAGCCAGCTGGAAAACGGCAAGATGGAGCTGGAGAAGCAGCTGATGGCGCTACAGGCCGAGCTGGAGGAGGAGAGAAGAGATTGCAGCCTCGGGACTGAAACTATTACTGACCTGCAGGGTGAGACGTGGCTGTCTGTTACACTTTGACGTTAATATGTATCAACATGCGCTGAATAAGTAGTTCCAAGTAGTTCAAGAAGTTTCACTGTACTTGGTCTGGTATGACCAATAGTTCATGGTGGATAATGTTTGCAAACTTTAGAGAAACACTGCTGTATAACAGACTCTTGACTCTGTGCACTACAATTACAATAGCTTAGCATGTTTGCTGTTCACAAAAAGTTTATTTAATGTGTTTATACACATATCCTACTCAGTGGTTGGGAATTAACAACAAGCAGAAGAAAAATGCTGTTAAGATGTGGAAATTGTAATACAATAATTAACGCCTTAGCAACCAGCCAATGATTATTTACAAGCCTTTTATGTTCCAAACTTTAATGGGTCTATTAAAATGTTATAAGGTTTGCAAAGTTAGCATTTAGTCAAAAAGGTTAATTCACTGTAACTGCAGGTAATCAAAGTGTGATCTATGGGGCTCAATCAAAACTACTGCAGTAAACATTTCCTTAGTAGCATTACACAACTTGGAGCTGGAGGCTGGACGGGGGTATTAAATGTGAATCGTTATGTTGGAGCAGGCTTTGGGAAATATCTGATCATAGGTGGAAACATCTGTTCAAAAGGCTGAGAATGAAGCGAGGGGCTATGAAAGCCAAAGCCGACTCGGAGCCAGCACCTCTTGTGAGATGCTGTTTGGAAACTTCAGCGTGCTCAGTCCACGCAGAGAGGCCAGTCACTGAGGTCAGAGAGGACGGATCAAAACAACAGTGTTGCCTGTTTGCAGTGATGCCTCATGCTTTTTTCCCCTCCTGGTAAAACTCTCCATGTGGGTGGAGTTAGTTAAAGGGAAAATAAACTTTTAAGTGTGTTGTTTTCTGTATATTGGATAGGCTCATGCCTGATTGCAACTGAGTAGTTCAGGTGCATTTAGTATTTTTGTTCTTGCTATAATTTCTTTGTTATTGATTCCTTTTCCCTATTCCCATTACTCCTCCTTAGGTCGTATCGCTGTCCTGGAAGAAGAGGTAAAAGAAGTGAAGTCTTCTCTCTTAAAGGTCCAGACTGAAAAGAAGCAGCTACAGGACAAGCTCAATGACCTGGAGAAGGTTGGTTGTCATTTCTAATTACTAATTTCCTGTGTGAAATGACAGATTAGGCTAGTCCAAAATATATTCCTCCTGCAAATTTAAAGTTAACATTTCTAGATTACGTGTCCAACATTGACGACTATTTGAAATGGACATTAGAAACCTAATAATCCCTTTTGATTCTATAGGAGAAGAGCAACCAAGAGATCGATTTGACGTTCAAGCTGAAGTCGCTACAGCAGAGTCTGGAGCAGGAGGAGGCAGAACACAAGGCCACCAAAGCCAAGCTCGCGGATAAAAACAAGATCTACCAGTCCATCGAGGAGGCAAAGTCTGAGGCCTTAAAGGGTGAGCAAGTGAAAGGACAAAAGTGTGAATGCATAAAAACATCAGCATATGGTCAGTAGTACTTTACACAGATATTGAAATAATAAATACAAAAAAGCGTCGGTATAACCAATAATGAAAGTCAAGAAGTGGCTTCAGTTATTCAGGAAGGCTGGAATAGAAGTTAAACATCACCTGAAAAAGATGAAGTGCTGATTGATGGAGTAGACCATGGATCAAAAACTGTGTTTGTGTCCAGCGATTTGACAGAAAACTATACCAGGCTGGTCTTCAAATTCATTACTGTACTGATTGGCCATTTATCTGGTCCTCCATCAAGAGGCAGAAATTGTTTGGTCAATACTGTGTACAACTGAGTGTGGCACCTCTTGATGTTTGTTTTTTTTGTTTGGTCCAGAGATGGAGTGCACCCTGCAGGAGGAGCGCAGCTTGAAGCTGCAGGTGGAGGGAAAGCTGCTACAACTAGAGAAGGACCACTCCATGCTGGACTGTGACTACAAGCAGGCGCAGAACAAACTGGACGAGCTGCATGCACAAAAGGAGAAACTTTCTGAAGAGGTGAAGCTTACTGTTTATAAATGCTTATTTATCTTAATTATCAATGGCCAGTAGCAAGCTCCTCACACTCTCACAGTACTGCCAGTTAAAAAAACGTTTTATAATAATAACAGAGTGCATCATGTGCTGCTATTTTTTGTGAAGCTGCAATAATCAGCTGGTTTGACTTATCAAAATCAATGTCCAACATGTTTTTTTTTTTTCTTTATTGTGAATATTTGCTGCTTTTCCTCATCGCATTTCCTTATATCCCAAGCTGAGTGAAGTCACGTTTTTTAACTGGTGTTCAGACAAAATCAGCTTTGAGACCTCACTTGTCCCCCACAACTGTCAGTTAGTGCCACCACTGAAAATGCTTGTGTGTTTGTGCAGGTCAAGAACCTGAGCTTACGTGTGGAGCAGGAGTTCCACAAGCGGAGTCTGAGCCAGAATGATCTGAAGATTCAGAACCAGCAGGTGTCGGTGCTCCGCTCCTCAGAGAAACAGCTCAAACAGGAGCTCAACCACCTGCTGGACATGAAGCAGGTCCTGGAGAAACAGAACCAGGAGCTACGCAGGTCAAATACACCCCCCCACACACACACACACACACACACACACACACACACACGCACAATGCATACTGAACATAAACACACAGTGCAGCTGAATTTGTTGTGATGCTGTTGGCAAATTGTTGTGGAGAATCTCGCTCATCGTGTCTGATTTGAGGAAAGTGCTTTGGCTCTGGTGGGTATTTGGCCAGGAGTAATAATTTACAGATTGTTGGTCCTGTTCCAGGGAGAAGCAGGAGGCGGCTGACCAGCTGAAGGAACTGAAGGACCAACTGGAGGCAGAGCAGTATTTCACGGTAATACTAACAGCCATTTTCCTTCTTTTGTGCACCTTGTCTATAAACACAGCAGAGCAAAAATCTAAATTGATCTTAAATATGGATCTTGATGTGGAAGATATGAACAGAGAAGGAGTTTATTTTCCCACCTAGTACATCCCAGATCTGTGATGTGAAATTAATTGTACCTCTAACTGTCCTCCTCCAAGACCCTTTACAAGACGCAGGTCCGCGAACTGAAGGACGAGTGCGATGAGAAGAATAAGCTGTACATTGACGCACAGCAGCAACTGGCAGAATATCAGGAGGAGAGGTGACTGTGGATTACGGGTTTCTTTTGACTACCCCTTTTTCAGTCTAAACACTGAAACCCGAGACATTACAGCACTAAAATGACCTGGCATTTCTGATTTGATTTGATTCTGTTTTAAACATCATACAAAGAAAAAAATATGAGAATTAATCCAACATGAACAGCTACAAAAATATTAAATTAAATTAAATGAAACAAAGTATGAACACAAACTATTTCATGTCATGCATAAAATGTCCGTGGCAGTGAGGCATCTACAGCATGACGCTACACAGTTATCGTTTTTTTTAAGAATGTAACATACTTTCCAGATTAGTGTTATTTGGCCTCTGTGAATTCATCTCACAGCCAAAAAAGAGGACTTGACCTTTAACTGAATAAAGCTTAACCAGATTAACAGCAGATGCACAAGAGCCAAATATTACTGTGGACAAGTGTAACACTCTTGCTTTAAAATCCCACATCGACGAAAAGGTCATTTTAAATGTTAATGTATGTCCACACTATAGGCAGCTTATGTCTGACTGGCCTAATATCAGCAGGGATTTTAAGGATTTATCCAGTTCTAGCATTTGGATAATACGGTGATAACAGTTCCTTCCTCTATTCCCTCATTAGGGATTCCCTGACAACCCAGCTGGAGGCCAGTCTGACCAAGGCAGACTCTGAGCAGCTGGCTCGCTCCATCGCTGAGGAGCAGTACTCCGACCTGGAGAAGGAGAAGATCATGAAGGAGCTGGAGATCAAAGACATGATGGCAAGACACAAACAGGAGCTCAGCGACAAGGAGGCCACCATCAGCTCGGTGAGACCATTTGAGTCTGTTTAGATCCAGGAAGTATATGTTGTTGAAATTCAAATATAGGAAGTCTTTAGCCATAGAGAAGGATTTTTGTGTTTACACCCTTGTAACAAATGATTTTATGACTACATTCAAACTGTTAGGGTCACAGGTTTGACACCGTTTCCCATCCTGTCAGCTACTTAAAGGAACCCTGTGGAGTTTTCTTGTAAACAAAGTTTATATTCAGCGTTACTCACTAAAACGCAATACATGTATCGTTCAGGTCCAACGAATGTGTTGAATGCGTTTGCTTCCTCAAAAAACATTTGTAAAGCAGATTTTTAAAGTATTTCCAATTCATGATGTGATAGATCTCAGTCTTCTGTATGTATGCAATGTAATTAGTTAATTGCCTTCAGCTAGTGGCCCAGATGTAAAATGTACCCTGAGGACAGCATTGAAACCACTGCAGTAAATCACAGTAGTTTGGATCATGCAGCATGAAAAAAACTTGTCTGATTTACGTCTGTTTTCAAATGTGCTAAATAGAGATTACTGGCAGTTTGCTTGTTTGCTACTGTGTGTATGGATGAGACTCACCTCCACCCTGACACCCCTTACAGCTGGAAGAGTCCAATCGCACTCTGACGGTGGATGTGGCCAACCTGGCCAGTGAGAAAGAGGAGCTTAACAACCAGCTGAAAGACATGCAGCAGCGTGAGTGTCATTTTGAATTAATGAGCACCAGATTTCTACAGAAATGACATTTCCCTCAGTCCTGGAAAATGTGTTAAAACGCTGTCTGAAGGTGATTTATGGGAAGAAGCCTGTAAAAATGTCATGAAAAGAAGCCATTAATCTCTCCGTCAGGAAGCAGAAGTGTCTGTAGAATGGCAGAATATTGCTCTTAAGATTTAAGTTATGGATTAATTCTGTAAAACTTATGTTAAGTAAAAATGTTTATGAGCCCTGAATTAATATTCTTCTCTGCTATTTATACAGAGCTCCAGAAAGCCAAGGAGGAGGAGCAGCAGATGAACTCGCTCAAAGTGTCCTTTGAAAGGCAGCTGCAGAATGAAAGGACACTAAAAATTCAGGTGTGTGTCTGGGCGCCTACACAGGTCTGGAAAGCCTGGAATATTTAACTTTCACTTTTTTTTACCTTCAGAGACGACTGTTATGTCACACTATTTGTTGTTAAGAATAATCTTCAGCTGCAGGCTTGTGTTGAACTCTGGGCCAAAATCACTGAGATCTAAAACAAAAATCTCTATCTCTATCTCTATCTAATCTCTTTGCTCCCAGGCTGTTAACAAGCTGGCTGAGGTGATGAACAGGAGAGGGCCCGGGGGAGGAAGCCACCGCGGCAACGGCACCGAGGTCCACAGGAAGGAGAAGGAGAACAGGAAGCTGCAGCTGGAGCTGAGAGCGGAGAAGGAGAAACTTAACAGCACCATCATCAAATACCAGAGAGAGATGGGGGAGATGCAGGCGGTCAGTACGCCGACACTGCACGCTAGCATCCGAACACATGGCATAACATGAAGATATATTGTGTCTCTGTGAGAGACAGATGATTTTATTGAAGTCCTTTTATTATAGTAAGATTTAACGCAAGATACTGTAGGTTACAAATTCAATTTAAATTACTATATCTCCCTTCATGTATCTCCCAGAATCAATTCTGTTAAAATGAATGTTTTACCCAGGTTAATATATTTATTTCAGTATTTATCTATATTTCATCTAAAGTCTTTATTTTATAACATAAACAAACATAATACAATATTTATTTGGAATTGTTGATCCCCCAGAATCCAGAGTCTGCACAGAGTCAAAGGGCAGTTAATATTCATATTATTTTATTTTGGATAACGAATTTCAATGCATTGCTCTGTGCCGCTCCCTTTACCTCAGCCCATATCCAAAGTTATAACTGGGTTATTGTTCAGACGTTTATTTATTTTATGAATTTATTTCACAAACAACAGACTTGACTTGAACTGCATTTAAACACTGGCCCATGTCTATTATTCAGCTGATAGCCGAAGAGAACCAGGTGCGTCTGGAGCTTCAGATGGCGCTGGACAGTAAAGACAGCGACATCGAGCAGCTTCGTTGCCAGCTCACCTCCCTCAGCATTCACTCTCTGGACTCCACCAGCATCAGCAGTGGCAACGACATGGAAATGGGTGAAGGATACCCAGGTAGACAAGAGACCTGATCTCACATTCATCATTCTATAATTTGGCACCAACATGTACTGTACACTAAAATGTTCCAAACCAGTTCAGAAGCAAATGCACTTCTGCGTGCACTTCCTGTGTTCCCCTTTCTGCAGTCTCTCTTCCTGAGTTCCTGCTGTTTCCTTTGTTTTCACTTTGAGTCTCTTTGTCTTCTAGGCCAATTGTTTTTGACCTTTTTCCTCTTTATGCTTCTTCTTTTTCCCCCTCACTTCACCTCAACTTCTCTTCATCTTCGGGGCACAGTGCGCATTACTCACTCCCACACCTCAGAATCAATGTCCTTCACCTACCAGCGCACACACAAATCTGTCTGTATCGACACCCGACCCAACCTTCGCTCGGCTCATACTGTCTTTGACAGTGACTCTGAGGATGAAGAAGAATATGACCAGCGGGTGGAGCAGGGCAACCGTCCCCTGGCCCTCACCTATGAACAGCCCCCTAAGGCTGAACCTGCAGGTGACCCTGCATGTCGCTTCAGACCAGGGATGGGGATGAAAATGAATACTGAAATTGTCCTAACAGTGGTTTATAATAGTGTCCATCCATTATCCGGGGTGGTGATGGCGCATAGATAAGATGCTTGCCTTTGGGGTGGGAGACCCGGGTTTGATTCCCACTGTGAGACATCCACCATTGTGTCCCTGAGCAAGACACTTAACCCCTAGTTGCTCCAGAGGTGTGCGACCTCTGACATGTATAGCAATTGTAAGACGCTTTGGATAAAAGCATCAGCTAAAAATGAATAAATGTAAAATCCAGTATTTCCAATGTGTTAAAAATTGCTTTATCCTAAATTAATAGAATTGAGAAAGAAATACCCTCAACCCTGGTTAAACCCTGCAAAAGTTTCAGCTAATCCCTCAATCCCTCTACTCTGTTGACTCTGTCTCTGCTGTGCTTTAATCCTTTTTAATGTTCACTGGACACATGAATACTCACAGCTTGATGCTGGCCTGCTTTGTACAGATTTATTCTACTGCAAAAGATGTTGGGAAACATTTTCCAAGTGTGAAGTGAAGTTCATGTGTAGTGTTTTTCCTAAGCTAAAATAAGTTTAGTTTAATTTTCCTCCCCAGACATGTGCCATATTTTGTGCTGGATGTCTTATAGTATATATGTACAGCTCCCACTGAACAGTCTGTTGTTAAAATGAAGTAGCAAGGCTTCCCGTCACTTGCCCTTTGTTTGTTGGTGAAGAATCATTTCCTCTCCAAGTGATGAGTGTCTGTTCAAGGGAAATGCCACCAAAAGTTCCAAAATGTCAAGGTGGTCTTTTAAGTGGTTCACATGATTAAAGGCTGCTCTCCTTTCAGTGTTAACATCTTCCTGTCTTTTTTTCTCTGCAAACTAGACTCCAGGCTGGAGGGCTGGGTCTCACTTCCTACCAAGAACACAAAGCGGTTTGGCTGGGACAAAAAAGTAACGTGTCTACCATTATTTCTCGGATCTACAGATTTGTTTACTTTGTAATAATCGTGACAGTTGAGTAATTTCCCCCTCTAACCTTTTGATCCTTTCCTTTTACAGTTTGTAGTTGTGAGCAGTAAGAAGATCCTGTTCTACAACAGCGAGATGGATCGAGAGCAGGCCAACCCATTCATGACACTGGACATCGAGTGAGTCATTTAAAACACCAAAAATTTAGAATAATGTTAAAGTTTATGTAACCTTATGAAGCACTCTTTTAAACAGTAGTTACACTAAGAAGCTACAGCCATGCTAGTTGCTCTGTGAGACTGTACTTACGTCATCATGCTAATCAGCTCACAGTGATGGTGCTAACATGAAGGTTAGCAAGTATAATGTTTACCATGGTCACTTTCTTAATTGATCATGTTAGCATGCTCAACTCAGCATTTGCTAATAAACCAAAATATATTATATATTGGACAAATTGAAATTTTGACCTGATGATGGCGCTAAATGAAAATTGAAGATTCACTAACTCTACTGGAATTCATCCGGAGGGCAACATGAATGTCTGCATCAAATTTCATGGCAATCCAATCAATAGTTGTTGAGACATATAACTGGAAACCAAAAATGTGAAACTTATTGTGGCACTAGAGGAAAAGTCTGAGGGATCAGTCTGGACCAAAGTGGTGGACAGACACTTGACATTGCCATGTGGCTAAGATTAGAAATTTAAGAGAACAACTAAATTAAGATATAATCCAGAATAAGATTAAAGGCCATCTTTAAAAATCTGTAAAATTAGCTGCATGGTAGGGGTAGAATTTGTCAGGATAAACTATACAGTCCTTTAAAAGAAGAAACCAACTCAATTAAGCATATCTTGCCACTGCTACACATAATATTTTTCACCTGAAGCTGTCCATCACTGATACTTTGAGTAATGTCTTTAATGGCATTCTAGTTACAAAAAGTTAAGTGTCTCTGTACCCAGAGTAGTGATTACACTTATTATCCTGGGTCACCACTTAACCCTTCCATCTCTCTCCCACCTACAGTAAGCTGTTTCATGTCCGACCTGTCACTCAAACTGATGTGTACCGTGCAGAAGCCAAAGACATTTCAAGGATATTCCAGGTAATGAGCAAGTCGCCTCTGCATTCTGTCCCCTCTCCCCTCTTGCACAGGCTGTCAGAATAAATCAGGTGTGGTTTTCTCAATTCAACTGCCTCTTCAATAATATATCCATTCCCCTTCTTTTATTTTCCCAGATCTTGTACGACAATGAAGGCGAGCTTAAACGTGACCAGGAGGCTGTAGTGGACCCAACGCTGTATGCTGATCGTCCTGCTTACATCAACCACAAGGGCCACGAGTTCATCCTTACGCTCTACCACTTCCCCTCCAGCTGTGATGCCTGCACTCGACCCCTGTGGAATGTTTTCAAGCCCCCGCCGGCCCTCGAGTGCCATCGCTGCCACGCCAAGTGCCACAAAGACCACCTGGACAGAAAGGAGGAAGTTATTGTGCCCTGCAAAGGTCAGTCTGCTCAGTCTAGATTTAATATTATAAAATTTGCTTGCACCATGGAAACAGATGTTTCTCCAGTGTTAAGATGGAGTACATATATTTGGGTACACCTATGCCAACTGTAGTAAAAATGTATTACAATTACAGAATAAGAACATCACTACCATTGTTTCAGCAGCTGCCATCTGCTTTGGATTTCCCACTATAGAAGCATATTAGATTAATGTTAAGAGGTGCAAGTAACAATTTATTTTTTATTGTCAGTGAACCTATTGGTTAGTTTTCTGATTAATCATTCAGAATAAATGTCAGAAAATAGTTAAAATCACAATTTTCCAGAACTCAAGGGGATGTTTTCAAATTGCTTGCTTGGTCCAAAACCCAAATATATTCAATTTACAATGATAGAAAACAGAGAAAAAATGAAAATTATCAATTGTTAATGTTTTTGACACTGTGTCACAGAGCTGTTGAGACCCTTTAAGAGACATTTTTCAGTATGCTGTAGTCCAGTACAACGCTACAACAATTGCTTGAAATGACATCATAGAGTTAAGCACACACAAAGAAATAAGGTAGTCTCAGCAAAAAAGTGCTGAGTGCTTCAAGTACAATAGTGAATATCAGTGGGGGTTTGTATCATGTTATATCAAACAGCATTTTTGTATTTTTCTGGCCACAGTCATTGTTGGCTTGGCTGATGAGTTGAGAGATTATTTTGATTTAATTACTTTAAGCTACAGTAGGTAATGTATTTGAGAAGCTTTTTTTGTTATATTTGTTCAAATTCTCTTCATCCTGACAGCAATCAATAAATCAAATTTTCTGGGTCAAAGAAATTAAAAAAATCTGTCGAAAAAGAAGAAGCATAAAGAGGAAAAAGGTCAATCTGTGTCTATCACAGGCTACTTGCCTGTCTGTCTGTCTACCTGTGTGCACTCTGTCCGTGCACTAATTGTTCATGAAAATGTGTTTTGTGGGAGTGGCTTTGGAGAGAGGCCTATACAGAGGGGCAGTAATTTTTCTGTTGGATGCTTTCAAAATCTAGCTGTCTCATTCTAGTCACCTTCACCAGCTTTAAAGACACAGAAACTCTTTAACAGCTCTTCTTAAAAAGCTAGTGCTTATCTAATCTTATCTTTACCCTGTTTCTAATGTATTTTAAATAACTTTCTTCAACAGTGAACTATGACTTGTCCACTGCCAAAGAGCTGCTTTTATTGACCAACTCTCCGGAGGAGCAGCAGCGCTGGGTCAGTCACCTTCTCAAACGCATCCCGAGGAAACCTCCAGCAATTAGTTCTCCCTCCGCAGTACAAAACATCCTTCCTGAAGCAATTTCAGGTTCACCTTCACCCAGAGCTTCACCTCACATGTCGGCACATCGCGGTGCCATGAAGATCCAATCCACTAGACAGCAGCAGCCATCAGGGAAGCCCAGGTGAGGACGGGGAAATAATTGCCAGATACAGAAAATATTAGCATTATTCACCCATATTAAAGCTGTTTGATTCTGTAGTATTTTTTTTACATAACTGCAATAACACACACAGGATGTTCCATCCATCTTGTTCTCAAGGTCAAACTCACTCGTTATTTTCAGTTTATTAAAACCACAAAATCTTGTATTCACATCCCCAATATTACATCAGGTATGTGATCAGGTACCTTTTGCAGTAGGAAACTTAACTTGTAGTTGAATGGGAACATAAAAATCAGGGTTAAAATTGTAGCTAATCTAATCTGATAAGCCATCTATTTTTCAGTAAAATTTTGTTTAAAAACAACTCAATCAGAAACAACAAGCCAGACTAATCTTTGTTGATGACTCTCAAACATGTGCACTTGAAAGGGGCTTAAAGCTGTGGCTGACACAGGATGTCTTGCTTTAAATAGGATTCCTGAATCATTTGCATGTGCATATTGCTGTATGCAGCATTAATGCAGTGTCAGTAGCCACCTAATTGAGTAGGAAATGGCACCAAACCATTATGCGACTCAGTATCAGCTAACAGTATCGGTCTTGTTTTCTGTAATAAAGGACACTCAGTTGTCAAAGTTTGCTGCCAGCCACAACCTAACTGGCTCTCATCCCTCAGCACTGGCCCCATGCTCCGTATCATCCTCCACTGACCTTTGACCTCTTCACCTCTGACCCCACCATTCTAACGTCTCTCATGCTGGGAGACTGTAAGTAGCTTGTTGTGCCTGTCCGCCCTCCATCATGCTGTGCTGCTGTGTCCATTAACTGTGCCTCATCATAACAAGCAGCGTTCAGTCACTCAGTTAACTACTCACAGCTCTGTGCTGCCCCTGGTGAACGTGGCATGTGTTGCCCCAGCAGTTAATGAGGGCTTTTGACCCCTCAGTAAACCTCAAACTTGCTGTTTCAGGTCGCTTGAGTTTGGCCTAAGAGACTGGAGTTGGTCGTTGGATGATGTCGATAATGATGATGATGATGATATGTTCTTCTGAAGGAAGTCAAAGAGGGGGGACAGTGGGTAACTGGACCTCTGCATGTGTTTTTGCAGTTAATGGGTGGCTTCAGTGTGGCCAGATGCATGCATTTTTGAGTGATTTTTAAATGTAAAAATGAGTGTGAAACATGAAGTCAGTGTAATATAATAGATGTAATAGCGGTTGGGAAATATGCTTGCTGCACATGCTTATTGCACAAAAAGCAGACAGATTTGGGAGTAATCCTGGTCTGCATGTTTGCAAGAAGTAAAATATCACATAGTTTGACATTGTGGAAAAAATGCACTTAATCAATTCAATTCAAATTAGCTTTATTGGCATGAATGTGTAACGACAGTATTGCCAAAGCATCATACAAACTACATAATCACTTTCTTGCAGGTTACTTAAAAAATAACACTCTTAGATCTGTCCATTAAATATGAAGCAATAGCCAACAGCTGGTTAGCTTAGCAAAGTGTTATAAAAAACATCTCTGCCCAAGAAATAGTCCGGCACATAACCCTGCTGTTACAGCCAAGTCCCGTTTAACTTTAGAGGTGCTGGTAGGTGGATTTTGTTGTTTGGAAAGAGCCAGGCTAGCTGTTTCACCATGTTTCCAGTCTTTGTGCTAAGCTAAGCTAGCTCAAACTAACTACAAGAAAGCAAAAATGTGCTTTAATATTTTACTTATTGCAAATATGCAGGCCACGATTATTCTGTCTGCTGTTTATTAATCTTACTCGTACATTGTGTGGCTACTGGATAGCTTCCTTGTGTAATTTGAGTGGATTTTGTGTGGGTGTGCCTTTTGAAGTCCAGTCATTCTGTTGGTAGCATCCCAGGTTTTCACATCATATTTTCTCTCTCTCTCTCTCTCTCTCTCTCTCTCTCTCTCTCTCTCTCTCTCTCTCTCTCTCTCTCTCTCTCTCTCTCTCTCTCTCTCTCTCTCTCTCTCTCTCTCTCTCTCTCTCTCTCTCTCTCTCTCTCTCTCTCTTTTCACAGTTAACCCTGGCTGGAATCTTTGTGGATTAATGACGGCAGCCTGGATGCAGGTGTCTACGTGCTATATTTTTAGTGAAGTAGACTGAAAAAAATATACTTATCGTGGACAGAAACATTCACAGACACACTGGCTGTCGTCATGAGAACTGGGACTGTCTTTGTCATTTTAACAAGAGGAAAATGAGCAGTATTCAAAGCAAAAACAAAAAAACAAACCTCAGCGCAACACTCTGAATAAATCTGCCTTATTTTATAATCATGACAAAAAACATGGACATTTTATTATCAGATGCAGTGACTCACATACTGATTTGTGTTTGTGAGGTATTAGGCATGTGTGTGAATATTTGTATAAGAGGTCCGTCTGTGTATTGTAACACAGAAATTTAGCTCATAGTATATGATTGTTTTATTTTTATGGATATAAGTCAGCAGCACATTATAAAGTATATCCTTGTCCTGTAAATGAATCCAGTTTTACTCTTGGAGTCTTGATTTTGGGGCATGTTTTATTATACACAATAGTACAATTACAACATAAGACAGAATAATGTGAATTGAACAGAAACGATGTGTTTTCTTCTCGCCATTCATGAAAAATTCAAATAAATTGTTACCGTGATTGATTTTTCATTGATTGTGTAAAATCCCACGTGTAGGATTTGTCTCAGTGTTTTACCGTTAAGGACATATTACAATGCAAAGAAAAAAAAGTTGAAAAAGCCTCCTCCAGTATGAAGTAGATACTGCATCAAAAGCAGCAGACAGGCAGTGAAAGAAGTAAATACAGATCTATCTAGTTAAATAAGTTTTTCTGAGACAGGGGGGATTGGTGAAAACTGGGGTTTGAATTAGATTTCTCTACCCACATCTTCCCAGGTTGCACTGTACCTACAATTATCTTTAGATATATTCTATATAAAAATGATAGTAAATTTTAATGTACACTGTATAGTGAAGTGTTGCCACAAGGCAAACTACGCCAAAAAAGATAATGAAATTGATATGATATGAAAGTCTGTAGTGCATATCACTGATATTATAAATACAAATGTGTTATTGCAACACTGTAGTTATTCTTCAGAGTTGTTCTATCTTGACACCAGTGTATTTTAGGAGACTATTTGAACTATACCCGAATAGGTCCGTCTTTATCTTGCTAGTGCATGTGGAGTGAGTGGGCTTGACTGAAATAAATCTTTCAGAACAGCCTAAAGCCAACTGGCACTCATCATACATAATGTAATGGCTCATCATGTTGCCCATCTGCTAAAATTGTATTTCATACTGCAGGTCTAATCCATTCTCTCTATCAGCTGTGAGACTGAATGTACTGGTTAAATTAGCATGAAACCTGCTGTGCCGGCTGCTGTGACCTCAGGTGGCACGCAGCCCTCACCTGCTGTTTCTACTCCTCATCATGAATCACGGGGGACTGGAGCCAATCCCAGCTGACATTGGGCGAAAGGCGGGGTACACCCTGGACAGGTCGCCAGTCCATCGCAGGGCCATCATGAATCTACATTTTATTATTTTATCTCTAATATTTAAACTTACATTTTTAAAAAGGATGTCTTTCATGCAGCAGTGGTAAATACATTCTCTAGTATTGTACTCCACTGCAATTCAAAGGGGAGATATTCTTTTTACTCCACTACATTTGTTCTAGAGCTTTGTTTTTCTAGTTACTTTACAGACTTGAGGTTTTATATATGTAAAAAAAGTGAGACTATAAAAAATGATACATGTTAAAGATTACTACTCATCGGTGTATAGAATAGTTAAAATCAGCTTCACCTCATCCACCTACAATATTAAAATACTACTTATACATTATTGCATCAGTAATAATAATCTAATAGTGTAATATATAATAATAAAACACTCACAGGGGCCATTTTTCTGCATTATCAGTGCGTTTACTTCTGATATTTGATATGTTTTGCTAGGAATACTAGTAATGCTTTTACTTAAATTGCATTTTAAATGCAGGACTTTTACTTGTAATTGAGTACTTTTATATTGCAGTATTGCTGTTTTTACTGAAGTAAATGAACTAAGTGCTTCTCTGCCTCTTTCTTAGTTAATGTAGGCCAAAACTGAAAACATGTACAGTATGTATAACCTCACATATTGTAGCACACTTGATGTGCTAATAGATGTTTAATCAAGAACACAGTGCACTAGTGACTGTCATACTTTCCTCTGTTTTCTCTGTCTGTGCTCCTCTGTATGTCCCTCGTGAGGCTGGATTGGCTAGTATGTGGATTGTTTTTTATTTCTTTAGCTGAGGCTTTTTTAGCTACAATACATTGTTATTGAGACACTTTTTTACACCCAACACGCTAATATAGTTCAAATTAGCTACAACCAAACCAGCTACAACAGTAAAATGTTACCAATACTTGATTGCATTCAGTAACAATTGAATGTAATGTTTATTGGGGCATTTTTTTGCAAAAAGAATACTTTTATTTTGAATACTTTGAGAAGACCTTAGCAGCAAATCCTTAAGGTCCTGTAAGTTGCGAGGTTGCAAGGTGGGACCTCCATGGATCAGACTTGTTTGTCCAGCACATCCCACAGATGCTCGAATGGATTAAGATCTGGGTAATTTGGAGGCCAAGTCAACACCTTGAAGTTGTTGTTTTTGTGTTCCTCAAATCATTCCTGAACCATTTTACTTTGTGGCAAGGCACATTATCCTGCTTGCCGCCTTCCCATTGTGCATCCTGGTGCAATGTGTTTTTGATTGATGGTCATGCATTTTTATCTCTTCCTTGCACTCTCCCTCCATCTCTCCCCCTCCTTCACCATATTTTAAAAAATCCAAAGTACAAAGTAGACATCTAACTGAGTTATCCAATCAGTGGCAAACCATCAGACATTCGTAAACTTCATATGGTCACATTAACGCACAGACTTGAGCACCATATTTCAGAATCAGCTCCTTTTAGCAAAACTATAGTATTGTATTCAATAAACCAACATAAACTAAGTTTCCAGGCTTTGTACTTTCCCTGCAGTATAGAGTCTGTTGCAACTGCCCGTCCTTGACGAATGACTGTGTAGTGACGGGCCCGTGTTTACTCAGTAAGTAATGATTAGTTTAGAGGATCCACTTCCCAAATGACTCAGTAATTTGCAAGTGAACACTGCTGAATCTGATATAAAGAGCGGTCCGGCTAATACTCAACCATCTAGAGAACAACAGTAAGTTTACTTTTGTTACTGAACATCATGTGCATGAACTGGCAAATGATTTGTGGTTTACTTTGTGGTCAGACAATTTGCAAGTTTGAAATGCTTATATGTATGCCCATGCAAGTTTTCTGTTGTGTAATCTCACTTTTAATCATCCGTTTCCTAGTAATGAAGCCCTGGTGTGCCCTTGCTTTCCTTTGGTTGGCATATTTCTGCCATGGCACACTGTCCTGCCCGGCACTTTGTAAATGCTACATCAGAAGAGCAGAGGTGGTCTGCAATGAGGTTCCTCTCACAGAGTACCCCTCCGAGGGTCTCCCGAAGAACACCACCATGCTGACCATCCAGTACACAAACATCACCTCCATCTCCGAGCAGCAGGTAAGCGCCACGCCCCTGCTGCAAGAGCTCCACCTGTACAGCAACCACCTGCAGAGCCTTTCCTCTCATCTTCTCAGAGGCGTTCCTCACGTCAGCACTTTGGATCTCACAGGAAACAAACTGTCTGACCTGCCTGCGGATGTCTTCAGCCACGCCACGCTCCGCAGCTTGGTGCTGAAGAATAATCTGATTGAAAAAGCTGGTGCAGCGTGGCTTCCTGATAACAGCAGCCTCACCTGGTTGGACTTATCTGGGAACCGTTTAACGGAGATGCCAACTGCTCTGCTTCAGAAGCTGCCCCACCTGGAGAATCTGGACCTTTCCAACAATCGTCTGGAGAAGATCTCTGCAAATTCTCTGGACTCCATGACCAAACTCGAGAGGCTAAACCTGCAAAACAACAAGCTAGACACCCTGGATGCATCTATACTTCAGAGCACCCATAACCTCACGTATCTGTTCCTCTCCCGGAATAAGCTCAACAAACTCCCCCAAAACCTATTTCAGGAGCTCACTCAGCTCAAACTCCTGAGTCTGGATGACAACCAGCTGAAGCACATCCCTGCAGGTTTGCTGGACCCTCTGGACTCACTGGACGAGGAGGGGCTGGACCTGACCACCAACCCCTGGCTGTGTGATGGGAAGATGGAGTACCTCTGGAGGTGGCTTCAGAAGAACAAGAAGAAGGTCTTCCTGCCAGAGACTATCATTTGTGCCAGTCCGCAATCTCTGGTGGGGCGCTCAGTTCTGTCACTGACAGAAAGTGAACTAAACCTTCAGTCTTAACATTTTCTATCCTATGGTTACTGGTTATTATCTGATATGGTAATGTACCCAGTTCAGCCTGTCATCACTTACTTACTGTTCAATCACTGAAACAATCCATAATGTGACTGTATAATTAAATACGATGTGAATAAAGAGATGTCTGTCTTTCCTTGCACTTTAATTACAGATAAAATGTGTTGTGAAAAGAATAGTTTGACATTTTAATTAATGAGCATTAGTGTTGGTAGGTGGATTTTTGGACCAGTCAGACTAGCTGTTTCCAGTGTTTATGCTAAGCTAAACTAATCGGCTCCTGGCTGTAGCTTCATATTGACATATTGAACCAACAGACATGAAAGTGGTATCACTCTTCTCATCTAACAAAGCGATTAACCATACTTCCTTTAACAGACTGTATGTTCTTCAAAAGGAGAAATCCAAACACCAAGAATGTGATTATGAAGATAAAGTAAAGGACTAAATTCCAATTTCTCATTCATTCAACTTTTTGTTGCACGCCTCAATGATTTACAAGTCACACTGGAAATAACTTGAAATATTATACCACTGCGTAAATAAGTCTTCTTGCAGGACTGAAAAAAGAAAATATTGATTTGTGTGTGGTAACATATTCACTTTTAGAAAGTACAGAAGAAAGTAACCACTCACCAGTTGATGAGCTGGTTTGTTTGCTTGGTTTTGTTTGCCCTTGCAACATTTTGTCCTGACTCATTTCTGGGAATAAATGTACTCAACATTGTATAAATACCAGTCCGTAATCAAAAACTGAGGGAATTTTGCTGTGCCTTTCAGGTAGGATTATGCATTTATGACCAAATTTTCACAATTCAAAACAATAACTTAGATTATTAGATAGTTTTGATATCCTGGAGAAATATGTCTCTTATATGTGTCCTTTCTGTAGTGCTTTAAAGATGAACTTGTGGATACTCCTGACTTTCACTGCAGTAGCTGAATGCGGATACCAAAAAAGAGGCGCCCACTCGTGCCCAGATCTGTGCTCCTGTTCCTTTCCACCTTCAGGTGCAGAGGTGGTGTGCAGCCAAAGGTCCCTCACACATTTCCCTGTAAATGGTTTACCCTCCAACACCACTCAACTATCCATCCAATCCACCAACCTCAGCTGTATTACAGCCAGTCATTTGAGTGCTGTGCCCCTTTTAAACAACCTCCAGCTGTATCACAACAACCTGACAAGTCTTCCTTCAGATCTACTGAAGGATGTTCCTCACTTGAACACCTTTGATCTGACGGGTAATCAGCTGGTTCATCTTCCTCCAAATGTCTTCAGCCACCCCTCACTTCATAGTCTTGTGCTGAAGAATAATCTTATTGAAAAGGCTTATGCTGAGTGGTTTCCTGACAACAGTACCCTGACCTGGCTGGACTTGTCTGGAAACCTTTTAACAGGTGTGTCCGCTGCTCTGCTTAAGAAGCTACCCAATCTGGAGAATCTAGACTTGAGTGATAACAATCTGCAGGACCTAGAACCTGACGCCCTGAAGAACCTGCACCACCTGGAGTCACTGAATCTTGCGGGGAACAAGTTAAGCTCCCTAAAACCTACAATTTTCACCCACAACCTGAAACTATCCCAACTGTTTTTTCAGGAGAATCAGCTTCAAGAGCTACCAGCGACCCTCCTACAGGGTCTCCCAAATCTTGAACTTCTACTGCTCAATCAGAATCAGCTGCAGCAATTCCCGTCAGGGCTGCTGGATGGGAGGAAATCCTCTTTCCGCATAATCTTAACAGGAAACCCTTGGGTGTGCGATGAGAAGATGGAGTACCTGTGGAAGTGGCTCTCTGTCCATCCTCAAAATGCCGGCTTTTTGGAGGAAGTGACTTGTGCAGGGCCTGAAGCTCTTAAGCATCGAAAAGTGGCTTCTTTAACTGAAATTGAGCTTGGACTTCACGAGATTCAAAAAGAGTGATGAGGAGATAGATATTTTGCCAGTACCCTGTATATTCCGCAAAAAGTTTATGCCAAATTATAAATCATTCACATATATTCCTATGTATCAAAGGCTGAAATAAAACGTAGTTCTTTTATCCAGCACTGCTTTTTTTGTTATCTCTCCTTGATCTCTCCATTTTTTGGATACTGTCCAGCCCACTGGGTGGCGTAAGATACACAATACATTTCAAAGCAATTAACTGAACAGAGAGCATAGCTTGTTTAAGACCCAATTTACTCAGAAGATCCTCAAAATTGTGTCATAGCAGACCCTGATACCAATTATTATGTTATTGTATTTATTGTTTTAACTATCTGTGAGGCACATAAAGTAAGTAAATATAATTCAAAATATGGACAAACTAGATTTTAAATCATACATTCTTAAATGAAGAGTCAAAAAAGCTGTCATTAAGAGAAGAAATGATATTCAGTGGCGTCACAGAATTGCAACAAATTATTGAGCTCTTCCCTCCGTCCTTGATGTGTTTTTTACGACATTTAAGGTGAACGCTTACTCCAGCATATCTGTCTCACTTGTTGGTTGCATCACAGACTGCAGCATTGTCTCAGTCGTGCCTTTTTGTTTTTAATGATGTTGAGCATGTGGGAGTGCGTGGGCAGTGCAATGGCTGAGTCTTCCAGCTGACCCCTTCTGGATGTGTTTAAATCTCTCTCTCTCTCTCTCTCTCTCTCTCTCTCTCTCTCTCTCTCTCTCTCTCTCTCTCTCTCTCTCTCTTTCAAAGAGTATATATGTATGTGTATATGCTCTGCATGCCCCCACACACCTGTCCTCAAGCCATGATCTCGGTGAGTGCACCCCAAATGTAATTTATTATTGTTATAAAATATAAAACATTGCCTCCTCAAGAGGCTGTTACTTATGAAAATTAAACCTTGTTTATAAATTTTCCCCAAGGAGCGCATGGTAAACTTTGATGTCGGCCTTTCGTGCTACTTCTCTAAATTGTATCCTGGAGGTTAAAGGTTGAGGACGTGGGTTTGCTGGTCCGAATCCTAATTCCCTCTTATAATAATTACCTCTGGAGGAAAACAGTTTTGAGGAAAGTGCTCAAAGGCACTCTCCTCTCCCTAACAGCTACTGCAGCTCTTTGGGCAAGACATTTAATCTCTATGTTCCTGTGAACCCCGCCAGGCTCTGATGTTTGCAAGTGTGTAATGGTGGGCGGGGCGTTCCCTGGATAAATGAGGATGAGGCTTCCCTGCCTTGATTGGTATGGAGGAAAGGAGCCTGCTTTCTGGCTCGATGCTGTACTGTTGGCTAATGATGACTGAGTGATGCTGAAATCTGAAAGGTCACGGGAAAGGTTTTCACGCACTTCAAATTACTGTGGCCTTTCTCACTCTGTGTTATAATAATGGAGACATGATCATCTTTGATAGGTGCTCATTAGCAATGGTGCACTAATAACTTAACATTAACACAAGAGTGTCTCTCAGTGTATATTTTCAGGTAATAAACTCTTTGTAAAACTTTGTATTTTATTTTATTTGTAGTTTTATGCTTTCTTTGAGGTGTTCATTTTTATTCTATACATTTTGTTTTTTTCAATTTAGTTCTGCACCAGTAAGAATTTTGAAAATCTTTTCTAATCGATTCATCAATGAACTGTAAAACTGTGTATTATTAACTCTCATTTCAATTCTAAATGCGCAGTGGTGGAAAGTATATTTACTCAAGGAAGTACAATATCCTCTACATTTCAGGGGTAAATGATTTTTTTAGTGCAATGTTTACTGAACAGCTACAGTAGTATGGTTACTTTGCAGACAAATATTTAAAAACCTTGAAGGAGCTTATAAAATAATATAATGCTTTGTTATAGAATGAACTAACCGACATACACAAGTTCTGCTTGCTTGTACCTGTAATAATCAGTATAATAGCACTCACTCAAACATGCCAGTTTGCATGATATTAAATATAAAGAAAATTTTGCTGATAATACTTGAAACTAAAATATAAAGCAATAGTTTGACATTTTGGGAAATATTATTTGCTTTTTTTTTATTGCAAAGCATTAAATGACAAGATAAATTTCACTCTCGTATCTGTCTGTGTCTCTTTATCTGTCAGCTTAGCTTAAAGACCTACTAGCACCTCTAAAAGTCAGTAATTAATACCTTATGACTTGTCTATTTAATCCATACATAACCAATGTTTAAAATACAATCTGACAGACTATTTCTTGGTCTCTGTTGGTTGCTTAAAAACATATCCTGGCCAAGACATAATCAAGCATAACCCCCCATAACCCGCGACCCTGTACGCAGGATGAGCGGTCAACGATGGATGGATGGATGGATGCATAACCCCCCATAAAACCACTAATTAGCATTTGTAGACTTTCTTGTTGTACGACATTAATTAAACATGATATAATGTGTTAATTAGCATTAGTGAGCTTTAGAGGTGCTGGTAGGCAGATTTTGTTAGGTTGTTAGGCTAGCTGTTTCCCACTATTTCCAGTCTGTATGCTAAGCTAAGCTAACCGACTGCTGGCTCTAGCTGTATAGCCTATTAACTGACAAACATGAGAGAGGTATAAATCTTCCCAACTAACACTTGAATAAACATATTTCCCAAAGTATTAAACTATTGTGTTAAATCAAAGACTTATTATATTGTTTTTATATTGTAGTTTTAATATTAAGGATCAGAATATGTGTTCCACCACTGAAAATGTGATTTTACTCTGCGGTCTCATTGTGTTTGAAGTGTTACTACAGGACGGTCGATCCAAGACTGTGGGCTGAAGTAAAATTAATCGCACCTCTAACAAGACACACATCCATCAATAAACACGTCTGTTCACTGCAGTTGTGCAGCTTTATTCTTCAGCCTTGATATTTTGCAGGTCACACTCACCTTCATACCTTATGTGTATTTGAGCTCATGCTGAAATAAGAACAAAGGTTGACTCATTAAAAGTTTGCCTAAAGGTGGGTGAGAGGAGTCACACTGTGGCTGCCTTCAGGAGCTTGAGGCCATTACCATGCAAGCACTTAACAACAGTAAAACACTCCCACTGAGCCCTTTATCAACCTTCCCACGCTTTTTACTCAGGATTGACAGTATTATGTTTATGCCTCAAACCTGTGCATATTCAGGACCAGCATGCATTGCATTTTACAGCCCTCATCTAGCATGTTTAATCAATGTTACAATAAGCGGAAAGTGGCGAATAGGGAAAGAAATAGCATGATCCCATGCATTGACCTGCATTGTTGATTTTATCTCATTTGCCTGCTCACAAATCATTGCTCTACTTTAAAACATGGGGAAAGGAATGTTTTGTTGCATGTTTTGTTACCTTTGAGCATTATGTCATTATTGGCAAATAGAATTGAGCTTGCTTGCTACTGTATGATTGGTTGTTGTAAATGGCCTCTGTTGCTCTGCAGGGAAATGGGCTATTAGGAGGCTCATCCTGTTTAACACCCTGCCACAAGCAGAAGCTTTTTTATTGCAGGAATAAAGGTTTTGATAGAGGCTACTTCAATATCGCCACATACAGACAGGAACCACACAGAGAACACGTTCGCATTTGATATAACCACTATTTATCCATTAAAAAATCCATTCACAGATGAAAATGCAGACAGAAATTAGATAAGTTGTTAACCATATTTTATTTATTTTATATGTTACACTGTTCTAACATACATTCAATTATGTGTTAAATTGTGTCTGAGTAGCTTGAAAGGACTACGTAGTTTAATTTCGTTTCACAACCTTCTGCTGTACAATGATAAATAAACTACCTTGATAATCAAGATCAAGATAACTTTTCAGTGCACAGAAATTGCTTTGCATCTGCCTCACAAAGGTAACTGAAAAACACTTTAGGAACCGAAAAAGGCAAGGAATAAACCACGTCTCTGTGAAGGCCAGAGCGCAGCAGTCATTAAATCTCAAATATCAAGATGACAACAACACAAATGTAATGGTAACAAGATTAATGGAGGACACCAAGCAGCAGTGATGACGCATGTTAAGAGAGATGATGCATTGGTTTATGGAGCTTGCTCTATTTTCTCAGCCAGTAGAGCTTGTTTTTTGGTTTAAGGCAAGGAGAAGAAAAAAAACCCCTGATAAGATGGTGATGAGAGACTGGAAACTCCTGAGTAACCATTAGCAAAGAGAACAGACAAATCTCAAGTTTTTGCTTAAAGGGCTGGTTCATGATTATTACTAAACACACATTTTCTCACCTACTGTAATTTTATTTGTGGTGGCCACATCATTGGAAAGTTATATTTAGAAAGCACTTCAAAAATAAAGGCTTGTGCAGTGTTGCAAAGTAAATATATATATATATATATACAATTTTGAAGTATTTACTACTCTACTTGAGTATTTCCACTTTCTCCTACTTTAGGCTATTTCTACACTGTGGTATTGCTACTACCTAAGCAAAGCATTTCAACAATTCTTCCACCACCTGTGATGAGGTATGCTTTAAACAATGTAGGCTAGTTGTACATCATGATCTCCACCCACATCTGATGGAAAATGTGTTATCGTAGAGATAGACGGGAACAGTGCTAATTTTTTGACAGAATGTTCTGAAAATGTCCTGTCAAGCACTTTGAATTACCTTGTTGTTGAAATGTGCTATACACATAAACTTGCCTTGCCTTGAAAAGCATTCATGAGGTGCCACTAGTTTGACCTGAAGACCCAAAAGTAACAGTAAAGAAAGTGCTTTGAGAGAGAAGTTCAATTCCTGCTCACTTTCTTACTGCCACACACCTAGTTAATCGTTGCATGAAGTAGGCGCTCTTGATGGGTTGTAAATTATGGAAAGTTATACAAATTGTTGGATTCACCCATCTCAATTCAATGTCAGAGATGTGTGTGGGGTTTGTTTGAAGCAAACAGATCCTTTTAAGTCCCTTTTAACCAGATGGTATTTGCTCAACTCGCCTAGGCTCTACGCGGTTCATTGGTTTTCCATTATTATGGGGATACTACATCTTCAATGGAAAACGGAGGACGGGTGCCCGAGAGTCCAGTAGAGGCGAGTCAAGGCAGGTTGACCTGGTAATGGGTAAGCACCATTAGTGTCCCTGTTAATCTGGATAATCTACAGAACACACCGTCAAATAACTGTAACTAGCCTACTTCCTTCTGAAATGGTTGAGAGTGTATTATTTAAGATAATCACACTGGTTTCGGGAAGATAGATTGCTGCCATTTTTCAATGCAAATAAAATCCTTTTGCTTCCATTGTAACTAGCTGTATAACTAGATACCATTAGCATGAAGATATTTGTTTTGTGGCAATTGTAGGATTTCTAAAAATGCTTAAATGTAGTGTAATGGTAAAACAAGTATAAAAGAGTCAATGTCAGTCAACTAAGTTAACATTAGCTACAGGTCATACCAGTTCAAATTACAGTGTAGGAGCAAAACATCTGATTGTACTAACTTGAACAAGCTGTGTTTTATCACTTATGAATTGAACTCTTCATTTGTAAGAGAAAGACTGCTATTTCTTCTTTCAAAGTCACATAATCTGATTTTAGCACATCTGTGTTTTTTCATCAACCCGCAGGAAACAAAACAGCTTTGACCTCCCACTGACATGCTCATAGCCTCCTTAAAGAACATACTGACGGATCTTTTACTCCTCCCCCAACATCCACCAATCTCATTTGACTGTAGACATCAACTCTTTTTAATTATCATGTAAATATTCCACTGCAGCGATGCGCTGTGTATAATCCCTGCAGCTTTGAACTCAGGCTGCTGTAAGAGGAAAAATCTTTCTAGTAGATATTCACCACAGTTCCTTTTGCATCTTACTCAGTAATTTTTCATTCCAGGGATGGCATAGTGATCTCCACATTTCCATCCATCTGTAGTCACCCACAGTAATAGGGGACAAACGGGGCCGAAGGAGTTTAATTACCTCCGACCACAAAAGACAAGGACACAGCATTTTATCACTGTTTGACATCTCAGTCTCCTCAATGACTCCTCACATGCTTTGCCATAAGTTTTTTTTTATGTCGGCAACTGACATCCTTTCACAGTGAGCTCATACAGATTATCATTTGGCTCCATTCATCCAGAGGCTCTTTATGCAGTGTCTATAACAGACCCTTCACCTGTTGTTGGGGTTGGTCGGCGTGGAGCCATGCAGAAGCGCCTGCAACCACTGAACTGTTCACAGCATGTAGAAAGAAGGTCATGGCTCCTGAGGGAGATCATGTGTCACTGATGAGTGCGGGGTGGGGGGGGTCAGGCCAACTGTTTGTGAGGGCCGACTGAGATGAAGTAGCAAGAAAAACAATTGTCATGAGCTGAGGCATTCACGTTTCAACAACATATTTAGTCATTTATAGAAAGATCTCTTAGGGGAATGTCTGTGTAAGTTATGGAGCTGCACCAGAAGCCAATTAGCTTAGCTTAGCATGAAGACTGGGAAGCAGGGAGACAAGCTAGCTTGCCTAATTTCAGGTTTTTGTGCAAAGCTAGGTTAAGCGCCCCATATCTAGGACCATACATACTTTTGTAAATGCGCTAATTACTTTTCTTGTTGAGTGTTACATGAGAAGATAGATCCCATGATGGTGTTTGGTTTTTGTTATGTTTGGACAGAACTCCCTCCCCTCCCTTTCCAGTTGCGCAAAGCTCAGCTAAATGGCTGCAGGCTGAAGCTTCATATTTAACTGACAGACATAAGGGTGATATTAATCTAATGTCCCAAAATGTCATTTAGCTATTTAACTAATTACTTTTAATGTATAGACTCATCTTCTAACTCTCAGCAAGTTGACAAGTATCTGCATACATCTCTCTTTTAATAAATAACTTATTAATTATAATGAATTAATCATACAAGAATTCTGCATTTGTCAGTGTTCCAAACGAGTATTTTCATTTCAAAATGCTTTATGATGTTTGTTGCAGTTAATTCCCAGCACACATTATCACATCTCTTATGTGTTTCTGTTTTGGAAGCAAAAGCCTACATATAAAGTTCATGACTCAAAAGTGAGTTTTAATGTTTTGGCAACAATCAATCTTCTGGGTGTGGTTGTTCCGTTTTTTTATAAGATGGATGTTGCATTTTTAAAGAAAACATCACTGCCACATCAGCCAGGGGCAGAGACCCAAGGCTGCACATTACAAAAATGCAAAGCTGACACAATTCGACATATAGAATAAGCATGTTTGAGTAATTCTGTGACCGAGATAAATTTTACATCCAGGTGAAGGTAGAAGTCAGATGACACACTCGCTAAATTTTTTTTTTTAAAACCTGCAGCCCTAAATAAGCCACTGCGTAACAAGAATGTTCCATTCCATAAAACATCATTGTCTCTGGATGAAATTATCACCAGTGGCAAGTGCATCGATGAGCAGGTCAGATCGATCACTGTGGCTTTGGTCTCTGAAGGCCAATTAACTTAATTAGATGTCCATATATTCTTCAGCAGAAGTGACACAGGGCCACTAGAACATGGCTGATACAGTGAAATTTGCCCTTTGTAAGCCATTTTTGAAGTAGGGACCATTAGCGGAGGACATGAGGAATGACTAAGAGGAATGAAAGTTGTACCGGAGGGTAAACAGACCTAATCATGGTTCTTTATTATGCAGGCAGTGGTACACAGGAGAGCTGTTTATTTCTGTTATGTGTTGCTGTTTATAACCTTCTAATTAAATTAATTTGCTAAGAAAGACATGCAACAGATGGATTGATTTTTAAATAAACTGAGTGGCTTTAAAGGTTCAGTGTGTAAGTTCTAGTGACATCTAATGGTGAGGGTTGCAAATTGCACCCCTCTCCCCTACCCTAGCGAGCAGTATAGCTACGATGTCATCTATGAGATAAAAGAGACTGCCATTCAAGAAATTAGGTTTCTTTAGATAGATGTGTTAAGAAATTATATAAATTATGTAAAACATAATGTTTTTTTGAATATTATTGTTACTTTTTCATTAATAAAAAACAGCCACATGAAGAAATGAAGTGCTACATGATGTCTCATACTCCTGTAATACATTATTTTACATCTTGGGAGGGTTGGCTCATCTGGACTAACATACCAAAGTAAATGAAGACATTTTCAAACCCTATCACATCTAGTGCATCAAGTATGACCACTGACAGATACCAGGACAATGTAAGCCTCCCTGTTTCTGCACCACAGCCCATTATAAACTACATAATACATTAAGTTTACAAAGGCATTGGCTGGTGAGAATCAAGGCTCCTCTCGCTTTGCTTAATTAGATAAGCAATATGCAAATATTACCAAAATGTCTTTTGAATTTTTTTAAATACAACAGAAACACAAAGTAGTACTGACAGCCATAATTTCAGCTTGTGGAAAAATGGTGCAACATTTTTAATGGGCATTTAGCATGTGAAAGTAAAAATTACACATTTGTGTGCACAGTGGGAAGCAATATCCAATAAAGTTTTTTAATGCAAATTCGGAAAGTATTTATTATTGGTCACTTGATAGGCACACCGTCTTGTTATATATCACTATTAGCAGTAAAAAGAAATACATATTTTCCACCAGGGCAGTAAAATGTGAAGTTTAGCTGCTGATCCTGCTGTTACCGTTTCATTACCAATAATATTCATCAGCTGTTTGTCTCAGGAAGGTAACAGCACATTTCTGTCCACGTAACAAAGCCATAACAGAGGCTGGAGAAGAACTACATGAAGTTACAATCCAACTATATATTTTTTCAAAGTTTAGCTGGCTGATCTGAGATTCGATGGTGGAAGCTGCCGTTTTATTGCCAATTAGCGATCAGCTGATTCTCACAAATGTAACAGACAAAGTCAAAAACTGGAGAGAGAGAGAGAGTAACTACATGAAATTATTGATCCAACTAACATAACAACACAAGCCAAAGCACAACGCTGGAGAATAAACCAATCCAACTAACAATAAATGTTTTTCTACCAGTCTGTAAAAGTTTAGCTGGCTGATGCTTCCATGCTCTAAGCTAAGGTTACGGTTTTATTGCCAAGTAACGTTACTGATCAGCTGATTGTCTCGCTAACATAACCATAACCAGCAAAGCCAAACCACAGGCTGGAGAATAAGTAACGTTTGGCTACATAAAATTAATCCATATTTCACACCACTGACAGGGGAAACACGGCTCTCTGTGATTATGGCCAGCTAACAGCTAAAGCTCTCAACCAACAGTTTTCATTTGCATCGCTAAAGTCTGACAAACAAAGTTAATTACCTGTCCAGCAGAAAACAGACAACTTCAGCACCGCTTTGAAAACATCTGTCCCACATTAACGTTATAGCCTTCCATCTGTGAAAATCCACAAAATCCGTGATTTCTGCCGAGAGCCATCTGTCCCAACTCCGTCTGGCTGTCGGGACAGGTGGTAAATAACACAGATGCTCCTTCAGTTGTCCAAATGTCACTTCTCTTCTTACTTCTAATAAACCAGAAGACTACTGGGAGACTGTATATTACTATTATTATTAGTCCCTCTTCTTCTTTTTTGTACATATTCAATGTAGTGACGGCGTCTACATTACCGGAATTACACATGCAGAAGAAGAACGCCGTGATCACAAAACGCGCTCTGCAGCGCTGTTTGTTTGTTGACGGCTACAGTGGAAACATTACGACAAAATACAGCGTCCTCCACAGCAGGGGGTGCCCGCGGTTATGTAGCTCAATGGCTCATGGTGCGTTCCAGTTGACATGGGAAGTCGGAATTTCCGAGTTCAAAGGTCAAAATTTCAAAGGGAACGCCCCCTTAAATCGGAATCCCTGCACTACCCTGACTTCGTGATCCAAGATGGCTGTCGGGGTATCAACAGTTAGTGAAAGCTGTAGTTTATACTGTTTATTAGCACTTCTGTGTACTTGTGAGTCATATAAATGTTCGCACACAAAGTGCTGTCCAGCTGCTGTCTGTGGACGTGTTGCTACAGTGTGAGTAAACACCGCACAATGCGTTTTTTTAATCAACCGGCGTATCAATAGCTAACCTGGCTAGTTGTAAACAAACAGCTGGCCTAGCGAGGTTTTCCAACTTGTTAACTGGAACGAGTCAACTTGGGTGTGACGTCATTCCCAGCTCCGACCTCCAACTTCCGAGGTAAACGCAGCATCATTCTAAGGTAATAAAAACATAATGGTTCATTATGTAAGGTCTTTATATACCACTGAAAACATAGTTATGGATCTTATATTACATTTCTGTCAATAGAGCCTCAGAAATATTACACACTGGACCTTTAACAAGCTTTGCCTTTGAGTAAGTTATTTGAAGCTGTCAGTGGACACAGTTTTTTAAAGCCCAAATTCATCTGGAGACTCTGCTTGGCAGAAATGTGAAGGTTGGTTTTTCACACTGCCGAGACCTGATCAAAGCAGTCAGCATGACAGTGATGTGGGAAGTAGTGCAACTCAAAATACGGTGCCGCCACTAAATGACAATTTAATGGACTTTAAAACTGTTTCTTGCCGCTATGTAACATTGCAGTCCCATGCACAAAAAACATTTTGCAACAACGACATAATGCTTAATGGCACTCTTCCGCAAGCAAGCTGTAAGAAGAAGCAAAAGATATATAATGTACAATGTAAGTTGTTTGGAAGAAGCTAGCTCGGGTTTCTCAGTATGGATGTCATGGCAGAGGCTGGAAAGAGACAGAAGATGTCGGAGGAAGCAAGAAAAGAAAAAGAGAAAGTGACCAAGAGACCAGACAAGAATAAATCTCAGACTGGCTTTTACTTGTTGGAGTCAGCTAAAAGAGCAGAAAGGATGCAAGACAAATTCTGAGCTGGCCTTCTTGCCGTTGGACTAGTAAGTAATAACTTATTACCTGGCTTGTCCTTTCTTGTGTTGTTGCACTTGCTTGATGTTTCCCTGTGTTAGCAAAGTAAAATCAGCCTGAGGTTTCACAGACAGAGGTTTAGCTGCTAGCCATAAATCTCGAGTTGACCCAAGTTTCAAGCAACATTGTGCTGCTACTGGTGTGGAGTGGTGCCAGTGTCAAGCCGGAGCAACATAACTGGGCTCAGCAGCCTCTATGGACACAACGTTAGATAATGGCAGAGGTGAAGAGGATGTTGACGGAGAAAGCTGGCATTCTTTCTGTTGGACTAGTAAGTAATATTGCTATGTCTTGTTTTGTCACACTTGCTTGATGTTTGGCTGTGTTAGCGAAGCTGTCAACTTGCTAGTTCTCAGTTATAAGTAATGTCATCATAACAAATGCATGTGTACAGCTGTTCTTATTTACAGGTGAATTACACTCTAAAAAATCTTACATAATGTTGCTTTAACACTGCATTCACTCTATCATTATTTTAGCCAAGGTTATACCACAATGAGCACATTATGTTGAGGTAACAATAGCCACACTGACTGAATATGTTTGTGTTTACAGGACCAGCCTTCAATCAGCAATAATATAATTTACACACAAAACAATTTCAATAAAAACATTTAACCCATCAAGTTTGTGCCTTTATTTCTTTCCAGTACTGTGTACAAATTGCGCTACAAAATACTAGTAATGAAGAGGACCTTCATTCAGTGTTGTATATAACACATGATAACTTAATACTTTTTAAAGCACTGTAGAATACTACATAATACTACTAGAATTGTACATAAATTACAATAAACTAATATTTAGAAATGTTATATAATATTAGAGTTCATGAACATTTTGTTGCTCTCCTTGGTAAATATAATGAAAGACTAAAAAAAGAAAGTATCTAATGTCCGCTAACTTTCCCCTGAGCTTTTATACACAGATACCTGTCTTGTTCTTAGTTTAGTTGAGGACAGTAAACATACTGAGTAGGAGCCACCACAGATGTTCCTGCTGAGTTAAGGCCACATCACCTCCTCAGGCTCAGCATTAAACTACGATGGCCCCCGAATCACCCGGTCCCTATTTCACATAAAAGGCTCTGTAAAACCTACCTACCTTAATAACAACCTGACAAAATGAGGCTATAACTTGCCTACCAAATCTCAAGATGCTGAGCTGACGATGAGACTAGAGGCAGGGTTGAACTGAACACAATCTTTTGCTTTTATATTCTTCTCAGGTGAATGGTTTTCTGGAAACTGATAGATTTAAAGGTTAGTTAAGTCTATTGAGGGCATATTTTGGAAACATCTATAACAGTAAGTTTGCACTCAGTTCTAAGCATGAATCTTTATTATTGTGTTTCATTAAATGAAAAGATTAAAGGTAATAAAACTACTGTAATCCTCTAGGATATTCATTGCTGACACAGTATATATTAAATGGTGGGCACACACTCACACACACAAAGCATCAGATTGCCTATAACTATCAGTTTATGCTTGAAGACAGCAGCAGGAGAATTCCTTTTTACCAACCTTCATTCAACTCTCTGCAGGAACAAAAGCTTTGCATCAGACCACGTATCTATTACTCCCTCTGATGGAAAAGGAAACTGGCTTACCACTAAGAACTCTTTTCCAGGCAAATCTATTTTCTCATATTGCATTTGCGGGTTGAGCAAACACCAGAAGGCTGCACTCTATCTTCATTGGTCAGAATTTAGCTTGCAGAGGATTGACTGTTTTGATTTCAGCATTTAACACTTTATACTGACATCTTGAAAGGTTTTGGCATAGTGTGCTGCGAGGCCATTTAGTAATGCATTTGAAACAATACATTGATTGGACACAAGCTGTGATTTTTTAAAATTAATGTGTATTATATTCTGCTGGTTCCTTACATTTTCCAATGTGGGCCAATGTGATGATTTTGCAAACGAATGTTCTGCGAGATGGAACAAGTGATAAGGTAATAAGGAAAGATGGGTTGAGTGTGTTAGGTGCATCCTCCTTTCTACAATTTTTTTAGAAGGTCATATTTAATCTATGTAATTATCGTCATGCAATTTTAGCCTGCGCTCTGCCTGAATAAGAGTGCCCCAAGATGCACCTAGGCAGCATTTTAAACACCCAGTTGAAAAAATGAAACTCATTCCCATACAATAATGCTCCTGGAGCATGGTTTTCCATCCTCTTCAGAATCTGACATCAGGGAGATTACCTTTTCCCTCTCCTGCCGCTGAAAATCTCTTTCAAACAGAGATAGTGCTCAGAGCAGTGGGCTGTTAAGCCACAGCATTATGCACTCACATTCTTATTCAAATTAATGTGCTTGACCATCTTCTGCAGGATATGAATCCATTAAAATTTCCCATTTGTACCATTTGAGGGTAGACATTATGTGTTTTCAGAGTGGTCTTGAGAGCAATATGTTATCCATGATGTGTTTGAATGGCTGTTTTTTTCATTTTGGCTTTCTTTACTTTTTTTTCGCTTCTTTGTAACATGCTTGTAGTCTGATGCCTTTGGCCTTTCCACTATATCTGATGTCAATCTACAACTTAGCTTAATAGTAATAAAACTACTATAGATTTTGTGGCTTAAACTCCTTCAGCTGAATTAGATCGGTGAATGGACACCTCTCTTTTCCTATAATAACAACTTTTTAACAGTTGTAAAGAATACATAAAACAACAATAAAGAACCTCACGCCAAACACCAAAGCTTGAGTTTGTCTTGAACTTCCATTTGTCTGGACCATTTATATAAATGCACAGGGATAACCCTTTTTTTAGACAGGAGGCGTAAGTAGAAGATGATTCCCTTTTCGTAATTGTCAGTGGATAGAGGAGCAGGGAGAGGCAAGCGGAGTCACTGTGTGTTGATGTTGTGATCAAAATGGTTGGTTGTAACTCAATACCATTATGTCAGTATGTCACCAGAAAACAGTCAGAGCTGGGAGTCAGCTGGATGGGACACGTTTCAGGAATTCCTTTGATTATCTAAACACATGCAAACGCAGTAGTTGTACAGAAGTGTACAAAGTATCTGCTGGTTCAGGGAGAATGTCACACTGTGTTTATTTACAGCATCCTAAGCATGATCCACGACCAAGATTCAATTAAATATTATAGTACACAGCAGTAGGCTATGATATTGAAATATGGCATGCTATGTAGACTTTGCCTGTATTGTTCTTCTCCACCCGCACTGCACGCTGTACAACTTGTCGTGGAATGAAATGTCAGTAAGATAATGTGAATCGTCAGCTGGGCAATTTGAAGAACATTCCTCAACACCCACACAGATTGTGATCTTTCAGTCTGTTTAGAGGATTATGAAAATCTGTGTTGCATGTACACATGCACGAGACAACTTTTTTTCAAAGTCATATAAGTCAAGTAAACAACTGGATTGTCGGCTTGTCCACCATATCTTTAGAAATGTTAGAAATAGGGTTTTCAAGCGAAGCTGGATCTATCTCCAGACATAACAACTATGAGCATCTATTAAAAAAAATGTATTCATTTAGTAACAACCACCATTAACTAGCTGGAAATGCTCACAACAATTGTGACTAATTTTGTGGAGGGACAATGAGAATCATTTTGAGTAAATGCTCAGGAATACCTCTTAACTTTAACACCTATGCCACGTATGACCAAAATGTGGTTGTAAAATTTAGTGATAGCCAGCAGATCACAGCAGGTCCCTGTAAAGTGGATCACACATGGCTGTGGGTATATGGGTGAAGGAGTGTGTATGTGGCAGCGGAGAGGATGGGGAATGATTGTATACAGCAGTGTGTGTGCTTATAAATCTAAATTGGAACATGAAGGTACATGTGTCTTTTCATGTGCATTGTTCCGTTACACAATGTACGTCTTTGACATTTCAGCTCCACCTGTCAGTGTGTACAAAGGCCTTTCTCCCAGGCTTTGACATGTGAGAATCTGCTGCTGGCCAGGAGAGATAGCAGAGTCCTGTGTAGGACGTGTGGGTGGACAGCCTGCAGAGTCCTGCCTGACCTCCTCCATGATCTTTCTTTCGAGCTACATAACTTGAAGACTGGAGCTCGGTGGAAAACATTACTTAAAGGCAAGGCAGCAGTAAGATGAATCACCTTTCTTCATTCCATCAACAAGTGACAGTTGATGTAGTAATCACAGCACTTCAAATTTTACATTATATACCTTTACTTCTAGGTACCCCATCAGGCCAAATAGTGAACACTTTAACATACCTGAGCCAACATAGTGTCTACATTTTCAAGTCCAACATAAAACATTGTGAAGATTACATTCCATTGTTGCATTATGTGACAAAATGTGTACTTGCCATTTTAATATTTTTAATATGGGAAACATTCTACAATTTGATCGGATCTTCATATTAATACCTGCATATTGAAACTTGACCACTATTGCAATTGAGTATAAAAACTGTGGTAGCAAGAAAGATGTCTCAACGGTTAGCTAAAAATTTATACAGGTTTTAACAAAGAAAGATATAATTTTTTCCATTATTAATTTTAGCTATTTAAACAATTTATAAATTGTAAGCTAAAAGTAATGAATAAACAAATAGATCCACCGTTGAAACAGCTATTTGTAATAGATAAACAAATACTTAGCTAAAACTAATGGATAAATGGTTGAAATGTCCATCTTCTGCTGCCTCAAGTGGTGGTAGTAGGATTGCAAACTTAAAATTTCACAAAATATGACTGGACACAGGAACACAATCCTGACATAAATCATCCCTCCATGGTTGCAACAAAATCAAACCACTGACATCTGAGACATGAGATTTAAACTGAATAGGCCTTTGCCTAATTTTAATTATAGCTCCCCTACTGTGCCAACTAATGTAGTTTCTAAGGACTATTTGTGCTATTTATTCTATTTTAAGACCTTTCAAACTGTGAACATGTAACCTTTGAATTCAGCGCCCATTAATTCAATTTAAGTGCCTGTTAAAACAGGGGACAAAACAAGAGCAGTAATACATTAAGACACGTGTTTAACACGTGGACACTGGCCTATAAATACACCTTCCATTTATATTGATAACCAGCAGGGTTAATAATGAATACCATTTTGTTCAAGAAAAAAAAGTCCTCATTATTTATATTTTATTTTCATTTCTACTAAGATTTTCAGGTTCAACAAGCCACTCTGAAACTGATTTTTGTTTAACCTCTAGCCTGTTGCTCCTTCCTCCTCGACCCATAACTCGGTGGTCAAGTTATTCCACTGAACCTCCGGGGAGGACCAGAGTGGTGACGGCTGCTGTAATATTTAAACCCATTATAGGAACATGACCTGCAGCCAAGGATGCTTCTAAGGTCCCGGTGTCACTTACATGATCCCATCTTGAGCTGCGCCCCCCTGACTTTTAACATTCTTACATAGTAGAGGGGTTTTATATCTGATATAGGCCTATTACCTCACAATCATTCAGTCTCATTTACAAAAATTACTCTGCTGCCTAGAAGATCACAGGCAGAAAAAGCCTTGTGATTATATGTTGCTTTTATATTATCTAGCTACCCTAGTTATCACCTTTCTCTAGTGTACATTTATGTGTCTGGGTTTTGAAATGTATCCTACTTAATTTTAAGTCTATTAAATTCCAACAGTTTTCATTCAGTTTTGGTATAGTGCCTGCACACCCTTCATTGTCCTCTCATGAGATAACTACATTTCTCTTTTTTCCCCGGAGGAGCTGCTAGTCTTTATTATAAAAAAAAACATTCATTGTGATATATATTTCTGTACAAAGGAATAAGCTACAGTGCACTCTACAGTATGAGTGTGAGGATTGGGGATGGGGGTGTTATATAAGGAGCCTACATGGGGGAATCGGTGTACTGGCTGTTCAAACAGAGCCCCTATGGGGAGTCACTGCGCAAAGGCACAGCTCATCAAGTCAATACCTCACACATATGTCACTTTAATAGGCCAATTCCTCATTTGCATTGAAGGTCCTTGAAGAGCGTTACTGCTGTCCTAATATTTCTACCAGCCTATTTACAAGCACGTCTCCATCATGGCATCATTAACCCTCAGTTGTGTGGGTTATGTTTGAGTCAAAAGATGAATAATTGATTTGGTGCTTTGTGGTTTATCTTTTTCCGAATGATGCAGAGTCTTCAGTGTTCATGAGATGAAATATTCAGTGGTCTCAGCTGTGCTTTCAAAGCTTGTTTCCATGCTGGGGGTCTGCATCCCTGCCCCTCCCCTGGGATCCTTCAGTAAGGGCATGTATGTGTCGCTGTGACAGGAGCGCATGGCGCCTTCCCAGACCCCTGTACCGCAAACATGTTTATGGTCTCCCGGTGCAGCCTCCAGCCGGCCATCGCCAGAGCGCAGCGCCATCAGTTCAATCTCATGCTTGGCCGCAGTCTCCAGCACCTGTTGCTTATTGTAGAACAGCACAAAATTGTTGATGATGGGGTGTATAGGCAGCGCTATGGCGATCACCCCGCACAGAAAGCTGATGGCCGCGTTACAGCGACCTAAAGTGGTCTTGGGGTAGACGTCTCCATAGCCCACCGTGGTCATGGTGATCACCGCCCACCAGAACGACTGTGGGATGCTGGTGAACAAGGTTTCCGGGTGGTTCTGCTCCATGGTGTAGCCCAGTGCGGAGAAAAGAAAGACCCCTACGCCCATATACATGAGGAGCAGTCCGAGCTCTTTGAAGCTGCTCTTCAGAGCAGATGTGAGGGTCTGGAGTCCAGAGGAATGTCGTGCCAGCTTGAAAATGCGCGCAATGCGCATTATGCGTAAAGCCTGCACCGCCTGCTGCACGTTAGCCAGCTCCATCACTCCTGCGCCGAAGGAGGTCAGAATCAGCACCACGAAGAAGGGCATGATCGCCATAAAGTCGATGATATTCATGAAAGACAGGACGAATTTTATTTTATTCGGGGAGGAGATCAGACGCAGGAGGTATTCAATAGTGAACCAGCCGATGCACACTGTCTCGATGACCTCCAGAGTCGGGTGCTCCGAGAGGTTACCCTCCGAGTCCTCCACCTGCAGGTCGGGGATGGTCCCGACACACATCACCACAGATGAGACGAGGATGAAGATAAAAGAAACTATAGCGATTATGTGCGCAGGCAGCGAGGACTCCGGCTTTTCCATCAACCTCCAGAGGCACATCTGGAAGCGCTGCCAGCCTTCAGCAGACGGATCACCTTCTCGGTCCACCAGGATAGTTCTCACTTTCTCTGCGATCTCTGCAAGTTCATCCTCTACCTCCTTCAGGTGGCATTTACAACAGTCATCCAGAAAATCAGAGTCGATTTTCCAGAACTCCATCTCCTTCATGAAACAAATTGGACAGATACCTCGTTTCATGTGAATCTCTCCATAATAATAAAGCTCAATTATACACTTAAATGCTTCGGGGTCTCTGTCAAAATAAAACTCCCCTGTGTCAGGGTCGTAGTCGTCACATAGTAGAGATATTTCTTCAGAAGACTTAAGCGAACAGTCCACCAGTTCTGCCAGCCGAGTGTCCGGGTAGCGATTCAACACGTCCCCATACAACACCTGTTTCACCCCGCCGATGTTGACAACAATCTCCGTCTCTTCACTGGCCTCGGAGCCGTTGCAGTCTGCGTACCGCGTCCTCTGGATCCCCCACATTATGTTGACAACAAGTCAGCCACAAAACAGCCCAGCTGATCAAGAATTTTACACAACTGTGCTGTCAAAGTAAACGCAAGTTACCAGAAGCCCTGGCGCTGTGCGTAAAGACCTACCAAATCTTCTAGTTTTTAAGTTTTAGTTGAAATAAATAAATAAAATGTTTGCTTAGAGGTGACTGCCTGCGCGAAGTCTTCTCCGTTCAATACAGCCGTGTCAGGCAGTGAACAGTGCGCCTGTGCTCTCTGAGAAAGTTGGCATTGAAGTGCGCGTAATGTCAAGTAAACCACAATCAAATCACAAGCCATCCGGTCATAACTTTCAAAATAAACCACTTGCTAAGCAACAATGTTTTTTATATCATTACAATTATTCAGAAAAGAAAATCAGTAGATTTTCCATTGGTTTCTAGTGGTGGAAAAAGTATTCAGATCATTTACTTCTAGGCAAAAAAGTGAATAACTACTAAAAGTAGAATAAAATAGCAATGGCAATTGAATTAACTGGTCTATAATTAATCATTATATCATACCTATAGATCCTTTAATATTGAGCCTAATCAAATACTATAATCTCACAAGCAACTGACCATAATCTAGTCAGCCTGTGCTTTTATTTTTAAAGCCATGTCCGTGTTTTCCGGTGGTGCTCTGGCTCTTTGTGGTTGTCTTGACGCAGCGCAGTGCAGCCAGGCACAGCAGATCATAAATCTCAGCGGCATGCAATGAATTGTGATGTAGCAAACGGGGAAATCAGGGACACACACTCTGCTGGGGTTTGGTGGCAGCTCGAAGAGCAACAATCAGTTAAAGCTGATCGATTAACAGGCAGTACTACCAGCAACCTAAATCACCCCCATTTTACAACAATAGCCTATAAAATATTTTTCCAGAGGCATTATCCATCATCCATTTTGAATGTATTATAGGCTATCACCCAATAACCCCGACAGAAAAAAGACCCAGGCTAAGTAATAATCACTTAATCGGAGAGATAATATAGGATCTATAAATATTAAGATATTATAAAATTCATTATTATAGGGCTATTTGGTGCTATCAAGTGATTGATGGGTGAGGATTATAAGTGTGACTGCAATTACTGGAGCATTACTGGAATTAGTTGGGTTTTCTGAGGCTACTTTCAAATATAAACTAGCAGAATAAGATATATTACAATTTGCAGAGTGAGTTCCACTGAACAGTTCTGCAGTAGCCCACGCTGAATTTGTGATTGGCAGACAGACTGACAGCAACTCAACAGTACTTTGGCTTGTTGCATGTCTCCACCTAGTGACAACATCTTCACAGTACAGTAGCCTAAAGGCTTTTATTTGTCTGTTTTCAAACATCGCTGCAAACCACTGAGGATAGGAATCCATTAAAAAGTGATTTTAAAAAGTATGTAGGCCTACAGAACCATAAAGTCCAGTGTTTCTGTTATAGAAAAAACAACATCTGAAGTATAACCTGCAAGGCAGTGGAGTCAAACTTTGGTTATGTGGTTATGTTTTACCTTTCCTTCAAGATTATTGGAAAGAAATCAAGTTAGGCTGTCACTGGTGTATTTAGATAGATAAGTCATTTTCGGGTATATGGAGGACTTTATTGAGCGACTGAATTTTTGTTAAGAATGAGTAGGCTATTCTTCTAAAGACATAGGCCTATACATGTATACATTTTTCTGTATTGTACAGTACTTCACATAAGTATTTCCATTGTATACTTTATACTTCTACTCCACTGCATTTCAGAGGAAAATTTACATTTTACACTGCCATTATCCAACTGCTGAAGTTACTACTTACTTTGCCGATTATGTATTTAAGTAGCTAGTAGGCTAACCTCTTCAACTGGCTAAATAATAATCCACTGTTATAATATAATAATAATATTATTATATGCTCTATCTATCTATCTATCTATCTAATTCTTCTGTTCTTTGAAATTGCCTGCTTTCACTCTTGATTCAGTACGCTGCTTTTTCATTGTGGTGTTGCTGCTTTTACTTAAAGGATCTGAATACTTCTTCCACCATTACCAATGAAAAGTTATGATAACACAACAGCAACTGTTATTTACCTACTTTATATTGTATTGCTTTATATTTTATTTAGTTTGAAATACATGCCACTCTGTGTGATAGCCTACTATGTGTAATATATTGTAGCTTAACTGTCTTATTGTTTATAAATATGCATATGGGCATGATACACTTTTGTATTTATTCATTAGACTTGTTAGACTGAGTCAGCATTGTCACAGTTGTTTCCTCTGCTCTTGGTGGAGTTGCATGTTGCTTCCTTCTCTTTCTCCTCCAGCCCATCGTGTCTTCAGTGTACCGCGGCTCGAAACTACACGGCGCACGCTTATTGGCTGAGGCGCGGCGTCGTCACTAGCGGACCAATCAACGTGGGCCACGGTGAGATTTTGCGATCTACTTTTGTGGGTCTCAGCTGCAGCAGTCTGCGAGTGTTGCTAACAGTGGAGGCGAGCAGAGAGCAGCTGAAACCATGAGACCGCTTTTACTTGGTGAGTGATAACAGCAGCAGCCTTTCTACTTGATTTAAATGATAGTTTTGTAAATTTGTTAATGTTAGGTGTATTTAACTGTTTTGCAAGCTGCTGCTTGTTAGCTTGAACAGCTAATAGCGGGCCTCCGTTAACGTTATCGGTGAATCAAACAAACGTCCATTTCACTTGCTGTTACGTTAGAGTTTCTCGGCATATTAAGTGTATTTAAATATGGCTAGGGTGTCTGGTCAGTGCTTGCTGTAGCTGGTTAATAATTTAACTTAATTGAACAAATTAGAGCACGCAGTGTTGCGAGAACGTTAAACATTTTGTATCTTCATCTTCTCCTTCAGGAGTGTTGGGTTGCTCCCTGGTCCTGTCCGTCCAAGCCTTTTACTCAGCTAGTGATGATGTTGTTGAGCTCACCCCCTCCAACTTCAACAGGGAGGTGATACAGAGCGACAGTCTGTGGCTGATTGAGTTTTATGCTCCCTGGTGAGTCCATGTAACTTTGGTGGCCATTATTCAGTGGTAACAAGTGTCCTCAGATCAATCAAGTTGTGACCCTGTGACCATAGTTACTTTACATACAGGCATCTTACATTGACTCAGTGATGTTTGAGTCTTCTGTTTGTAATTGCTCCTACTCATAAGTAATAACCTTATGATCTGAAGAGACTGTGGAGACATGTGCATGTAGCACACAGTCATGTATAAAAGCAATTCATAACGCTTTACAGATATGTTTCAGCATAGATGGAATTAGACAGCATGTGCAACACCTTTAAATCTTAACTAAACAGGAAATGACTTCATTGTCCTCTTCTTAAAAGTTGCCTGACTTTGAATGAAGCTAACATCAGATGTCCTCTGACCTTAGGAATGTGCCAGGTCCATAAACTTGAAACATGTCACACATATCTTATATATGCAAAGTCAGTTCTGTAATGGACAAGCCAGTGGTGATGTGCACACCTAAAATCTATGCAAATAAAAGGTGCTAAATATTCACTGTACGTGTTTAATTTTGGATCATTTGATTCTGTGATTAACAGGAGTAACAAGTACTTGTTATGTATTTTGAACACATTCAGCTGTCCTGTACTGAAGGAATATAGGAATATCTCCTGATAAAATGAAATGTGTCTGGACTTCTATACTCACCCATCTTTCTCATTTACTTACATTTCCTAACTCACGAAGTCCCCATATTGTAAAACTAAACTACTAGCAATGAAACATTTTCATCTTTTCTCCCTCCCTCCTTCTCCACTGTTTATCACCAAAGGTGTGGCCACTGTCAAAATCTGACTCCGGACTGGAAGAAGGCTGCCACTGCCCTCAAGGTAAACAAAACGTCTCCGGTCATCTTGCCATTTATTGCCAGCTGTGCTGTAGAGTGACAGACTTTGTCTTTGCTGAAGACATTTTCACTGAAAAAACTTTTAACTGTTCATCAATCAACCCTATCAGGACTGGGCAATGATGACAAAATCTAATATCAAAATATTTTAGTGAATACTACTATTGGAAATATGACCAAGATGATGTGCTTTTACTAGATATTTACACACAAGAAACAATTACTTAATAATCAGGCAGATATAATGACCAAGCAGATACACTAGAGGCATTCAATGTTCATTTCACTCAGTTAAAACAAACAAATAAGTTGAGGGAATGGTTTCATTTTGCTGCTTTGCATCTTAACGGCCAGATCCAAAAAGACAACACTGAAGCTAAAGTATAACATGGTTATTAAGCTCTAGCTCACAGCTTTGTTCAACCTAAAAATAATTTGGAGTTTGTAACTCAACAGGGAGGATAACACGTGAGACATGGGCAGATATGGGACTGTAGTCAAATATTAATGAATAATATTAACTTGGTCCAGAGTCAAAACAAGACTCACTGTTTATTTCATGGAATGTGCATTTCCACACACAGTTATCCTGTCTAAAATTTATCTAAACCACATTGTGTTTGTGGACAAAGTAACTGTTGCATGCTTCCAGAGTCGGTGTAAAAAATGTTATGTGAAGAAAGTAAGGCTTGCTGTATTTTGCTGTAATTAAAAGTTATGACTTCACACTCAAACTTGTTTGCTCTGAAATCCTTCAGGGGATTGTCAAGGTTGGTGCGGTAGATGCAGACCAGCACAAGTCACTGGGTGGTCAGTATGGCGTCAAAGGTTTCCCCACCATCAAGATCTTTGGAGCCAATAAGAACAAGCCGGAGGAGTACCAAGGTACAGACAAACCCACTGCAGAAAACAAATAGCTGTTGAATAAGCAGCTTTTTGACTTTTTTATTTGACATCTTCCTCTACAGAACCTCACCAAGCCCTGTTAAAAGTTTTCCTGAAGAGATACATGTTATATAATCGACTCTCTATCTGAATTGTTCAGAGATAATAGGATGTGGGTGTCAGGGAGACAGCACACTTTGAAACTAGCTTTCAAGGCTGTTTTGGAAATATTCTGCCTGCTGAAGTTGTTGGGAGGCAGACTTTGAGGGTTGCAGTGACTGACCTTTGCATGTCTTCCCCCTTCAGGTGGACGCAGTAGCCAGGCCATTGTGGACGGAGCCATGAACGCTTTGCGTGCTCTGGTGAAAGAGAGGCTGAGCGGCAAGTCTGGCGGCTCTGGCTACAACAAACAGGTAGATCCAGAAGTGCGCTCGTGCAGTAGCTTTTTGTTGTAGTTATTTCAAATTGGAGATACCAAACGCGTAAATGAACGTGGTTAAGTAACACTCATCCGTCTTCCAACAGAGCGGTGGTGGAAGCAGCGGTGGCAGTAAGAAGGATGTGGTTGAGCTCACCGATGACAACTTTGACAAGATGGTGCTGGAGAGTGATGATGTGTGGATGGTGGAGTTCTTTGCCCCCTGGTGTGGACACTGCAAAAAGTGAGTTTGGTGCCTGACAGTCTTTAGGAAGTGGTGAAACCCCCCTCACCATGTCTGAGATTTCTGCCACCCCATTACAGCAGAGGTTAATGGAATTTTGTTTGTGCTGCTCACAGGACTGAAAAGTTAGTTTCTTTTCGGAAACAATGTTCCAGTAAATCAGGATAATCCACCGAGCTCACTGAAAACCCTTCAGTCAAGACTAATCCCTGTCAAAACTGTTCAGTGACATCTGAGCTATTTAACCATGTGAATCCAGTTTGCAACACCTTTTACATTTAAAGATTGTAGATTTTAGTACATTTGATGTCAGTATATCAGAAGCACACTTTGTACAGGAAACCTATTAAAAGAAACACTGCACACTTATACTTTTGAATTCTTAATTTTCTTCTGTTGATTGACAATAATATACTTAAAGTAGTTTTTCTTAAGCATCGGTCTCTTCTGTTGTAATATAGCCTGGAGCCTGAGTGGGCAGCTGCAGCCACAGTTGTGAAGGAGCAGACCAAGGGCAAAGTTCGCCTCGGAGCTGTGGATGCCACTGTGCACCAGGCTGTGTCCAGCCGCTATGGGGTGAGTAAGAATCCGTAAATCTAATCTGATATAGTGGTGCACAGTTCCAATACAACTATAATAGTAGATGCAAAACAAAAGTGAGAACCATCACTGCTCAGTGCAAACACCATGGCACAATATGATACAAGGTGGCACATTTTGGCCACAGCTGCTAAGCTTGTCTAGTTTTAGCAATCGTATATGTTTTTTACTAATTTAAATAGCCAAATTAGCCGGTGAACCTGATAATCCACCTGCCATTAAGCCTTGGGACAAAAAGGCTGATCTGCCTTGCATATGTGGTCTTGACCTTGTAAACATGCCTGCTTGTAAAGTTTGAAATGTAAAGTCTCGTGAACTGATTGTGGTTTGTAAAAGCCTATGCTCATATGTCCACGCTCTTCTTACTGGAATTGGACATTGAATTAGTCTCTGTAGCATTTTAGTAGAATATGTCTATTACTGTCCAAAAAAAGCTACAGTATGTTAGTATGGAGTAAGTCAGACCATATTAATTATTTTGCCTGAGGAAATCCAACTTCAAAGTCTAATCATTAATTTCTCTCATTAGTGTGTCTTTTAATCTGTCTTCTTATACAGAATAATTAAAAGACACATTTCCTATACTGAATCCCTAATTAAATAAAAATATGCAACTTAATCCAAGGCAATTATTCACAGAACTAAAGCAGTATATGTGTTATGTATGTTTTAGATCCGTGGATTTCCCACTATCAAGATTTTCCGCAAAGGTGAGGAGCCCGAAGACTACCAAGGAGGCCGCACCCGTGGCGACATCATCGAGAGGGGCTTGGATCTGTTCTCTGACCACGCCCCTCCTCCTGAACTGCTGGAGGTCAGTACGCCTGTGTATTCGCAACATACATATGTTTTATAGCGCTGGTATTAAAAAAAATTCAGAGCAGAATGGCCAACAGCTTTTTGTATTGTTGGTCATTAACCACAAGACTATGATCTTTTGATCTATGATCAACCTCTAATTGGTTCACTTACACAAAGATTTTGTTTTTGTTTTTGTTTTTTTGAGCATGTGCGGTGTGAACACAAAATCCAAAATGCTGTTATAAAGTTCTGCCAATGACACACTTGTTACCAAAATTAGACAGTAAAGGGGGAAAACTGCTGTCACGGCTTCCAGTTAAACTCCTATTGAGTCTCTATATACAATAGAACTGGTCAATAAAACAGTAACGAAAATTATTGCGATTATAATTTTTCTCAATAAAATTATAACAAGTGTTCAACAAATGTTTAAATGTTTTGATTTAATTCATTAGAATCATGAATGAATTAGCACTTAATTTTTCTATCAAGATATTTATTCTGTTAAGGAAAAGGGACTGAAGAAAGATTTTTACTTAAGTTTATTCATACAAATTTGTTGAAAAAGATTTTATCATTGTTTTGAATGTTCTACCTCTGTGAAATTATCCACTGTTTGGCATCAAGTGTTTGTTTGGCATGGTCTGACCATAAAGAATAGTTTAAAACCACAATAAACCATCTGGTTTCTTCAACTTTCACTCAGGAGCAAAAATCAGCCTTAAAGCTTGAAAGCTATAATGATCTGACATTTATCGTGAATATTACCTATATCGAATGATTTTTATTGTGATAACATTTTTGGCCAGCTCTATATACAATATAAAATGTATGTGTAATGTAAATGTCTGTCTCAGATCCTTAATGAAGACATCTTGAAGAAGACCTGTGAGGACAGTCAGTTGTGTATAATTGCTGTCCTGCCACACATCCTGGATACAGGTGAGACAAGACACTCCTGATTGTGGACATGTTAAATAGTTCAGAAATGTAACCTTAAAGAAGTTAAATTTCACAACAAAAACTGAACTGAACAGACATGCAGGGTTATGGGTTCCCTACAGTGCAGTTGAGCAGTTTATCTTTAATATGATGACAGTTCACTGGAAATTCTACTTTTTGATTTTTGAGAAGCCCAAATTATTAACTGCTGTATCATTCAGTAGCTTATCAAAAGCAGCTGTACTGCTGTGGACATTTGTGTAGTGTGGGGACATTTGTTACACTGAAGATGGATGCATTATGAGACCTTTTTAATTCTTGAATCACTCACCGTCTGCTGTCCTTGTATCTCAAAAGGTGCGGCAGGTAGAAACGGCTACCTGGAGGTGATGATTAAGATGGCTGATAAGTACAAGAAGAAGATGTGGGGGTAAGTATGAGAGGCCAAGCACGGGTTAGTATTCGTATGACTAACTACGACTGTGACTAACAGCCCGCTCTCCCTTTTGTCAGCTGGATGTGGACTGAGGCTGGTGCTCAGATGGAGCTGGAGGCCTCTCTGGGTATTGGTGGATTTGGCTACCCTGCCATGGCGGCCATCAACACACGCAAGATGAAATTTGCTCTGCTCAAAGGCTCCTTCAGTGAGACTGGCATTCATGAGTTCCTCAGGTAAAGGGGGGGCTGTTGTCTGATCTTTATATTTTTTACAAGAATGTCAAATCAAAATACGCTTTAGAGTAAGCTGAGTGACAACGCTCATGTGGTTCATCTTCTCTTCAGGGAGCTTTCTGTTGGCCGTGGCTCAACTGCCACATTTGGAGGTGGCTCCATGCCCAAGATTCACACTGTTGAGCCCTGGGACGGCAAAGATGGACAGGTGAGTGGGAGCATCACAGTGGTCAGATTTTCTTACTTTATGTACAGATGTTAACAGGTTTGAGTTCTACAACCAAACAGTGTTAAGCTGGGCCAACACTGTACGTTTTTATTTAATTTTGTATGTTATGCTAACTCAGTAACTTTGCCTCTGTTGTATGAATCTCAGTCAGGACTACAAGCCACAACATATAATATGTGACTCCAATAATAAAACAAGCTCACTATAGTTTACAACAGATCTTTTGACAGCAGCCATGAGAGACATCGGACCATGAAACTACTCAAACTGCAAGATAGTACACCAAAATTACGGACTAAAGAGAAACCCAACCGATCGTTGATCATGCAGACAATTCATGAGGCATCTTGACCTCCCTCACACTAAGTAACTAAGTCCAACAGATCTGGAAGAAATTCAGCCCAGTTTAAAAAAAAAAACAAACAAAAAAAAACAAATCAGTTTTGGGTCACCAGTGTGGGGCTCAGTGCGTACAGTGCCTGTCCTGCTTATTACAAAAAAACTCTCCCTGCTCTTTTTTGCCTCTGTACTAAAGTCTTGCACACAGAAGAGTTGGTCAGATGTTTCTTCTCTCACAGAATGAAAGTCCATCTGTAGTTATTTGACTCAATTTAGTAAGATGTCTTACATGCAAACAGTCTAGCAAAATATGTTTTCATGCTTCCCTTCTTTGCTAACAGTTTGTCTTTATTTTAAACTCCTTGTCAACCACAGCTTCCTGTGGAGGAGGACTATGACCTTAGCGACATAGACCTGGACGATGACATTGACAAAGATGAGTTATGAGCCCAAAGGGGCGGGATCTGATCCAGATTGGCTTGGTTGGATCTGGTCTGGTCCTGCGCAACCCGCCTCCCCTCTCCTGTGGACGAATGGGAGGCCCGGTCGCCCAGTTACTGAAATACTCCAGCAAAGACACACGAGAGACACCTGCAGTTTCTCACATCATCTTTGTCAGTCACACAGGGGACAGGTGGGAGGGGGGCGTGTCGTGTCCCTGGAGTGAACTCTGCCTCACAGACCTGCTGAACGTTAGAAGCTGCATATTTATACAACCACCACCACCTGAGGAGAGGAGGGGGGAGGTTCAGAATGTGGCATTTCTGTTGTTCATTCAAGTCTTTTTCAAACATAAATTGTTCCCCTCGCCCTCTTCAGCCACCTTCAACCACCTATTTTAAGATGTGGACTTGTCAAAGTAACACTTCAATGTCCAAGCTGACTTTTTTTTTCTTCTCTTTTTAAACCAGTAAGTGTGAATCTTGGTGGGTTTGCATCATGTCTGTCCACGACAAGGGGATACCGTGGGACTTCTTGTGTAGATTTTTCTTACACGACTTTATTTCAATTGTGTGAAAACAAAACATTTTTGTTACAAAAATAAAAAGGAATAAAAACCATCAGAGCCTCCTTATTCACATAAACTGTTACATCATCAGGAAAACGCATATCATTCACTGAGCGCATGCAATACCAAAGGCATATAGAACTTGTTAAGAACAGCAACTGTTAAGCTGCAGTTGACATCCTGAACAACAATAAGCCACTTTCTAACACCGTTGAATCAAATTATATGAACTAATGTAATTAGTTTCCTCCTAGTGTAATACATAATGGGAGTCATAATACTTGCGAGCACGTAATCCAGTGAGCATAAATATATGATATGGCACTTCACTTATGGAGAACAGGTAAAAACCTTTTCAAGGCATACCACACAATACCTGAACTGAAAGCACGTCATAGTTCACAGAAAAGGAGCCACAAAAGAAAAGTATCCATTAAAGTAAACATTAAAACATGGAGTGTCTGTTGGGGGCGTTAGGACGGCAGAGCCTCGACCAATTGAACAGCAGGAAGCTGGATGGATGTGGTTTGTGATTGCGGTTTAGAGAGTGTGTGTCTGTCATTGTCTCTGTCCTCAGAACTGACGAGAGGCTCCCTGATCCGACTGCAGCAGTCTGACGATGGACGGGTCGCTCTTAGCACCTTTAATGAACTCCTCCAAAGACAATCTACCTGTGAAGTAGAGACCAAAAAAGATTGAGTCAGCAGCAGTCGAACAGGTGACGGAGGTCTGGATGCTGTTGTGCTATTTTCATGTCATTCAGGAATTATTTGGGTGTATTGCTTAGCACTTTGACAAAAAGTAGGAAAGGGCAACACTACATTTTTAAAATTTTATTTACGAATCAATATTACTGATGCCAAGTATGAAAAAAATCCTTTTAGTAAGTAATTTCTAAGGAATTAATTTATTATTAACTGGTACCGGCCATAATGAAACCAAAATACAACTAAATAGAATCATACCATTAAAATAAAAATGAATGAAATATTTATATCTAGTGAAACCTAATTACTTATAATATTTCTATTAAGTGGGTTTTTGGTTTTGCAGCCAAACTATCTGATCGGCACATTAGTGGGATAAGAAGAGAGGAGAATAATAGAGAAATATGGCGATGTACACTATATACAAAATTTCCTCCTTACACCGAATAATAATGTAATAAAAGTAATAGACTTACTTAATAAACTTAATCGCTCTGATAATAAACATTATTGATACAGTACTTTAAAACAAAGTGCTTTACCTGGCTAATAAAATCAGACAATTAAATTAAAATAAAATGGAATAAAAATAAGTGAACTATAACTTTCGTTCACACATAGAGCTGGTTGATATGGCCAAAAATGTTATCACAAAAAAAAACTTCATATAATTTGATATTGATAATTATCACGATAAATGTCAAATCATTATTTCTTTCAAGTTCTTTCAAACGCTCTATGACAATGGATCACTTCACAAATCTGAGGTAGAAAATTCAAAACAATGAAGTAAAATCTTTTTTCAGTCCCTTTTCCTCAACAAAAAAAATCCTAATAGAAAAATTAAGTGATAATTCCTTTGTGATTCAAAAGAATTAAATCAAATTTTTGAAACATTTATTGAACATTTGTTATATTGTTACTCAGGAAAATTATAGCACGATAATTATCATTATCGTTTTGTTCCCCTGCCCTAGTCACACAGCATCTATAAACTGCATTAGAAAGGACGGTTAACTGAGTTTTGCTGGATTTACCCTCCACTGCAGCTATAGCCTTAGGCCTGGTCTGTGGAATCACGCAGTGTTATAAAAGTTGAGACACACAGTTTGACCTCCTGCTTCAAAAAGACCACCATATGAATAGCTCTAAATATCTTACAGAAACGTGGCATGTCACAGAACAAGACTTTGGGAGACGCGTACATATCACATGGGTGTTGAATCACCTTTTCACACCAAATGTCAAACTACTGGCATCGAGGTGACTCAGCAGGCTCAAATGCAAAAGGCTGTTAATGATTTTGTGAGTCGTGTTCATGTTATGTGACCTCTAATTTCTCTCTGTCTCTCTCTGTTGCCCATCTTCAATATTTCGCATTTCACTCCAAACTGGTGCAAGTGCTAAATGTATAATGTCAAATACTATTTCATAACTAATGTCTCATGGCACCTCTAAATTTTGTGCTGCCTTCCCCTAACCAGTGGAACTGAGTAGCTCAGCAATGTTAGTTCACTTTTGTTTTACAAAAAGTTTCATTCTGAGTCATGGAGGACCAGCACACTCATTAAGTAGCTATAAAAAGAACTTGGTAATGCTTCCCCCTCTTTAGCATTTATAAGGCTTAAACAAACATTTAATGAATAGTTCTGACAGACTATAATGTAGTTGTAAAGAGATATAAAGACATTTTAAGTGTTTATTAATGTACGTTTGTCAGAAATTATAACTTCTATTAGACATATTTTATATTATTACAATTGTTTTTAAGTATATTGTGCATCTGTTTATGCACTAGCCACTTATGGGTACCCACAGGAGGAGTTTTAGTTGTTGATAAATGCATACATTTTTCACAATTATTAAAAAACCTTTAAGCCTTTAAAAGCTAAACAGAGAAACTTTAAGTGAAGTGTTGGCAAGGACTTTGGGTCTGCAACAAACTCTTCACAAAAGCACATACAAATAAATCACCAGTCTTACCATCATTATCAATGTCCATCTGTCTGAAGATCTTATCTGTCCTTTTCTCTGGTGTTGATTCATCCTCAGGCATCTTCATCACAGATGACACCATCTTGTAAATTGCCTACAAAGGAGGGTAGGCACGATGGCTGTTATGTGCATATTAATGTGGTTGGTTGTCTGTGTGAAGCTTTCAGGCAGTAGAGATGAAAAATAACAAAAATGAGTTACATCTTTCATCTGAATGCTTTGACCTGTTTTCTGTTGCTACCTGGTAATGATGGTGTTCTAGCAACTAGAGCTCATCTTGCTGTTATGTTCACAGTGCTATAATGTCTCCATTTGCATCCTCAAAAACTATATACACATTTCACATCATGTAAAGCTCTGTGGATTTGAGAGAGAAAGAAGAGAAAGAGAAAGAAGTTTTGCTGAAAATCAGAAAGCATTCTGCAGGAACAAAAGCACTGGTGCTTTTCAGTGTTTTTCTTTTTTTTACCATTCGTTTGTATCCACAAACACAGCATACTGAGCCAATATTGATATGGCCCTGCAGGCTGCCCAGCTCACCATATTGGAAGAGTAAATATAGCCATAGTGATAAGAAAAAACAGAAAGGGCAGCCTGCATCCAGGATGTGAGGTGAAAATACCTTATGACCTGCAAATTACTGTTAAGCCTAAAAACAGTCATTAGACAGGAAGCTAAAATGCACACAACTCAAGCAATTAGCACTGAAATAGTGTATTAATCATTAATTGGCAACAATTTTAATTAACTTTTTCAGCAATTAAAAAAATATTAAATAATCCTCAATTCCAGCTGCTAAGATGTGAGGATTTGCTACTTTTCTTTGTCTTTATGTGATGGTAAACTGAATATGTTTAGGTTTGGACAGTTGGTCAGACAAACCACGACACTAGAAGACATCACCTTGGGATTAAGGAAGTTGTGACGGCATTTATCACTATATTCTGACATTTTATAGACCACATAATTAATCGATTTATCTAGACATTATATGTCAGATTCCTCAATAATGAAAGTAATCGTTAGTTGAAGCCCTACTACTAGTAATATTTTACACTAATCTTTAGTGTTGAATACATTCCATTTGTTATTTTGTAATATAGTTGTGGCTTAAAATGTACCACAAAGGAAACTGATTAGGTATCTTCCTTTTATCTAACCGTTCTAGGATCAGATTCTTCTCCATTAGACATATAATTCTGATGACGCAAAACTAGTAAAACATTAAATAACCAGTGTATAATATCATCTAACTTTTAATGTCAGGGTAAGGCTGAAGTGTCTGGTATAAACAGCATTTTCATTTATAAAGAAACCCTATTCTGAATCACACAGTGTGTCCTCACCTGAACTATCTCCAGCATCTCTGCCCGACTGATGTACCCATTCCCGTCCAGGTCATACATGCTGAAGGCCCAGCGCAGCTTCTGCTCCAGCCCGCCGCGGGACGTCACACTCAGGGCGATGATGAACTCTCTAAAGTCGATGGTGGCGTCCCCGTTGGTGTCAAATGTGCGGAAGACGTGCTCAGCGAACTTTGAGGCATCTCCGTAGGGAAAGAAGTTGGCGTAGATCTTCTTGAACTCCTCCACAGTCAGGTGGCCGGTGGGACAGTCCTTGAGGAAGCCGCGGTACCACTCCTGCAGCTCGTGGTCGGTGAACTCTGTGTTTTCCCTCAGGTCGTTCAGGACCTCGGGCCGCAGCTTGCTGTTCTGTTTCCCCATGACACAGCACCGTCAGGCAGGCAGATCGCTGGGCTGGTATCTGTACCTTCTCCTTTCACTTCTCCTCTCTCCCTGTGCTTTTACTCCCCACGTCGCTGACTGCTCCGTTTTCTCTGCTCCTGCAGGACAGCAACAACCCTCATTAATTTCCTTGCCTGAATATCATAAATTATTAATTGGTTCAATAATTCCTCTCAGCTTGCAGCTTTTTGTCATAAAACATGTGCTGCGAGATAAATCTAGACGGTTAAGAGTCCACACAGGAGAAAAACAGACACAAGACAACAGCTCAGACGTCATGAAGTTATAATATGTGTGTGTGTGTGTGTGTGTGTGTGTGTGTGTGTGTGCGGGTGTGCGGGTGTGTGTGTGGTGGGGGTGGCCTGGTCTCCGTGGATACAGTATGAATCCTCTGGCACGGTGATAATTTATCGACCCTTCACTACATGGTGGAGGGACAAGTGTCCTGGGGCATTGTAATTCTCAATAAAGCCACTTTGTGAAAGGTCAGACTGATACTGACTGTTGTTACCGAGGAGGCCAGACATTCACCTCGACAATAATCCCCCACCTCGACGTGAAAACGAATATTCTAATTGATTTTAAGCAGGCGGAGTTCATAGTCTACACTGATTAAAGACAAACACAAATTATGCCAAAAAAATAAATACATACCAATGCAAACAAGGACACTGAAGCATTTGACCACCTGTGCCTATTCACCTTTCGTTTCTGTGGTTTGTCTAAATCCTGTTTCCATGGCGTTAATCTGTTAAATCTGTTTATTCATGTTTGCCGGGGTATTCATGATTGGAGATATGAGGATGCATAAAAACAACACATCCAGAATTAAACAATAACAACATAAAAGGTATTAGGTGGGACACTTTGTGCATGCAACCCACCGACGAAGCCGAGGCAAACATGGGTTAATAATGGGTGGTGGGGGCAGACATTTCTTCTTAAATAACAGGATAAAATATCTGTTTAATATGTTTTGTCAGCAAAGGAAAAGTGGTTTTATTTTTTGAATCTTTATTTATTTAGGGGAGCTTAACTGGGAGGGAGCCTCTCTTTTGCAGGAAGACCCTGATCACATTCAACAACCACAGTCTGATCTGCTGGCCACTGAGCAGCTCCACTGGAGCTGTTGGGGTTAAAGACCTTGCTCAAGGGCACTTCAGTGGTGGTAAATTTTTACTTTCCACACCCAGATTTATCCTGTTGGTCGCAAGCTAGGTAAGGTAAGGTAAGGTATACTTAATTGTCACATTGTCACAGTGCTATCCACCCACTTTTGCATCAGCAAATGAAATCCATCTGCATATCCTACTAAACAACCTCAAATATTTTTTGTATTAGCCGTCTAAAATCTGTATCTCATCAGATGTTTAACAGCAGGGTCACCATAGGGCTAAATAATTAATCTAATCTTATCAAAATCGCAATATGGCCCAGTGCAATTTTTAAATCATAGGAGGTGCAATATTTGTTAAAGGCAAAAATCAAACCATAATTAATTTTAATGTTTTTCAATGAAAATTAGAACAATTATGTAAAAAATTATTCCTTGATGCAAATCATCATATCACAAATAGATATTTTTTCAAAATTATTCAGCCCAGGTCACCTTCAGCTTGTGCCCTTTTGTGAAAAGAAGGAAAGAGAAAGGAGCAGAAAGAAAGAGACAAAGATCAGCATGGTCAGAATATAACAAAATAATTTGAAAAGTAAAAACACGTGATGGCTGAGCTAATCTTTTACAACATGTATCTGGTAAAGTGTGTGAGTGGGAGGGACAGAAAGAGAGATGTGTGGGGGCAGGGAGGAAGAAAGAATGGAAAAAGTATGACACACAGAAAGAAAAACTATTTCCATCTATACTATGTGAGCCGCTTCGCTAATACCTGTGGTTCAATTACATAATAATCCTTCTGAATAACACCTCCACTTGAGTTACCTATAACAAATTTATCTGAGCAGGAAAGATTTATTATCCCCCTGTTCTCTCTCTTTCAATTATTGAAATCGCTCCTGTGTTATTGGCACCAGGATGATTCTATCTGGCGTAGAACAAATGAGAGCAGTGTGAATGTGGATGGGGTCTTTTCTACACACAGACACCCTCACGTCTCATACTTGTCACACGGGTATAATTTCCTGCAGTTTTATGAATCGTCAAAAAGTCACAGAGTTACATGAGAGGCAGGCGGGTTTAGCTAATGACTCTTTACAATGTCACTCAGACTTATGGATGGAAAATAAATCAATGAAACCAGATGCACAACACATTATTACAGTTTATTTCTTACCCTAGTTTCGTACACATTATGAAATCAGCAAAGGGAACAGCAGTTCCATAAAGGTTTGGCACTGAGGCTTAAAATGTTTTCAACCCGTGTGGTGGTTAGATTTTAAAAATGAAAGTACCATAATATTTCATTGCTATGACATTTAATTCCAGATTGTCTGTACTAAATGTTGTGCCAATCCATCAGGTAGATATTTTACTTGATAAACAGAAAGCTCTGAGCTTTAAGTAAGTAAGTACGATTCATCTTCTGGGCCCGGTGAATGTCTGTACAAAATGTCATGGCAGTCCATCAAATAATTGTTAATACTTCTGTCTGGAGTGGTGGACTGAGCGACCAACACTGTTACTCCTAAAGTCATGCTGCTACCATGGCTATAATATAATAATCTGACACAAATGATATTGGTTTAAAACAGAGCAAAAGCATGTGCTTTTTATCCCAGTGACCCACTGGGATAAAAAAGCAATGCTCACTTTTAGAATATAATATCATTGTCCGCTGCCTATGTTTGAACTCTGCTATGATATAAATCACACACTGCAGTCCTGACCATTGTCCTTCCGCTCTAACATACAACAGGATGAGGAAGCGGCAGCGCCTCTTTAGCTCTGGGTCACATGGGCTTTTCCAGGACAGCTCAGTGTGCAGGCTGAGCTGGAGCAGACATAAATATGGGCGTTGCTATTACTTCTCTCAAACACACAAAGCCACATGAAGATTCCAGGCTGGAAGACTGAAAAGTGCTGCCATGTTGTCTAAAAAAAGCTCTGAGGCTAAATTAAGAGTTAACTTCCAAGAGGAGGTGAACGTAATTATGGAGGGGGTTGTTAGTTAAGATAATGCAAACACACTAATCAAATATTCTGGGTCGCAAATAACTTTTACAGATTCCACTGACCTCTGAAATATGCTCATTAAAGCCTAAAACTAAACTTGAATCCCACTGATAAAGTTGTGGTTGTAATGTAAGGCTTACTCTATGTTATGATTTTCTTTTCAGCATAACAGAAACAAGGATTTCTGGGCAAGTCTTAAGAGTTAACAGTTAACTTTTGTTTTAAACTGATACGAAGCAAGAAAACAGCTGGTTCACTTTATTACCTGCTGCAGAAAACTGCTGCTTGCCTCAGTTGCCCGGTGTGGGCAGCTGTTATTCCCTCTATTTGTGCTCATAAAAATCTAAGTATGCATACAGGCCTGCATTTGAGACTCCACAGGATGTTTAATGCGTTTTCGCAGCTGGGAACTGGGCAATTCTGGTATCATTTTTTGAGTGCAGTGGAACGTCTTCTGAAAAGTGGTAAGAAATAGCTGCTAGATATTGCTCTGACATCTACGTGACCTCATTTGCAGAGAGAATCACGCGCTCAGTGGCTTGACTGCTGGAGTCACAGAATAAGTTTGTAAACTGAACACAGTCTGCGGGCGGTGTTTGATACACAACAGTCCCCCGAGATCACCATTCAGCATTCAGTGTTTGCAATTCCCCTCGATTACACAGCAACAGTCTCTCTCCTTGTCCCCCAAACCCCATAGCCGTCCCTGTTCTGTATGGTCCACTGTCCTTGCCTAATGAGACTGTTTCACAGTTCCAGTGCATCAAGTATCCCCCTCCCCAAGGCTACAGTGGAGATCCTATAAAGCTCTTACCAGGCCAGTTTCACTGATGTTTGCCATACTTGGGCCCACCTCATTTCCTGGGTAATGGCTTTTCACAACAAAGAAATACTTTATTTCCCAGATGCTCATTACTTCTTGTATAGCAAAGAAAATAGTCATAACAGGAGAGATGAATATTTAGATACGTATGTATGCACATGGCTGGGGTCGGTAGCCAAACTCCCAGTGGTGCATCCATAAAGCTTGACACACAGCTGATGGAGCTCATTATGCCTCTGACAGCACATCAGTTAGTGAGTGGAGGAAACAATAGACAACTGGTGTCAAAGTTTACATTAAAATGTAAAACAAACCAAAAAAAAGATTTGGCAACTATTTTGATAATAAATTAATCGTGTATAGTCTTCATATCTGGACTGTTGGTTGGACAAAACAAGGTATTTAAAGATGTCACCATCCACTCTGGGAAATTATAATGGAGATTTTACAATATTCTATGAAGTTGAGGTATGACTTGAAGTATGACAATATAAAAACAATAAGTGTTAGTTGCAGCCCTAAAACAGAGTTTGTTTATCAACTGGATACCCCCCCCCCCAAAAAAAAACAGCACTGACTCTACATTTCCCATCCTCAGCTCTGCTTAAACACGACAGGGAAAATATTTTTTCATGCTCTCTGAATCGCGCCTCTTTTGACTGAAATGTAAATCAACAAACTAAGTGATATGGTTCGGTGAACAGAAAGAAAACAAGACTTCCCATTTTAGTGGTGCGTGTAGCCTGTTGCGTGCAGTGGACGAGCGGAGCAGCACTGTGGGCCTGAAGCACTGTGTATTGCTGGTTAACTAAGACGGCATCAGGTGTCTTAGGAGTATGCCCAGTGTAAGAGGAAGAAAAAGAGAAAATGAGCACTCCAGTTATTCTTATTCTCGCTTTCAGCGCTGCTTCGTGCCAGTCTCTGTGAACTAGTGTCAGAGAAAATCATGCGGTGGATCAGGATGAAGTCCCCTGACACACCAGTAGTCAAGGCAACAGGATAGTAGTGCTAAGGCTTATGAGAGGGAGGTGGTGTAACTATCAATCTGGGGCACACACAGGGCAGGAGATATATGGAGACTCAAGAGAAGCAAGAACCTTTTTTTCTGTGTGCTTTTGTTTCAAATGTTTGCAGCTGGTTTTAAAAACATTTTAATAATTCTGTTTAGAGTCACCCATAATGATTTCTGCGTCACACTCATCGCTTGATATGGTCCAGTCGGCGGCAAACTGTTTTATTGTCTGAAATAATAATAATGAATGCAACTCTGTTTTGTGAGCTTTTATTTTAGCAGTGAGTTTGTAAGGATGCACGTTTCTCAACTGGTGAGTGGGCGTATAGGATACACACTCTTCACATGTTGGCTTTGGTCTTGCTATTAAAAAGTGTGAGATTTAAAATCAAAACACTAAACACAGTAAGGACAGTGTGGAATAGCAGTTGAAATTAGTGGGTTGGTAATTATGGCATGCCACAAAAATAGGTAAAGAAGCATGACACACTTTTAGCTTCACTTTTGCACCTTCACGCCATATATTCTTAGGGCTGGGCAATAACAGTCTATGGCAATAACTCAATATTTGCATTAAACTTTCAGCAGAACCATATAGCAATGAAATTAAGTTAAAATATTATCATTCTACATTTTCTCTTGTCCAAAATGACTTTCTTAAAGCAAGCTGTGATTAAAAATGATTAAAAAATAGTTAGTTAGCTGGTTAAGCTTTATTTTTTCAGGAAATCTCATTGAGATCAAGATTTATTTTGTTAGAGAGACCTGAGAAAAAATTACATATACACAATATCATCATAACATGACAAATTCATCCACACAAAACAATCACTGCACACACACCCATCTACATTAGTTAATTATCATATGAAAACGTTATTGAAGCATTTGTTTTATACAAATGTTTGCTCTAAAAGGTGGAGCACAGATCTTTGCTCTTTAAAGTTTAATTTATGTTTGTTTGTTTTTTGTGGTGGTGCATACTTGCAATACTGTATTAATGATTACACTTTCAGGATTTGTTTATAGTAACGTTTCAAGCTACTTGCAAAACTTTCACTTTGTATTTTTGAGTCTGCCAACTCGGTAATAAGTTACTTAAAAACAGTAAACGGTTTTAACATCTCCACCCTGAGGTGTAAATTAGGTGAGATGTAAGTTAGCTAAGGCTAGTCCTGTATGGGTGTAGTCCTTTTAACAACCTCTTCTGTCTTGGGGAAACTGCTACAGAAGTCCATGGTGGAGCAGACTGGACAACTTTAAACAACGTATTTAGTTTTCATAAAGTGATGTAAACTAAACTTACCTCTATCCGAAGTGTTCCGTTTGAAAAGTCCACTTTCCCACTTTATTACGTCACATACAGCCTAATTTAACCGTTAACGTAACAGTAGTCTAACCTAACACCTCCTCCTGTTGATAAAACTGTAAATAGACGAGAACAATTCAAGATCTCGGGTGAGTTTTACTGCCGTCTGACAATTTCAGAGGTGGAAAAAAAGATGTTAAGTTTGACAGGAATAAGCTAGGTTCTCACTTAGTCTGTCCGGCTCGGCAGCGGGTTTATCATTTTAGTGGAAGATGTGGCACAGAGCTCGGTTTTCATCCGACTTGCCCAAGTTACTACCAAAGGGTTTTCTTTTCTCTTTGAGGGTGATTAAACTGTCGTCGCCTGGCTGCTGGAGAAGTGAGGCAGCACTTTTCCTGATAAAGAAGAAGATATGTGTCCAAAATAAATGTGTGTGTTATTTAAAAGGTATTTTAAGATGATTTGCCAGCTCGTAGTTTACGTGAGTTACTACAAATCCCCCCGCAAAGGCGAATGGGTCCGTCCACACTCGCTGCTTCTTCCATCGTAGAAACAGTCGCAGCAGCGTCCTGTGGAAAATTATCACTGGAGACTATTATTAGCACAATATCTAAAATAAACGTTTCACATTTGAGGGAAAATCTTGATAGCCTACTGGGAGAAGCACTCAGCAACTGCACCAAGCATAAATATTATCATGCAGAAGTCCACTGAAAACAGCAATTCTTTAATAAAACTTAGATACAGCAATTCTAAAAGATGCGGTTTATGTCATCCTGTAGGCAAGATGCTATTGGCATTCCTGTTATTAAGATGTAGCCTCCAGAGAAATGTGCAGAAAGTGTTGTCTTGTTGGAGAAGCATGGGCTGAAAACATACTATAGCCTTGCTGGACATGCTCTTTAATTACCGCCTACAAACAACAACATCATAATGTGTTCTGATAAATAAAAAAACACATGTATTTATATTGCCACAACTAGCTGCACTAGAAGCAGCATTATTACATAATGAAGTTATAACCTAATTTCATCTTTCCCAGTATTACTTCTCCCTCAGTCTCTATCTGAAGATGTACACTCATCCATCAATACTATGAAACCAACCTCTATTGTGTAGGCTAAAGTAACACTGCAGGCAGAGTGGTGTGTATGTCAGCATTTCAGTGAGTGGATAAATTATTAACTGTGTGTGTGTGTGTATGTGTGTGTGTGTCTTCCTGAAGCTTGACACCTGTTTCTATAAGCACGTGGAGTGTTTATCTCTACCTAAGAGTGAGTACAATACAGTCTGGTGGGGGGTCCAAGGCAGTGATAAAGTAGTCTGAGGTTGCTTTTGTTGTTATTGCCAATTTGCAACTTACTGCACAAGTCACAAGCCTGTAATGCAGATGAAAACCACAGTTGTGACTCCCTTGAAGTATTGCTTTAACACATTTGTGAGGGGCAATTTACCAGATTAAGAATAATCATGTAGCCATTATTGGTCAAACCCTTTTGAATATTATAAAACAACATGTTAACACAACAGAACATCAATTTGATTGTAAATTTCAGTTTGACCCCCAAAAAAGGGGAAAAAGAAAAACTTGACTGAATCTACATGCACTTAATAGGTTTATCTGATAGTGAGATGAGTTGAAATCTCCGGAAAAAGCTAGCAAGTGGACCTTGATGATCTAAATGTTGATCTCTAACTTTCATCATAACTAACATACAATCTTAGGTTAAATTCCTAGGATTCTTGAGGAAATTCTTTGGAAGATATTAAGTATTGACACAAAAACAAATCTCCATGGCAACTGAACAATCTCTGTATACTGAAGACTGTAGGATGTTGTAAACTAATAAGTGGACCTTGAGTTAAGTTTTTGTAAATGTTCTTTCTAGACAGTTTCCCCTCCAGCAGAGTCTATTTTACCTTTCCTTTCCTAAATTAAAAGCTCATCAAGAAAGTGCAGTCATAGTAGTGGACCAGTAAAATTAAGATACACGTAGGATATTAAATCAAATATCATCATATGTGACATAATTTACATTTGGCTGAATCTGCTGTTACATTTGACATCTTATATATTTGCAGTATTAGGCATCAAGTTGATGTTCTGATGCAGCCAGGACAGAAGTTTAAATCGAGTAAGCAAGGAGTAAGCAAGGATTTAAATGTATTAAATCTTGCTCATGGACACAACAGGACACAATGGTTGCTGCTGGAATTGAACATGAGACACTGTTGTTGATGTAGGAACTATGTGCAGGAATAAGGCAGGGAGAGGGACAATTTCTGTGTTATTCTGCAAAGACATGATGATCCACTAGAGGCCACCGACAGCCCTCCACTCTGCCGGGACTGTAGTCCTAAAGCTTGAACTTAGGTGATGGGGTGGGCATTACATGATAACAGGTCTATTTATTTGTGCTAGGGGTGTTTACGGTCACAGTCCCTTTCTAGCCAATTACTAAAGAGTATTCTGTATTTGGATGTAGTGGTGTGATGTTCTGTCATTTCGTCTTTGTGCTTGCTTTCTTATCTACACAGATATATGTTCATGCATACACAAACACATAAACATGTATACAACCACATACACAAACACCGGTCGCATACTGTATCTAATATGTTCTCTTTTGCTCTCAAGCTAAAAAAATTATGCATGTTTCTTAGCAAAGTGTTGGATTTGTTTCTTTATAAACATCAATCAGTTTGAAACTGGTAACCAACTGTTACTAGTTAAACAATGTTTTATGTTGAAATAAACATCAAACAAACTCAGAGCAATTCACCTTTTGACTTTATGATGAAATACCTCATCCCATGAATCGATTTTGTGCCAAAATGTAAAATGTTCCTCTTTTCATGATTACTGGAATTCAAGATTTTATTAGCACGTGAAAACACTGTGAAAAACCTTTGTATCATCATGGGACAAGCAATGTGTTTATCCTTCAGTCTGACTTAATCTTATCTTATCCTCTGTTTCCGCAAGGAAATTACATTAATTTCAGAAACAATTCCGACTTAATCTATTTTCTGCTTACTAGACTACATAGCGCTTCAGTGTGTTGTAATGGGTAATCCAGTACGGTTTCATACTGTCCTTATGTGAAAGGATTAGATAAACTTAAGTTCAACTCCATACATGTTGCAAAATAGTGTTAAATTTCTTCATAAAAACTTGCTGACCCTTTCTCCATGGCACACATGTACATTTAATCTTTCACATGATTAGTAACAAGCAGTCACTGCAGCTGTAAAAGCAGCACAAACTCCTCAAATATTGATCTGTCTGTCTTTACATTACACAGAGTGAAGGGCAATGCTCCACTCTATAATCCTCTGTCAATATTTAGGCACATGGCACTGAAATCAAGGTTCAACTTGATTGAGGTGCAATAACATGCCCTTTTCATTTTTTTTCAATGTGTGGCATGTGTATTTTTATTCACTTTATTGCTACAGGATACTTCACACAGTACCCTTACTACTTTCTACAGAGGGTAACATAACCAAAACAACATAAGAGACAAACAATGAACCATTAAAAATCGTATTAACGCACATGTTAACTCACATGTAATGTTTTCCATACATTACATTTAGTAATTCAGCTGACTCTTTCATCCAAAGCGACTTACAGTTGCTATATATGTCAGAGGTCGCACACCTCCACCCTGGAGCAACTAGGAGTTAAGTGTCTTGCTCGTGAACACTTTGGTGCTGCAGTGGGGAATACTTGAGTTTATATTTGAACGACTAGTTTGTTCACCTTTTGACAATACTGGAGACCTATCTAGACCAACATAGCTGGTGCTATAAAATTATCAAATTTGTATTCTTGATCAATTAACTGACATATGTTCATGTAAGTACTATACAAATCATACCATGAATACAATTATTGACAACTTCTACCTAACACCAGTGCCTCTGGTGATGGTTTTCTTTTCATCATTTAGATTTTCTTAACAATAAACACAATGGCTTCCTGTAAAGCATTTTCTATCACAGTCGAATAAGCGTCTTAGAGCAAAACAAGGACCTGCAACATACCCATTTTGTTTGTATAATCAAGTAATTTCTGTCTCTGCTTCTAGCTTCCTCCTGAAATGTTGATCATGTCAGTGGAGAAAAGGTGCCTTTTCCTTTTTGTGGCCTCAGGCAATTCAGCAGACTTCCGACAGATTCAGACCCTTCTATGCATTGTACACATTTCAGTTGGAAACTGACATTCTATTAATCTTCTTGGTAATAATCTCATTTGTTTATGACAATTACAGCAACATAAAAAAAACATGCAGTTTTTTAGACGTGCTGCAATCTAAAGGATAGCATAAGTCTGCAGACAGTAGAATTATGTTCACATGCTGATACACTGATAAGCTACATGTGCTGTAAAACCTGCAGCTTGCTTATCATATTTGTACTACTTCACTTTTTATTGTGCCGTGCTGATAGTGGCAATGCTGAGTAGACTTTCCTAAAAAGTATCTAGAATTTCTAGAAGTCAGTGACTATGACTTGAATATAATGACATATTAATACATATTCTACAGATTTTGTATTATATTTTTATAACGTATTGTGAATTTATTTTATATTTAGCTTGTTGAACTGCAAGACTTGCTTTATCTGTCTTATACCTACTGTGTTGATTTTTATGCACCAAAATACAAAAGCAATTTCCTTGTATTTGTAAACCTTCTTGGCAATAAAACTGATTCTGATGACATTGTAATGGAAATGGTGTGTGTGTGTGTGTGTCCTTAGGGCTTCTGTTGTGAGGTAATACACAATTATAAATAATTTTGTTTTTTAAATTTATGTTATTGGTGATTAAATAAAATTGTAATTGGACTTAAATCCATATTATTTCATATAACAGGGTTTGTTTTAGGGGCTGGGCATTTACTCTTGTTTTGAGCATGTAGGAGTGAACAGTACATGCAGCCCTGAGTTGACAATTTTGAATATGATAACAAACATCATACATAATCATCTGTCAACCAGATGACTTTATTAATGTGATGGCTTTTAAGACATCATTAATTTAAGAAAAAAATGTTTAATGATTCATCAGAAAATAAGACATTATTCACAACGGGGCAATATAATGTTTGATAAAAACATATATATATATATATATATATGTTTTATCAAACATTATATATATATATATATATATATATATATATATGTTTTTATCAAACATTATATATATATATATATATATGTTTTTATCAAACATTATATATATATATATATATGTTTTTATCAAACATTATATATATATATATATGTTTTTATCAAACATTATATATATATATATATATGTTTTTATCAAACATTATATATATATATATATATATATGTTTTTATCAAACATTATATATATATATATATATATATATGTTTTTATCAAACATTATATATATATATATATATATATATGTTTTTATCAAACATTATATATATATATATATATATATATATATATATATATATATATATATATATACACACACACACACACACACACACACACACATATATACACATACATATACAGTGGGTACGGAAAGTATTCAGACCCATTTAAATTTTTCACTCTTTGTTTCATTGCAGCCATTTTCCAAAAATCAAAAAAGTTCATTTTATTTCTCAGTAATGTACACTCAGCACCCCATCTTGACAGAAAAAAACAGAAATGTAGAAATTTTTGCAAATTTATTAAAAAAGAAAAACTGAAATATCACATGGTCATAAGTATTCAGACCCTTTGCTCAGTATTTAGTAGAAGCACCCTTTTGATCTAATACAGCCATGAGTCGTTTTGGGAAAGATGCAACAAGTTTTTCACATCTGGATTTGGGTATCCTCTGCCATTCCTCCTTGCAGATCCTCTCCAGTTCTGTCAGGTTGGATGGTAAACATTGGTGGACAGCCATTTTCAGGTCTCTCCAGAGATGCTCAGTTGGGTTTAAGTCAGGGCTCTGGCTGGGCCATTCAAGAACAGCCACGGAGTTGTTGTGAAGCCACTCCTTTGTTATTTTAGCTGTGTGCTTAGGGTCATTGTCTTGTTGGAAGGTAAACCTTCGGCCCAGTCTGAGGTCTAGAGCACTCTGGAAAAGGTTTTCGTCCAGGATATCCCTGTACTTGGCCGCATTCATCTTTCCCTCGATTGCAACCAGTCGTCCTGTCCCTGCAGCTGAAAAACACCCCCACAGCATGATGCTGCCACCACCCTGCTTCACTGTTGAGACTGTATTGGACAGGTGATGAGCAGTGCCTGGTTTTCTCCACACATACCGCTTAGAATTAAGGCCAAAAAGTTCTATCTTGGTCTCATCAGACCAGAGGATCTTATTTATCACCATCTTGGAGTCCTTCAGGTGTTTTTTAGCAAACTCCATGCGGGCTTTCATGTGTCTTGCACTGAGGAGAGGCTTCCGTCGGGCCACTCTGCCATAAAGTCCCGACTGGTGGATTGCTGCAGTGATGGTTGACTTACTACAACTTTCTCCCATCTCCCGACTGCATCTCTGGAGCTCAGCCACAGTGACCTTTGGGTTCTTCTTTACCTCTCTCACCAAGGCTCTTCTCCCCCGATAGCTCAGTTTGGCCGGACGGCCAGCTCTAGGAAGGGTTCTGGTCGTCCCAAACGTCTTCCATTTGAGGATTATGGAGGCCACTGTGCTCTTAGGAACCTTAAGTGCAGCAGAAATTTTTTTGTAACCTTGGCCAGATCTGTGCCTTGCCACAATTCCGTCTCTGAGCTCTTCAGGCAGTTCCTTTGACCTCATGATTCTCATTTGCTCTGACATGCACTGTGAGCTGTAAGGTCTTATATAGACAGGTGTGTGGCTTTCCTAATCAAGTCCAATCAGTATAATCAAACACAGCTGGACTCAAATGAAGGTGTAGAACCATCTCAAGGATGATCAGAAGAAATAGACAGCACCTGAGTTAAATACGAGTGTCACGGCAAAGGGTCTGAATACTTATGACCATGTGATATTTCAGTTTTTCTTTTTTAATAAATTTGCAAAAATTTCTACATTTCTGTTTTTTTCTGTCAAGATGGGGTGCTGAGTGTACATTACTGAGAAATAAAATGAACTTTTTTGATTTTTGGAAAATGGCTGCAATGAAACAAAGAGTGAAAAATTTAAAGGGGTCTGAATACTTTCCGTACCCACTGTATATATATATACACACACACACATACACACACACACACACATACACACACACACACACACACACACACACACACATATACACACATACACATATATATATATATAATGTACGTATGATTCCTATGATCACCAGACTTTTAACATTTTAATGCCAGAGCTAATGAATTAATGATATGTATACATATTTATATTTCTCAAATTAAACACATCAAAATACATTTTATGGCTAAATTGTGGATAAAGCTTTTTTTCTTCTGGGGATTTGTGAAACAGGTTGGCCCAAGATCTTTTCCTCTGAGCGGCCCAAGCGCTGACCTGGACTTGTCATCTTGGCTTGTTAGCTTGTTATAACCTTATAACCTTCAGCTTATCCATTTTCATTAAAATACTCTTCTTTAGTGACCTCACAAATATTGTGAATGTAATATAATATAAAACATATTAATTATTACTAATGTAAACTAATGCAATTATAATGTAAGTTTTAAATATTATTATAAATATTATAACTGTAAAAAGCAATGGATTTGTTTCTAAATAAACAAAAAAAAAAACATGACTTTTCATTGTGCTGTGTTGATAGTGGCACTATTGAACAGACCTTCCTAGAAGTTGCTCAGACAAAAGTAATTTGACCCTTTGGCTCTGAAAATTTATGATGGCCATTTTTCACTATTGTGACATTTTCACTCAATGTTTAAAAAGAAACTACATTAATCATTAAAATAATTGTTAGTTGAAGGTTTTGTTTTAGGGGTTCAACCCAAAGGCAGTAATCTCCTTTGAGTTGGTCTGAACATTGCATGTTTATTTTTAAAGAAGAAAATAAAGCTGTGGTGCAGCAGTGACACAGATGCCATGATAATAATAACTTTTAGCCATGCTAGCAGCATAGCTCTTGAGACCTTTGTCTGTCGGTCGGTTGGCCAGTCGGTCAGTGGGTCCATCAACAGACATGGTCCAGACTCAACAAGTATTAAAGACATTACCATGCCATTTTACAGACATTCATTGTTCCCAGATGATGGATCTTACTGACTTTGGTGATCCCGTGACTTTTCCTGCCACCAGCAGTTCAAAGTTTTATCTTATTCAGTGAAATATATCAACATCTAGCAGATGGATTTGCACCAGACGGTCTGCAGACATTCATGGTTCTCAAATTATAGATCCCACTGACCATTACCATTGGTGATCCTGATTTTTCCTTTTGTGCCACCAGCAGTTCATAGTTTTCTCTGATTCAGTGAAATCTCTCAACATATATGCAATGGATTGGCACCAAGTTATGTACAGATGTTCATGGTTCCCAGATGAAGTATCCCATTGACTTTAGTGATCCCCTGATCCCCTTTCCTCCAGCACCACCATAAGGTTTGACATTTTTTGGGGTTTTTTGTCTTGACTCTTTGGTACAGGCATACACTCACCTAAAGAATTATTAGGAACACCTGTTCAATTTCTCATTAATGCAATTATCTAATCAACCAATCACATGGCAGTTGCTTCAATGCATTTAGGGGTGTGGTCCTGGTCAAGACAATCTCCTGAACTCCAAACTGAATGCCAGAATGGGAAAGAAAGGTGATTTAAGCAATTTTGAGCGTGGCATGGTTGTTGGTGCCAGACGGGCCGGTCTGAGTATTTCACAATCTGCTCAGTTACTGGGATTTTCACGCACAACCATTTCTAGGGTTTACAAAGAATGGTGTGAAAAGGGAAAAACATCCAGTATGCGGCAGTCCTGTGGGTGAAAATGCCTTGTTGATGCTAGAGGTCAGAGGAGAATGGGCCAACTGATTCAAGCTGATAGAAGAGCAACTTTGACTGAAATAACCACTCGTTAGAACCGAGGTATGCAGCAAAGCATTTGTGAAGCCACAACACGCACAACCTTGAGGCGGATGGGCTACAACAGCAGAAGACCCCACCGGGTACCACTCATCTCCACTACAAATAGGAAAAAGAGGCTACAATTTGCAAGAGCTCACCAAAATTGGACAGTTGAAGACTGGAAAAATGTTGCCTGGTCTGATGAGTCTCGATTTCTGTTGAGACATTCAACATATGTCTATTAGAAGGAAGCCAAATGTGTGTGTATGATCCAAGTGTATATGATGTACTCTACAGGTACAGAATACTATAGTAATACTGTGTTCAGCTTGCAAGGACTCAGTAGAGGTGATAGGAAAAGGACTTTCAGCTAGGAAGGTGGTTAATATAATTTGTGTATGTATGCTTACATAGGAATGTTCTTCGATTGCAAGCAACCTTTCTAAACTTCTGAAAGCTTCTGAAATATGAGTCAAAGGAAATAAAACATAATTAATTCACTGAACTCCGTGTTTGAAATCGCAACATTTATGTTTGCATGCTATAAGCAATTCAATCAGTATTGATGCAGTACATCTCTGAGAAGATATCAGCGCAAATCTTTTCAGTGATAATGTCTCACGTGCAAAAACTGTTTGCTAAAAGTAATAGGCAGAACAGAGCTTCGCTCTGCACAATCATACTTGGAAGATACTATCAGTTTTGGTGACCATATAGGCCATTCTTTACTTTGGGTAGACAATGATACCAAACATATATACAGTATATATTTCCTCATGATTTATAGACAACATTTTTGCTTTCATTTCATGTGATTGTGATTTTGAGTATATCTTTGTTGTACAGACTCAATGACAAAACAATGACATAAATTACTGTCCAGCATAAGTTAATTTTCTCAATATTTTTGACAAAAATGTGACAACCTGTTTGGTTGAATGTCATTTTAAAAAGAATAAGATATTATAGCATAATTTCTCTGACTTGTTCTGAGTCTCTCTTAACATTTGAACATAGTGACATTTATCTTTATGGGGATCTTTATATAAATTTAATGATTTTTCCACATGTGAATCCTTGATGCATGTATATATTCATGCATATACACGTTTTCTCTATGCTGTGCGGTACGTGATAAACTTTTATCTGTCTTCATGTAATGGTTATGTCAGTGAAGTTTTTATCAGGTTTGGTCTAAAGTGTTATCTGTTAGTTTCAGATAAAGCTTAAGAACATTTCTGATGTCGAGGGAACATAGTGGTTTATGACACAGTGAAACCCTGTGCATGACTTCATTGTGTCTGGACTTTCAGCCAATGGTTGCTCAACCAGATTGACTGATCAGTAAACTGTAGAAGAATGTATTGCACACTGTATTATGCAATTAACAGTGTTGATGCATTTTCTGTGCTATAGACATCTATAATCTATATTTTCTGAGTAAAAAATACAGGACTGCATGTTTAGCATATTAAGCACATTATCTAATTTTTTAATATACTTTCAATGTAAAGTAGCCTACATTGCGTTTATGTGCTATTTAAACAAAATTGCCATTGCAAATATTTTTTTATAGGATACATACATCTTTTATGGTTTATATATTATTTCTTTGTACAACAATGAGTTGTGCACGATTTGAGGTGAGGCAAACTCATGAACACTGAGTTACAGCCATATAATCTATCATGTTGATGCAGCATCTCCTATAAGTGAAATGCCACCAAATTTAGCACAACCGCTTAGAGTTGATGTGATCACTAGGAGTTTGTATGCGCATTTGTCCCCTAAAAGTTGTTGCAATAGCATAATGCACTCTTAAGACTCATGTCAGTACAATGGGCCTCTTCTAAAAGACTTTGCCAAACATTTATAGGAAAACAGTATGGGATACTGTCCAGCAAATGAAAAACTTTTTAATAAGGGGATGCTTACAAATATATTCTGTAACAAATGATGAGGACACTATGAAATGTGCATCAGGAGAAGCAAGAGGAGGAAAGAGGACAGCATTTATTATGGTTGAAACTTTCTTGGCCCATGGTGACACTTTGTTACAATAACAAATGAATGTAAAACAGTCTGCAAGTCACTAATCATGAAAATAGATTTTAATGTTGCACCAGACCTAAAAGAGACAAAATAACAATAGAATTTAACTTTTTACCCTCTTTTTAAAAAAATCAAATTTAGGGTAGAATCAGAAATGATGGATAAAGGATAGAGGCCCAAGGACATTAGTTAGACCAAAGATGGAGTCTTAAGAGACCTCTGTTTTAAATACTGGAATATTGTTTTTGCCATCCAGCATTTAACATCCTCAGGCAACCCTCTGTTTCAAAGAAGACACATTAGTGTATCATTTGCAGGACATGTTATGTTTTATAAAAAACAGATCCCAATTATGGAATATTTAAACAGAATAAAATAGTGCCCAAAATACAGCCTTGTGGTACTCCACAGGTAATCCTTACAGAGAAAGAAGAAATGTTCACAATCATGTTTTCTAGTTATAATTCTGAAATTTTATTTAATAAATTATCCATAGAATAACCTTACACCTTAGGTTATTCTCTTATTGTCTAGACATGATTTTTTTTTAAATTAAATTTTTTATTCGAATTGTGATTTGAAGGGCTTCAACATTTTAAGGCTTGCAATGTGTAAATCTTTGCCTGATTTAATCATTTCGACAATCTTGTTTAAAGTAGCATCACTCAAAGCTTATGTGATGACAATGTTGGCACATTTGGTGAACTACTCAGCACAACAATCCATCCTGAATGGTTGGGACGTGATCAAGAAGTCTACAGATAACCACCATTATACATAGCAAAGCATACAGTTGATGACATGTGCACTGCTGTGCCTCCTTCAAATGTTATCATGCAGCTTGAGCATGCACCACTGGGTTGTTCTATTCACACTACTTCTAACAAGAAATAATAAAGCTGAACAGTACTTACAAAGTAGAATCATTGTTCTGAGTGGATCAAACAGTTGACCTTTATGCCCAACGATCGATTAGGCAAGAGTAGCTACCACTGCTCCGCTGGGCAACTTCACATGTCTGTCTCCTGTGATGTGGGTCAAAGAGTTTATGATCACTCTCACAGGCCTCATCAGGTGGACAGCAGTAGCAGGATTATGTGTATGTGCATGTTGTGTTTCTTCACCATCTTCTTCTTCTCTGACGTCTCCTCCTTCATCTTCATCTTATTGTGTTTTTCAAAAAAGACGAGGAAACTCAACAGCGTAGCTATTTATAAGATCCCCAGTGAAAAAACACAAACCAGATTAGCAACATCAAGAACAAATAATGGTTTGCTACATTTGCTACATCGCTGTACCATAAAAGATAACATTTGCTAGTCCCCTTTTAAGATCAACAGCAAGTTAAAATGACTTTGACAAATTTAAACTAAGGGGAGACATGGGTAACACCTGCATCTAGAAACAACTTATCATACTGTATTAATTATTCACTCAGAATATTACTGAAAATCCGTCAATAGCGCTACAGTCTTTCAAGTGGCAGTTTAATTCAACACATTCATTCAATATTTTAAAGAATAGATTTTTTACAGCATACAAAAAGGTACAAGGTACAAGGTTGTTTTATATCAGCACAAGGCTGCATAATGAAACGAAATTTGTAGTTCCTTCATGCTACATGCACAACATATAATTAAGTGTAGGCCTATATTAAAATATGATAACATATAAAATAAAATAAAAAAACAATATATACAGTTATTTATATACATACACGTATACACCCCGAACATTGCCCAGTGCATTTTTTGAATTTGCATCTGGGGTGAATGTAAACAGCAGCAACCAGATGATAATCTAAAAACATCTACATTTAGCCCATAATATATGAAAAAAAAGATGGATTCAAGCATCAGCTAAAGTATCAGTCTAAAATGTGAATGAAACACAAAATGTTCAGGGAATCAAGCTCCCTTTGGACTCTATCTGTGTACATGTCTGTCAGTGCAAACACTGTCAGTATCTGACAAATGTTTAAGAGGTGCTGATGGGGATTTATTGCAACAGACCATTACAACATTCAGATGTAGTTATATGATCGATGTACAAAAGAAAAAAATATTTCATGTTTTCTCAAACTTTGCATAGTAATGAAAAATATTCAGAAAACATAGACTTCCATTTATAAATAAACAGGCTGTCCTTGCTGCAAACTAGACTGCAGTCCCAGTTTAAACAGCAAATCAAACTCGGCATGAACCTTTGAATCTTTGTAGATCAAAGTCCATCATCTAACCCATTTTGTTGTTTTGCAAATGTTTTTACTGTTTTCATTCTGGCTCGTGGCAGTGGAAGCAGAACAGCGTCCAACTCTATCACAAGGTAATATACTTACAATTACAATAAAACTATTTTAACTTTATTACAGATTAGACACATTCCCATTTAATGTGTGTAGTTGTGGGTTTACTAAATGTACTTTTCAATTAACTAATTAATTAATTATTTTAAATGAATAAAACAACAATCAACATAAAACTGACCACAACTGTAACAGCAGAAAAATAGCACTTTGCCTAACTCTGGTGCATTAACTGAAAGTTTTGTTAATGTGCTCTGTCCCTGTTAAATAAACTAGTACATAAAATGACCAAGCCAACACTATGAGATCTAATATTTACATCACCTAATGCTACATTAGGGTATTGTTTTTTTGGGGGGGGAATAAAGCAGCTGATATGTTTATCATCTCTTCATCTAAAGGGACTTTGTGTTTGGAGCACGCCTTGATCACTCTGTGCTCACTAATGACTGTCTATGTGTGACCTAATTCACACTCGAGCTATTAGTTGGTTAACCTTGTTGATTGACTTTGCATTTTTACATCAGAAGTTCAAGAATATCAATATCTGGTTACTGACTTTTGAAACCATGGGACCTACATTTTGTCATTATATTATCCCACTAGATTTAACGAGGCATCCAGTGAACTGTGAAATGTTTTACAAAGATTTTAAGTCAAGACGGACTCCCATAGTCTAAGTCTTTGTTATATGAATCCTTGCAAGGAATAACAGTAAATCACAGTAAATAATATATTAATAAATAATATAAGATAATAAATAATAAATGCATTAATTATTATATAATAAGAAGTGGCTTATTTAAGAAACAAACACAAAATGGCATTTCATGTATATCTCAAGTGTGTTATTAAAGAAGTGCTAAAAACCACCAGTATCGTATAGTCTAACCTTTAATATGCTTTAGTTAATCAAATGTCCTATGTGCATTTAAATATCCAGAAATTGCATCTTTAATGAAGTAAAAAAAAAAAAAGACATATTGAAGATTTAACAGAATTGATCAGTTTTGTGAGCCTGTGCTTTGAGCCAAGAGTACCATTTTAAACCTTTTGCCTTTGTCCCTCCACACAAGAGGGTGGGGTGGACTTTGACCATTCAAAGCGCTGTCTGTGCCTCCCAATCCTCTGACAGAGCCCAGCTGAGGGTATAAAAGTCCCGAGCTGAAGCTGAGACATCAGTCTCGCCTGAGTACTCGCCGACTCCAAGGGAAAGAGCTTCAACGAACCCATCATGGGGGACTCAAAGCTCTGTCTTTTGCTGCTCCTCAGTACATCTGCCTTGGCTTGTGAGTACTTAGAAGGTTTTTCTTTTAATTGTACGTAGTTTAACTTGCTAATAGGGGTTCTTTGTTTGTTCTTGGGAGTTGTTTGACATAGTCCCTACAGATTTTTTTTTCAGTTTTGCACATGTGTTGTAAGTTTCTGAAAATAAATAAATAAATACATAAATAAAGTTACTAGTGACTGCTCTCAAAAGTTTTTCTATATCTATTTTACCAATTACTGCATATAAAAGTAATTCATTACTAGGGAAATGCTTTAATTTTGTTAGTGTTTTGGGTTGCTGTCGCATACTGTGGGATAAGACACTGTCAAATTAGATCCATCATTGTACCTATTATCAGACTGATTGATTCACGTATTCATCGTGCCGCCGTAGAGTAGGGTGATGTTAGATCATCACCTGGAAAATCCAGAGAATAGGCTGCGTGTGTCTGTTATGAAGACAAAAGTAATTTATAACAAGCTCATTTTAATTTCAGTAATTGTACTTGTGTTATTTAATTAGAAAAACTGCCAAAAGTAGTAGGATTACAGTAATGATGATCATCCACTGTTTTGCTGCAAATTATTTAATCAAATATTTCATAAATTGTATTGTATTCTTTTTCCAAAGTTATAAAAGTATTAGTAGTAAAATATCACATCTGATATTGCAAAAGTGGTTTAGTGTAGCTATGCTATATTTTATTTTATTTAACAGTCAATCTGATTGTTTTCTTTTGCATTAGAGTTATTAAACAAAATCTGACTTTTTTTTTTTCTTAACAGTTGCCCAAGATGAAGATCAGCCCACCTGCCTGCGTAAGTTAACCAGACTACTTTGTTGATATCCAGTCTAGACATTTACAATACTTTTACAGGAGTAAATAGATCGCTTTTACATACAAAATCTCTTCTTAACATTGATTTTCTCTTCTAGTGGCCAAAAGGTACAAAACTTTACACAAGTATGAATACCAATATGAAGCTGAATCTTTGAATGCCATCAATGGAGCCTCACAGCTCAAGAACGGACCCAAGGCCTCTTGCAAGGTCTGAGAAAGATCCTTCAAAATCATTTGTTTTTCTCTTTCCATCTTTTCAGATAGTTAGATAAAACATGTATCTTCTCTCACAGGTTGAAATTGAAGTACCACAGACTTGTAGTTTCATCGTCCGAACCACAGGCTGTAGCCTGAGTGAGGTGGTCGACATGGACGCAGATGGCAACCCTGTGTTCGGTCCTGCACCCAGCTATGATGCCTTTGCTACTGAAATGGAGAAGTATGTTAATTCACGAAAATCCCTGATGGGAAAGATTGTGTTCTTTTTCTTTTTTTGTCTTTCTTAGATTTTGCACTGAAAATTCAAATGACATACACTTTCTTTAAGATATCCTCTGAAGGTTGTGGTTGAGGGTGTGTACGATGTGAAACTGTACCCTGAGGATGGTGAGACAACAACCATTCTGAACATCAAGAGGGGTATCATCTCTGCCCTGGCCGTGCCTCTGCTGGAAGAAGACAAGAATAGGAACATGGTACATTGATTAACCAAGAAAGTTGAAAAAATCTGTATATTTTAGTACCATGCTGATATTTACAGTGTGAAAAAAATCTGCCTGAAGCACATATGATTTTTTCCCCATCCATTTCAGCCCACTATCCACGGCAAGTGCAAGACCTATTACACCGTCAATGCTAGAGAGGATATTGCAACTGACATCAGCCTCAACAGGGATCTGTCCAGATGTGACAAATTTGTCCCAATCAGAGATCACAACAGCCCACTGGCACTTATATCTGGCATGGTAAGATATCCAAACCTCATTGTCAGTGAGAACATGAACATGATTAAAAAAATAGGTACCTCATGACAGCTTTTACATTACCCACATTTATGAGTAATTTTTGTAAATGAGGGGAAAAATAGAAAAAAGATAACATAAGCTGAGCTTTAATAGCAACAAAGATAAAACAAGGCACCACCTAAAGAAACTCAATGTTTCTTCCAATCCAACAAAAAGTGTGAAACTTCATTACAAACTATATTTGAATGACAAGTGGTATCTGACAAGTGCAGGCTAACTTTTAACTAATTTCAATGAATCCACTACATTAACAATATTACTGATTTTCTATTTTCAGCACTACCCTCTTGCCCAGCTGGTCAGAAGCTCACAGAGCTGCAACTACAAGTTCGACAATGAGAAGAAACACATGACCTCTGGGTCCTGCACTGAGAAACACATCCTCATTCCCTTCTCTCACAAGTGAGTCAAACCTTATACTAGAATCTGTGAAATGCTCTAAGTGCACATACTCATGTGCAAACGCTCTACAGAACTTATAATGATGCATTTTCATCCTACAGTGGAGAATATGGAGTTACAAATGTTGGAAATCAAGAAGTGACTCTGGTTCAGGTTTCTCCTCACAATGAAAGAGTCTTTGAACGCAGTAAGCCCTTTGTTTTCATTTTTAATTGATGGTTTCAAAATTCACTAAATGTAGTATTAACTCATCCCATCGATTTACTTGTGTTTCATAGGTGACATTGTCAAGGGTCTTCACATGGAGGCTGTCGAGGACAAGAATGCTGTCCAGGACAAAGATGCAGGTCTGAACCTCCTGAATGAACTGGCCACTCTGCCTGAGACTGAGGGTGAGAGGAGGGCCCACCTCTTCCACAAGCTCGTCACCATGGTCCGTGGAATGAAGGCTGAGACCCTGATTCCCGCCATTCCTGAGGCTCTTGCAATGTCCCGTGTCCTGACCTACCAGGTTCTGGTCCAGTGCGGAACTCCTGAGTGCAGCAGCGCCATCATGCAGATCCTCAGGACCTTTGACAGCTCCTCCCTCGAAGTTGATGCCAGTGTTTTTGCTATGGGACTCATATCCAATCCTTCTGCCCTCCTGATCAATGACATGCTTGAGATGGCCAAATACAAACACAGCAAGCCCATCATGTATGCCCTGAGCAATGTTGTCAAAAGGTGAGTGAAGTCCACCACACTTTATTCTAAATATCTGAATCCCATTTCAGCATTTAAGCTTTTCCTCTATTTGTGTAAAATAAGGCTTTGAATTCTAAATTTCCATAAAAAAAAATCTTCAACAGGTATTACAAAGCTGAAGGAAAACTGATCCCAGAGATTCACTCTGTTGCTGAGTTCATGGCTGCCCAGTTGGGTGACTGTTCTGATGACAGTGACAAAACCTTCATGACGCTGAGAGTGGGTAACCGTTTGTATAGATCAACATTTAAATGACTGGCAACATCAATAAGCAGAATATTAATGTGTGCTTTGATTCTAGGTTATTGGAAACATGGCTTCAGCTGTGGGACCTGCTAGTCCTGCACTCAGAGCCGCTGTGATCCAGTGTGTGAACCAACCTGCAGCTTCCCAGGCTGTGCAGGAGGCTGCCATTCAAGTGTACAGGTTGACTCCCGTCCCAGACGAGGCAAGTCAAATTGTGTAATGAGTTTCACAGGTTATCTGAATTTCTACAATGTGCTCATTTTATTGATCTTGTTTGATCACAGGCCAGAGAGGTTCTCATGCAGGTACTTTTGGACAATGCCAGTCCCATGCAAAAGCGTATTGCTGCATATCTGGTACTTATGAAGGACCCCCAGCCCACTGAACTGGCACAGCTGGCTAATGCCTTGCCCAATGAGCAGGACCAACAAGTCAAGAGTTTTGTGATCTCCCACATTACCAACATTTTGTCTTCAACTGACTCAGAGACCCAACAGTAAGTGAAAATCAGTTGCAGCTTTATATTTATATTTTTCAAATCTGTTGTTTCACTACATGGTTAGTAGGTGCGGCAATTTGATCACCATCAGGTGTTTAACTGTATTTTTACACTTTTTTGCATTTTTGCATTTTCTTCCTGCAGACTAAGACAGAAGATCCGTGATGCCCTGCAGGGTAATGAGATCGGGCCCATCATGGACCCAACCAAGTTTTCTCGCAACTACAAGATCGGATCTGTGGAGGGCAACATGATCTTTGAGGGTACCAGCTACCTGCCAAAGGAGGTCATGCTTGAAATGACTCTGAAGGCATTTGGCTATGACATTGACATGATGGAGGTAAATATTTTGAGCTGTTAATCTAAACTGTGCTTTGAGACGATTTTTCATTAAGATAAGTTGTGACTGTGAAAACTTTGTTACCTTTACAGATTGGTATGGAGGGAAAAGGATTTGAGCCAACTGTTGATGCCCTGTTTGGAGAGAATGGCTTCTTCCCCGACACTGCCCTGAAGACAATGTACTTTGTGTCTGACAACATGCCACTCAGAGTCACTGAGATCCTGCAGAACATGCTGCCTGCTCTGAAGAAGGACAGAATGAAGAGACAGGTACTCAGACCACTCTCTTTGTACCCATTAATTTGACTAAAACCAACATAATGATCAATCCTTCCAAAAGGATAACATCTTTTACAGAGTGTGCATGTTGTTGTTATTCAGGCCTCCCAGAACCTGATGAGGGACATCGGACGCAACTTCAACAAACTTGTGAGGGAAATTAAGACAGAGTCTCCCGAGGCAATGGTTTACCTGAGACTTTTGGGAAATGAGTTGGGATATCTGAAGACCAATGAAATCACAGAGATGGCCTACTCTGCTGTCATGATGATTGACAGCATGTTCAAGATGTTCCCAACTGATGTAAGGAAGTTATTCGTATTTTTTTAGAAGAAAAGCTGACAATGAAACAATGCATTAATTTAGAAAGTCCTTGTTTATGATTTAAATGTCCTATGTGTATTTTTATTTGCCACAGCTAATGAAGGCACTGATGACCAAGGATGACAACACAATCTTTGCCCACTACATCTTCATGGACAATGAATTCTTCCTGCCTACTGTCACTGGTGTGCCTCTGAGGATTGCACTGTCTGGTACTTTCACCCCTGGCATCAAGGGTGGACTTAAGATTGCTCCTGACATGGTAATTATATTTAAAACTCTTTGAGAAAGTGTGTTTTACAACATGCTAAATGTATAGTTTTCTATTACACAGAAGTCACCTATGTGTATTTTGTTTTCACAGAGTGACGTCACCTTCATGCCCTCTGCTGGAATTGAGTTTGTAACTCAGGTTGGCTCCCACATCCCTGAATATGTCAACTCTGGATTAGAGATGCACACCAGCATTTTTCACGAGAGTGGGCTCAGTGCCAAGATCTCCGTGGGTCGTGACAATCTAAAGCTGACCATCCCTGCTCCACCAAGTCCAACAAAGCTCATCAAAATGACGTATGTCCAAATACAACTTTCAGATATTATACAATTCTTTCCACTCTAATTGCAAGTGCAAGAGTTGTAATGCAATTGCTAACCCCGCAAACCTGAAATATAAAGGGGACAGTGTTGTTTCACTATTTCAGTTAAAGATACATGTGTTTGTAACTTCTGTTCAACATTTTCTTTGTGTAATCACGGCCACGGCAACTTTTCTATATCCAAACTAAAACAGCCGTTTTTATATTTGAACTTTGCTACACTGAAAATTTAGAAACACCCTGGTGGCAGTGACTGGATTAGAGGTGAAGACCATTCCCCCTATGGTGATGGACAAGGTTGACTTTAGTGAGTGCACTCCCTTCTTTGCTGGAATGAAATACTGTACTGATCTGCAGTACATTGATGCTTTCTCTCAAGAGACGACCCCCTACTTCCCCTTCACTGGAGACAGCAAGTGAGCAACACTCTTTGAATCACCATTTAAATTAAAATAAATTACCTATGAATATTGGCTAATTAATTTGAATTATCTAAATAGATTTGCTGTGGAGCTTCATCCCACTGGTGAAGTCACTGAGTACACAGCCACTGTTGCCTACGAGCTCCTCAGGGAGGGAGAAGAAGGCCGGCAGAAGGTTGACTCTGTGAAGGTCATTCTAAGGGCTGAAGGTAAGGTACAGAATTGAAAAATCTTTCTAATGTATTACCAGCTCGATTTAGGAAAACACTTAAGTGTGTAATATTATTCTGTCGGTTGGTCAACAATAGGTGCAGATCCCACTGAAGCCAGAGCAATCATGAAATATAACAGAAAGAAGAATGTCATCACAGCTGACATCCAGATCCCTGACTACGATGTGGAGGCTGGAGTCAGGCTGGGTGTTGTTGATGGAAACACTAAGGGCAAAGGAACTCACTCCATCTCTCTTGACTTGCTAAACAAGAACATCCCTCAGCTCTCCTTGGTTGGCCGTGCTAAGTAAGTAATCCACCATGAAACCTCATGATTAATGTCACCCTCATCATTGAGAATAGACTAACTCAATGTTAATTTTTTTCAGTCTGAAGGCCATGAAGGAAGGTATGCTGCAAGTCCAACTTCTTGTACCCTCGATCAATGCTGACGCCTCTGTCACAGCTAACTTGAAACGTGATGAAGAGTTGGAATTGGAGCTTAAGAGTGAAATCAAGTTTGCGGACATCACCTCTGAGCAGGAAATTGCAATTAAATATGGTAATGTAATTTTCCAGTTATCCTTTTTTTCAGAATAATACATAACCATTAATTCAATAGTTGCTTACTTCTTAGAGAGGTCCATACAAAGGTAACTACATCTGGCATTATCAGAATTGTGGTTAAAATTTGGAGCCCAAAATATGGGGCCAAAAACCAATTTTGTTGTCCATTTAAAGGATAATGATAGGGCTAATAGGCAATTAACAAGACAGTACAATGATCGACAATCTTGATATTGATATTAAGTTACAATATTATGATAATAAATGATAATAAATTATTGTTTAAGCTTCTCACATTGTAGTCATATACCAGCAACAACAACAATATACATCATAAATAATATATAGCCTAATTATTTTAAATAGCCTAAATATATAAATCTTCATAGCAATAGCAACATCTTAGAAGAAAAAAATAAGAACTATTAGCAATTACAAAACATTAGGTAAAATAAGTTTAAATTGCAAATATCTTCTTTTCAACACTATAACACTAATATGAATACCTGGCCCGAAAGTGCAATAGATGGGTGAGCTTGTATATATAATTTATTTGAAAACGCTAACATGGCTTCAAAACCCATGTGTTCTTTGTCATAATGGCAACAAAAGCTCTCAACAATAGATTCATATAAGTTATTTAATGATTTTTATGCTGTCTCTTTTTATAAGTTTGTAATGAAGACTAGAGTATCAGTCACAATGCCTTTTCAGATTTTGTAATAAGAATTCTCCTTTAAAGAAATTTAGGGTTAGTGGGAGGAATAACATATGGTTCACTGAAGAGTTAAGATCTATGATGAGAGAAAGAAATGTTGCATGGGGCAAAGCTCAAGCCACAAATTGTACCGCTGACTGGACAGCTTACAAAACTTTAAGAAATAAATGCACAAGCATGACCAGAAAAGCAAAATCAGATTACTATCTAATAAATGTGACCGAAAATCACAATAACCCCTCTAAATTCTGGAAGCAAATTAAGTCTTTGTCTGGTTCCAATTCTTCAGGTCTCCCACAACATATTTTTGTAAATTCAGTTGAAATTAAAAACAAATTTAACATAATTGGACATTTTATCAATCACTTTGTATCAGCTGGCTGTATTTTCAGTGAGTCCAAATCAAGTTATCATTGCTCTGACTCCAGCACTGAAACACCACCGGAAACTTTTGTTTTTTAGACCCAGAGGATTAGAGGATTTCTGTATTTCTCTTAAAGCTATTGACACAAAAAAAACCCATCAGGACCAGACAACCTAGAAATTATAGCTAAGCCTATAGCATATATTTTTAATTGTAGTCTGCAGACAAATTCAATCCCCAAATTATGGAAAGCAGCCTATGTGTTTCCCTTGCAAAAGGGTGGCGACCCTTCAGATCTTCACAATTATAGGCCAATTTCCAAACTCTCTATTCTTGCAAAAATTTTGGAAGCAAGTCAATTAAAAGAATACTTGGCAGAGCACAACATTCTAACTCATGTACAGTCAGGCTTTAGAGCTGGACACAGCACTGTTACAGTAACTTTGTTGCTATTAAATGACATTATAAATGCCTTGGACAAAAAGCAACACTGCGCTGACTTATTTGTGGATCTGTCCAAAGCATTTGACTCTGTTGATCATGAGCATTTGCTAAATAGATTAAGTAACATTGGAATAGGAAACACAGCAATCAATTGGTTAAAAAAATATCTTACAGAATGAACGCAATACGTTTCTATAGATGGTTTTAAATCAGACTTTTTAGAGATTTCCATAGGTGTTCATCAAGGTTCGATTTTAGCCCCTATTTTATTTTCTATATTCATAAATAGAATTGGAAAGGACGTGCAAACTACTGAACTGCACCTTTATGCAGATGATACTGTGATATATTCAATTGCCCCTTCACTGAACCAGGCCATAAATGACCTTCAGTTAGCCTTTCAACACCTTCAAGTCTCACTACATGTCCTCAAGTTAGTGCTAAATACTAAGAAAACCAAATTTATGATGTTTTCAAGGGCTCATTCCCAATCCACAGATAATATAACTATTAACACACTAAATGGGGACTTAATTGAAAATGTTTCATCCTATAAGTATACACTTTCTTTCAAAGTTCATATAGAAAAGCTCGTAAAACTGCTGAAACTAAGGCTGGGGTTTTACTTTAGAAATAAGCCTTTTTTTTAACACGATAGCCGGGAAAAAAATTGCGCAGGCTATCTTTTTAAGTGTTTTGGACTATGGTGATGTTGTCTACATGCACGCTGCCTCTAGTACTCTCCACCTTTTAGATTCTGTGTACCATAGTGCTGCTCTTTTATGAAAAGCGCTGTGAGATAACTGTTGTTGTGATTTGGCGCTATATAAATAAAATTGAATTGAAAAAATACTTAGTACCCAATCAATGCAACACTACCCTTGACTCAAAATATTTAAAAGTACTTTTACAACTACTTTTTAAAAAAAAAACTTGCATGATATATGTTGTACAGCGAGATTATCAAACATTCCTTGCTTGATCACATTACATGCACCTCCTTAGACTTAGACATTTTCTGCTATCTATGATGTAGTCACTAGGAACTACACTTCCAACCACCGTGTTTGCGAACATTTGTCAGAACTATGGTTTTGGGTAACACCTGCGTAGCTTAACGGTGGTTCATACCATGTAAGTTACAAAAATAGTTATCTCCATAGTTACAACTAGAGTTCTGGGAAACAGTTGCTTCACAAATGCATAGTTCCAACTACGGAAGTTGCATGATATATGTTATTGTAAGCAATGATGCTTTTGGAAAACGCACCCCAGAATGATTATTTCTGCCAACCATACCGAACATACAGCGGTCAAGCCAACAACAATTTAGTTGAAAACATGCCATTTTGCCTGGGAGAAAATGCTACATTTCACTTTTTTTTGCAGTAACTTTATTCACAGCTTAACTGTAACCTGGGTTTTAGAGGAATATTTCTTAATGTCTCAGGATTTGATTAATTGTTCTCTATTGTTGCAGATGTCAGCAAGGTTGAGGTTGAGGTCAAGTCTGATGTGAACACTAAGACCACCAGCGTGCCAATGACTGATATAGTTGAGAAGTATGGCAACCAACTTCTTGACACGCAGGTGGGGCAGACCGACATGAAGGTCCGTCACATCTTCAAGAAGTTTGTGGAGGTATGAATCTTGGTTTTAACAATTATTCAGATTTTCTTTGGTAAAAATGTGAAGCAGGCATAAAACAATGACTGTCTTTTTTTCTTAGGCAGGAAAGAATTACATGGAAAAGTATGGTGTTGATATCCCTTTTATTCAGAACTTCCGAGTACCTGAAATGCCTGACATTTCTGTGCCAGAGACACTGTTCCTGAATACGTAAGTGTGAACAACTCCATGATAAATGTTTAAATCATTTGAATTATGCTACAAAACATGTATGCATTTCCTTTTGTCTTTTCAACAGTGAGGCAAAGGCTGTCTACCACTTCAATGACGAGCAACTCACCATTGCTATCCCACTCCCTTTTGGAGGAAAGTCAACAGAAGAGCTTAACTTCCCACCATCTCTGACCACACCTCACATGTCTGTTCCCCAGTTTGGACTGGAGATCGTCTCCATGAAGATTCCCATCCCAGAGCTCGCTGTCCCTGAAAGTCTTATTTTGTCTATTCCTCTTTTTGGCAAAGCTGAGGTTTCAACTCTGATGAGAAGCAACCTATATGACATGGAAGCCTCAGTGGCTGTTGGCAAAGATGTTGTAGAGACACCAAGCTACTCAGCTAAGTTTGATGTGAAAGGAACCTCCCCAGTTGACATCCTCTCCATAAACATTGAAGGTATTTCATAGGAAACATTATTTATATATTTAGAATTTGTTATGTTGTTCATCCTTAACCCACAGTTAGAATTATATGTTATTAAGTCTTGGTAGGACAGTTTTCAGTTAATTCAGTTTCCTCTGAATTCCTGTTACAATTGTGTTCTCTGATAAAACTACACTAAACTAGCATATTGTGTATATTTCTGTTAAGTATATTGTATATGAGCAAATTCATCTCCATGTGTTGTTAAAAGTAATCACACAGTTATCAGTTATCAATCGTCTTTTCTTCTTCTGTGTTTTATTTAGGCTCAGGAATGTTGGCCACCACTGATTCCATCAAGGCCCAATTGAAAAGCTCTTTGGCCCATAAATTCATTGAAGCCAGTATTAGTATTGTTGAGGATGCAACCATCACAGACAAAATCAATTTGAAGTCAAGCAGCAAGATTGAAGCCACAAGCCCGTTTGGTCTCAGTATTGAACTAGAGCACACTGGTATGGCTGGAATCAACACTGAAGAAATCTCTGCTGATAGCAACTTTGAGGGAATGTTCAAGGCTGGACCCATGTATGCCAAGACCATTTCTATCCAGTCATTCAGCATCTTCCCATTCTGGCCAGAAGCAAAGATTGATTCCACTGTTCAGATTGACTCCACCATTGTTAAGGCCCAAAACACAATTAAAGCAACCCTTTCCAATGGTGAATTCTCACTTGGGTCTGCCACCAACGTCTTTGAAGACACCTTGACCCATGTTGCTGAGCTTTCCTTCAAGGACAACAGGCTGTCACTGAAATGTGATGCAAATGCCCTTACTCTTGGTATGAAGATCCGCAACCAGGCTGAAGCCTCTGTTGGTGCTGGGGAAGTCGCTATGAGAATGGAGACAAATGCAGACCACTCTGACAACCGTGTTTACTCACTGCTGACTGCCTCTCTTGATGTCAATGGTCTAGATTTAAACAGTGATGCCACCGTGAAGCTTCTTGAGAATGAGGCTACTCACAAGGCTACTCTGAGAATGAACAAGGACGGGTTGACCACAAGTGGAACAACCACTCTCCAGAGCCCCCTGTCCTTGGAAAACACCTTCAATGCTGGGCTTGATGCTTCAAGGGCTACTCTATCCATTACTAACAAAGCTGCAATTCATGACATCAAGGTAGATAATGCCAACACTCTTGTAATTACTCTCTCTAGTCTTGACTTCAACTCAAAGGCTGAAGCTACAAGTGAGTATGCCTCTTACACCCATGATGTCACCATTGACGTAAAACCCTACACTGCGTCTGCAAATGTTAATAACAACCTGAAACTTCTGGCGGCCAACTTCATTAATGAGGCTCACCTGCAGGCAGAGCTGTACAAGATGGACCTGACTGGAAGCCTGAAAGCCATCTATGGTGAGGAAGAGATCAAGCATACCTATCTGGTAAATTATGATGATATGACTACTAATGTAAAGTGCAGCACCACTGGAAAACTCTTTGGAACTCACATGAGCCACAACACCGAGCTTGAAGTTATCGGTCTTGCTGCCAGGATCACCAACAATGCCCGCTTCAACTCACAGCTAATGCGCTTTGACCACACCATCCATTGCAGTTTTGTGCCTTTTGATTTCAACCTTGATGCCATTTTCAATGCTGATGGAGACATGTCCATGTATGGAAAGCACAGTGCCCAGATCTATGGCAAGTTCCTCCTCAATGCACAACCCTTGGCTTTTGCTAGCTCACATGAATGCAGAGCATCAGTTACCCAGCGGCTAGATAATGGTTTTTCCCTTGAGACCACATTTGACAACAAGATGGATAATGTTCTGTCACTCCAAGAGCAGAAGTCCAGTTTTAGACTGAGGTCTAAAGTAAACGAGCATGCTTTTAATCAGGGCATGAGTGTTTACAATGAACCGGAGAGAACAGGAATTGAGGTTTCTGGCACCATCCTCACAAACATACTCAACACCGCCTCTGCAGAGAACCAGGAATTCGCCATCTCTGGCTTCCTCAAGTATGACAAGAACACAGATAGTCACATAATTCAGTTCCCTCTTATTGAAAATCTGCCTGCCTTTTTGGAGAACATCAAGGGCATTGTTGTATATATTGCAGAGGGATTGCAAAACTACATCAACAATGAGGAGATAAGGGCTAAACTTGAGGCTCTTCCCCAGCATGTGAGTGACTTTGTTTCTCAGATGAATATAGAAGGCAACCTAATTAAGCTGAAGCAGTATTTCAATAATTTCGCCCAAGAATATGTCATCTCCATGGAGGATGTAGAAGCCTCTTTGAGAAACCTGAAGGTTTCTGTTGAGAAACTGCTGGCTGATCTCACTGTTTACATCCAAAACTTTGCTGGTATGGCGAAGGACATTTTTGCTAGTGGCACCCTCCCAGACACCCTCATTCAGAAGACCCAGCAACTGCTTAATGCCATTAATGAGGAGTATGACATAAAGGCTATCGTTATCTATGTAATTGATACCATGAGGGAGATGATCCAACAGATTGACCTGGAAAAGCTGAAGGGCAGCAGCATCTCATTCCTTCATGATATTGATGCAAAGTATGAAATCGTGGCTAAACTACAGACAATCATGACTGAGTTGAAAGAAACGATTGAGTCCGTTGACATGCAGGCATTTGCTGCTGAGCTGAAGAGGTACATTTTATCCATCAACTTTAAAGCTCATATTGAGGAATTACTGAGTCAGATTCCCACAGAAATGTTCAGTGATATAACAAATTATATTAGGGAATTTATTCAGGACTTTGACATCCTCGGTAAGATCCACACATTCTATGCCAAGATCAGAGAATTGATTGTAAAGTTTGAGGCTGACAGAAAGGTTCAAGCTGCCTTGGAAAAGGTTGTGGAGCTCATCAAGAAGTTCAGAATTGAGGAAACCATCAGTGTCTTTGCCGAGATGGTAAAGGACATCCCGACCACATTCATGCAGGTATTCGATAGTGCTATCATCTACTTGAAAACAACTGATGTTAAGGATATAATTCAAGGGCTGAAAATGTGCATTGAAATTGTTGTGCAGACACTGAATTCATTGGACTACAATTCCTTTGTTGAGAATGCCAATCAAATTATTGCTTGGTACACAGTTTATGTGAATGAGCTAATCAGGGATCTTGAAATACCCCAGAAACTTGAGGCAACAATAGATTTTATCAACCATGTCTTATCTCTTGGTAGAGTCTTTATGGAACACCTGAGAGAAATCAAAGTTGCACAATCTGTAACGGTTGTGTTTGATAACCTTAAAGAATTTGCTGAATTTATAAAACAAAAAATTACAAACTTTGATGCCAAAGCTGATATTACCTCTTATCTGGCCTTTGTGAGTAAATACTACACAAGAGTCATAACTATCATCACAGATACGTTCACTAATGTGTTTGAAATGATTAAGAAAGTGGCACCTGAGCAAAAAATCATCAGCGAGATTCAACAAATCATTTTTGGACTCACTGCTGAACTCAGGAAAGCTGAGTTAAACACGCCTTCCTTCATCATTCCTTTCACTGATCTTGTTGTGCCTTCAATGAAGTTCTGTATGGATAAGCTTGAACAGTTTGAGATCCCAACACAGCTGGACATTCCTGAGTTCACAATCCTGAGCTTCCACACTGTAAAAGCCACCACAATTTCCTTTGATGACATCAAGCAGAGAATCATTGAAGTTATTAATTTCTTTATAAACTTTGGAAACAAAATGCGTGATGTAGATGCCATCTTTGAAGACCTGACTTTGAACTACCTTCCTTCAATGCCTGAGATAACCCTCCCAGAAATCACTCTTCCTGAGGTTTCATTCCCTACAATCCCACAAGTCCCTGCAGAAAAGCTTGTTAAGTCTCTTCAGGTTCCTAAGATCAAGCTGCCAACCATTCCAAGTGAGATCATGGTCCCATGCTTTGGTAAACTCTATGGTGAGATCAAATTCCATAGTCCCATCTACACCGTCAAGACGTCTGCTGAGTTCCAGAACTCCACTCAGGATGAAATTAATCCTATATTCACTGGAGTCCTTAATTCCGAGGCCACATCTTCAAGTTTTGAAATTCTCAATTACAAACTTGACTCCACTGCTCGTATTGCAATCCCAAAAATGAGCCGTGTTGTATTTGCAGAGACTCTTAAATTTAACCATCTTGCTCTTGGAGTTGAACATCAGGCATCTGTAACTCTCTATGGCCCATCAGCCATGGCCCAAGTCAAAACTACAATTAAGGTTACCACTACACCGTACAGAGCTGACTTCATGGAGATAGCCTTTATTGGTATAGAAGAAGGAATGTCTGCCTCTCTCGATACAGCTTATACTCATGTTCTGGACCTCCCAAGTGTTGATGTCAAAAGTGAGGTTACTTTAACCCAGAAAGCAACTGTTCGTCAAGATGGCTTCACCCTCACTCTAGCAGCTGACCATTCAGCCACTGGCAAGTTTAATGATGATGATGGCAACCACAAGAGCAACTTGAAAATGTCCCTCTCTCCAAGCACTTTCACTCTAACTTGCTCTGGTGATACAGACTCTACCATCTTAAAGATGAAACAGCATATTACTGCTGAATCTGGCACCTTCTCATACATCAAGTTTAATGTCCGCAATGAGGCAGAGTCATCAGTCATTAAGAACAGTACTTTTGTGGCATCTGGACAAGGCAACCTTTATGATTTGAAGGTTGAGCTGAAAGCAACCCATCACACAGAACTGTCTGGTACGGTCACTGGAGTCCTGTCCAATGAACTCAACCTTGTAGCCCGTCCTGTTGAATTTCTCTTTGAATTCCAAAACAAAGGAAATGCCAAGGTCAACATTTTTAACGAGCTGTCTGCTAAGATAGATCTGCAGAATGATTACTCAGCCATCTTCAAACCCGACAGCCAACAGTTAAACACCTTAGCTCTGGCCCGTCTTAATCAGTACAAAATGTTCTACAACTTCACTGTTGACAATAATGAAAATGAGGCTGGCATCTTTGTTGACATGGAAAGTGAGGCCAATCTTGACTTCCTTACATTCCCCATCAGCATTCCTGAGATTGACCTGCCTTTTGTTGATATCCGTACTCCAGCTATCAGTGACCTGAACTTGTATGAGCAGACTGGACTGAATAACATTTTGACGACCACTGAGCAGACTGTGGATGTGGATGCCAAGGTTGTTTACCAGAAAAGCCAGGCTGGCCCTGTTGTTGATATGATGGGTCTGATCCAGATTCCCTCTGTGGGTAATCTGATCACAGAGCTATCTTTCAAATCTGCCATCATTAATCTGAATGTCAATGCTGGACTGTATGCTGAGGATGATCTCGTGTTCCGTCTGGGAGCTTCCACAGCCTCTGTGTTTGAGGGTCTAAAAGCCAAACTTGATGGCACCACCAGTCTGACCACCAAGAGAGGAATCAAGTTGGCCAATTCCCTGTCCCTTGAAAATCGTCACATTGAAGGCACTCATGACAGTACAGTCAGTTTGAGTACTGAGACTTTTGAAAGTGCTGTATCTGTGGCTACTTTTGCAAAGATTGCCTTGCCTATTCTCAACCTGGAGGCAAACCAAAATCTGGTTGCAGACACCAAAAGCAAACTAAACGCTGTCTCCACCCTGAAGATGACAGGGGATATCAACATCCCCGTGATCAAGGCTGTTGGAAAGGCTGAGACAGACCAAAGTCTGAAGCTGGAGGGAACCCTTGACTATGTTTCCTTGGAGTCATCTACAAAGGCAAACATGGATGGAACAGTGCTTGATGACTATCTAGTTTTGGGAGTCCTGGATAACGACGTTAATCTGTATCTGAACAATAATGGCCTACGCTCCACCTCCAAAATGATTGCTGATGCCAAGGTTAACCACGGCACCACCAAAATCATTGGCCTGGATGTAAATGAGAATCTTGCTGTTGAAGCCTCCCTGAGCCGTGTGTATGCAGTGCTGAAGTATACTAGCAACAACGAAGCAAACTTCTTTAATTTCAACACCAATGGGAAGCACATTGCCCAGGCTGCAATTGATATTGCACCAACCTTTTCCTTTACTGCTGATGTTGAAATAGATATATCTCAGCCAAGCAGCCTGGGTGACTTCACCATCTATAAGAAAGCTGCTGCTGAAGTGACAGCTGCCAAGCAGAAGTTCTCTAACAATGTAAAGTTTGTCAGCCCACTGTACACCACAAACCTGGCAGCTGAAGCAGAGGGCATTGCTCCTGTCTTCACATTCACCTCAAAGTCCTCTGCCACCTCTGTCATTGTGCTCTTGGAATATGACATGGATGGTGAGTTGATGAAATTCCCTAAATCTATTTATTTGTTTCATGTTGCAAGCATTGTAGAGCACTAAATCTTACTAAATTTCTTTCAATAGCTTCTTTTACTGCAAACTTTGAGAATGAAGCTGTGAACATGATTACCAAGGTTGACCTAACACATGCTGACCTGAGCTTGGATGTCAACCATGTCATTACCCAAGCCCTGAGGTAATATTCTGCGTTTGTTTTACAATACATTGTATGTTAAATAATATCTTCTGATATTAAAGGTTTAAAGTATTAACATATTTTCTTCAAATTTTAGGAGAAAGCGCCAGGCTGATGACAGGTACATTTTCCATTCATACTGTTTTTTCTCATTTTCATCTTGACAATTTAATTTAATGTGTAAAAATCCGACTCCTTCCTATGAAATACAATCAAAAAAAATTTATTGTGACTTCTTTGAAATGCTTTCTTTCTCTTCCAGTGCCTCTCGCCACACCTTGAATGTGGACATCACCAGTCCTACATTCACTGATGTGAACCTTCGTTATGCTGCTCGCAGAGATGCTATCAGTGCCTCAGTGTCTACCCCCTCCAGTGGCTTCCTGGGCCTTCAGTTCAGTGGCAAAGTCCCATCTCAGATGATTGCAAGGGTCTATGGTCGTTATCCTGTAAGTATCATAACATTAACTTTTTGATACGATGGTAACAAAATACTAAAATCAAAATATAAATAATACAATATTTTTTTCAATTCAACAGTCTGCCCCAGAGGTTGATGTTGACATCTTGGTCATCAGATCATCTTCTAAGGATGCTGATAAGATGAACCTGCAGATTGCCTACAACATGGAGGCACCCAAAGAAATGCTCTATGAACTCAAGACAAGACTCCCTTCTATCATCTCTACAGTCACAATGTTTGCTGACAAGTACCAGATCACAAGGAACATGGAAGAGTTGAAAAACACTTTTGTTAACCGCATCAGTGAGGCCTATGATGCTGCAATCAACTATGACGCTCGACTGACCGAGCTGTCAATCTTCTTCAGGAACATCATTGTCCAGTACCAGAAAACTGTCCAGGTCTTTCTGGATGCTGTCATCAAGGGCTTGAGGGAGACCCAGTTCAAACTGCCAAACTCTGATGAGATGACCACTCTCCCTGAGGTCCTAAAGAAGCTGACCAGCAGCATTGCTGCTGTGCTAGAGATGACCCTCCAGAGAATCTATGAAAACACAGAGGTCTACTATAACTCCTTTCTTGAGAACATCAACAGTGTAAAATTAAATATGCCAGTCGGCGATGCAATCACAGTAGGCCAGATTTTGGATCAGGTCAAAACAGCTTTCAAGAAAATCTTTGATGAACTGGTGGACTTTGTGAAAAATATGGAGAGTCTTGACACAATGCTGGTGAAAATGGGTGAGACCCTTAAGGCTGTTGTTGAGAAATCACAGGAGTTTGTTGATTCTGTCAATTCTGACTATTTAGATGCAGTGTTCATCAACATCAATGAGCTCTATCGTAAATTAATCACAGTCACAAAGAACGTTGTTGAACAGATCTCTGCCCTAAATATGGAGCAGCTCAGCAATGCATATGAATTCATTATAGACATGTTCATTCAAATAGTTCACCAGTTCAATATCACTGTTCATGGTTTGCTGCAGCAAGCTTCAGAGGAGGCTCAAGCCTACATGAAAGTTAGTGATGGAAGGCTTGAGATTGACCTTCCATTTCCCTTCCAACAGTGAGGAACCCTCAAACTGTGGCAAGTATGGACAATTAGCTCTTTAACCATATTTATAATAATGAGTTTAACAAAAACACCTGTAACATTTTAATTTGGATGGTGTATTGTGTACAAAGATTGAAAATGTAAAGTTTTACTGAAACTCTCCTTCCTCAAAAGAGTGAAAGATGTCAATAAAATACATTTTATTGAAATCTGTAAATCTCTGATTTCCTGCTTCACGATGTTCTTTGGAATTCACATCCAAATTTTACATAAATGAGAATAAATCAAACTATACACAAAATGGTATTATTTAGTGTTACAGCACAGTTTGCATTTATTTACAGTGATGATTCAAGGATGTGTTGGTGACTGAGGATCTGAGAAACTGACTAAGTACCTGAGATAGTGAGGTCCCTAAATGTTAGTGATGTGGATGGAAATTCTTGTACACTGTATTCTTGAATGTTTACAAATGTGTACTTTTCTCATCTAAATATGCAGTAGGTCATGCAAGCCACAATTTTTTTATATCAGCAACTCAACCCCCAGACCAATCCATGCGACATAACTGCATTTTAAAAATAAGTTTCACTAAACATATATATATATATATATATATATATATATATATATATATATGAAAAGAAACTGTCCATGAATTTTTGTACAAAATTTAAAGGCATCCTTTTCAATCCAGTTGTTGGACTGACAGACCCAAAGACTGACCAATCAACCGACTGAAAGATGTTGCCATCCAGAGAGCCGCTGGCATGGCTAAAAACGGGTGGTTACTGTAAAAAGTACAAAGTGCAAACAGTATGAGTAGTCAGAGGATTTACCTAGTAACAGCTTATTAAATGGTACAAACATTAAAAGTTTTTTTCCCGATGATCTCAAATGCTTTAATGACGAAAGGCAACCGAGGCACTGGTTGAAACGTTTAAAGCCTTTGAAGCGCCTCTCTATATCTTTCTCATGCTCTGCAATGAAACAGAGAGCATACAGTCGAGAATTACAGAATTACAACCATGATTACAACTCATGTGCTGTTGATAGCACAGAATGCTATGTGGGCTTTAGAACTGTCCTGCATCTACAATTTTAAATTTTCCACTGTTTCCACAAATTACTTTTCAGGACTTTTTCCCTCCTCAAAACAGATGGTCAGAGGATCCAAGGGGACAGTGATTACTTGAACCATTAGAAAGATCAAGATGTATAACAAGTTAAAAAAAAGTCCAAGTCCACTAAGATGGGTGCTGGACATAAAACATTCTATGGTCAGGCACTCGGACCTTGAAGGAGGGTTCATTTCATTGCTGCTCTGCCAAGCTACCAAGAAACGTTACTATTACTGTCTATATAAATACAGTCTATGGTTTACACACACACACACACACACACACACACACAGACAGGTGAATGGTAAAGGAAGATAGATTCATCCTAGTGAGTAAGAGTGAAACTGAAACTGTAAAGCCTAGTTCACACTACACAATTTTTAGCCCGATTTGCTGCTCTGCTAGCTCAGAGACCGTCAGGCTGTGATGCATCAGAACGGCTCCCCGACACATTTCTGACACATCGTAAATGTCTGCCAGATATCTAGCATGATATCTGTGAGTCAGCCAACTCCACATCCACATCCAGGCAGCTGGCAGAGCAGGCAGCTAATTTTTCACTGCAAAACACTTTTTACTCACCTCCAGTTCTCTCTGTAGCTCAGACAATCCCTGTTACCTGCGTGTGCTAATCCATTCTTTCACCCATACTGTTTGTCTTTATAATTACTATCTTTATAATAACAAACAGCAGCTGTTTCATGTGTAGGTTCCCTTCATTTCCCGTTTCACATTTTACGTGTGTTTTCTTGACAAAACGTGGTTTTGTAATGGTCCCAACTATTACAAACTACTAATGGTTATATGTTATTTCCAGTAATTGTCTCTTAAAAGTTCCCTGTGATGTTTTTGACCACTAGCCCCTTAAGTAGCCTGTTGCCCTTCCAGGATAGAGCAAGCACAGACAGATCACTGATAATTGTTTTCATTCCCATCTAGTGGTGTAAACTGCCATTTGTCAAACCAAGCGAGGTATTAAATGGGTTCATATCTAAAATAAATGCTATTTGATATCATAAGCCTTCTTATATTAGATCATTACAATTTTCCAGACTACCAAAAACATACACAGTCAAATCGTATATTTGAGTCCTGTCTGTTGGTGAGAGGCATAAGTCATCACAAGTGTTTGAACATGCAGATTGTGGAGTAAAAACTTAACTAGTCACTATCTTTGAAGTGTAACTCTGTAAAGTGTGAATTGTACATGTTATGTATTAAATTTATCTTTATTTAGCCATTTTTAGGGGGAATGAAATGTAAATATATCAATATTAAAAACTAAAATGTTAACATGTCCCAGTCTACTATAGAATAGCGACATTGATAATGGGAGTATTATTAAGACCCCGAAAACTTAAATATCAAGTAACCTCCTCAGGAGGAGGTTTACTTCAACAAACGCTGAGTCTGTTTCCTCATTCATACTGTCAATATCAAAGCACATATTGGAACACAATTTCGTCTTGAGAAACATCACGGTTAGATAGGCTTTTTTTTTTTTTACCCAAACATGATCTTGAACATGACCACTTTTATGATAACTCTATCATCAATGTATGGACAGAGAGTTATCTTTGGACATCGTGGATTTATCCTCAGCACAGAATAAAATCTATAAGCCATAATAAAATCTATAAATCTGTCCTTTATAACACAGTGACTCTGTGGACATTAAGGCAGCTATCAGGTTGGCAACAGTTGCACAAAAGCTGCAGTAATCACTGTTTAAACTAATCCGTATAAAACTGATCAATGAATGGTAATCTTTCATATTGTAGTCGCACAGATTAGAACTTTAGTAATCAACTGGACATTATGTAAATATTTCCCATAGAGTGAGGATGACTGTGGTGCAGCTGAAACAATAAAATGTAGTTTAAAAGTAAGATTTTCATTATTTGCTGCTTAGTCTGAATGTGTTTTGACAGCATTTCATAAAATATGAAATAAGCAAGATTTTATTAATGTAAAATAGACGTCGAAAAATTTACAGTTAGTTTGAACCTAGACACATTTTCTAATGCAAAAAAATCATTAATGGGCTAACCTATTGAGTCGTACTGTCACTTTACAATCACAGGTCCATGAGTAGCCTAAACTGTGTCTAATCTGTTCGATTAATATTTTCATAATGTAATGGGCTGTAGGAGAATTGCAGCACTTTATCATTCATTAAGGAAATTCTAGTCTGGTAAGCGACGAATGAAGTGGAGGTGGCTCAGTTGATAAGATACGTGCCTTTGGTGTAAGAAACCCGGGTTCAATTCCCCACTGTGACACATCCACCAATGTGTCCCTGAGCGAGACACTTTTTGACTGACAGCAAACAATCCAACAACTGTCAGGTGTCGCATCACCAGTGGACATGTAGTAGAGGTGTGCTACTGCTGCGTTCCATTTACCTCGGAGGTCGGAACTGAGAATGATGTCACACCCAAATTGACGGCGTTCCAGTTACAAATAGGAAAACCTCACTTGGCCAGCTGTTGTTTACAACTAGCTTGGGTAGCCATTGCTACCAAAGCCGGTTGATAAAAAACACATTGTGCAGTATTTACCCATACTAAACCCAGAAGCAACATGTCCACAGACAGCAGTGTGACAGCACTTTGTGTCCAAAAATGAGACACAAGTACAGAGAAGTGCTATTAAATAGTGTAAACTACAGCTTTCACTAACTGTTGATACTCGGAGCAGCCATCATGGTAGTGCGGTCCGTCTTAAGGGGGCATTCCCTTTGAAATTTCCAGTCCCATGTCAAATACATTCCCATACAGGATTGGCTGACAAAATGGCCACCATTGCACAGACTAAGACTGTGTCCGAAATCCCCACTCATTCACTACTCCCCACCCCCTATGTAGGGAGTTGTATGTAGAGCACTATATAGTGAGCTCCATTAAAACAACACTTTCGGACACTACCCCGATCGTTATTTCGGCGCAGTTAATTGCGTCATTGCCGTCGGGCAATAATTCTTTTCTATCAGCGCAATACTTGATGGTATATAGGGCTTGGTGAGTGACCATCGGTTGTACACTACTTTTTAAAATGCATTCTGGGATACATTGAGTGGACTATATAGGGTATAATAATTCTCACTATGCATTCGGACAGCACTACAAAATGGCGAGCTCACTATATAGTTCACTATATAATGAGTAGTAGGTGATTTCGGACACAGTCTATATCTCCCAGAATGCCTCACCACAGGTGCAGGCGCCTTAGCCACCTAATGAAAGCAGGATTTGGAGCAGACATGTTCAGAAGGGGAAAACTGAAACTTTATGTTGAGGACTTTTTGGAATTCGGTTGAGTTTTAAACCTTTTATTCCTCTGGGATGTTTTAAGTTGGATCTTGAAATTTGATTTTGATTAAGCACATTACCTGATTTGCTTGCTGATAACCTGTGGACTAAGAAATAAAACTTTTGAACCTTCCATTTGTTGCCTATTTTTTCAGTTACATTGCACTGCCCCACCCTAGCCTGCCCAGGTGACCTCTCGTGACATTACACAGCACATTTTGCTTGTTGCACTTAAGTACATGGAATCACCTTTTTCCCAGTGACAGCAACCAAATCTGTCCTAACACTGGCAGGAAAATCTGTTTATCAAAAGTAATAATAAATAAAGTTTTAGAATGTAATTAAAAAGACTAATATCCTTCAAAATGTGTGTCCGTTTTGAGCTGATACTACTTCTGTAAGATTATGGTGATGTTTTTCAAATTATTTGTCACGATCCTGTCCTGAGCGTGTCTGGGTTTCAGTCCTGTCTGTGTGTCTTGTTGCGGAGTCTGGGTTTTTGTTCCATGTCTGTGTTCCTAGTCCTGTGTTTTAGTTCTTGTCTTAGTGTTCACTCCTTGTCGGTGTACTTCTGTGTTTTGCCCATGTCTGAGTTCTGTTTTACCTTTTGTCTTCCTCCTGGACCTTATGACGCCCCTGCTCTGCCCTCCTGCCACCCGCCGGAGAATTCCCTGTCTACTCCCTGGCCTGTCTGGGTTTTGATTTTTGTTTTTCTGTGCTCCCTCCGCCCACCCTGGTCGGCCTGGACTGTTGTTGTTTGTGCTGCGTTCTGGTCTGTCTGGTTTTTTTGGTTGACCATCTGGAGATGCTCGTCGGTGAGGGGGTACTGTCACGATCCTGTCCTGAGCGTGTCTGGGTTTCAGTCCTGTCTGTGTGTCTTGTTGCGGAGTCTGGGTTTTTGTTCCATGTCTGTGTTCCTAGTCCTGTGTTTTAGTTCTTGTCTTAGTGTTCACTCCTGGTCGGTGTACTTCTGTGTTTTGCCCATGTCTGAGTTCTGTTTTACCTTAGCTTCTGTGTGTTCCTTGCTGGTGTTAGTTCATTTGTGATCTGTCCGCTTGTTCATATTACTCTGATGTTTAGTGTTGAGTAACTTGTGTTTTTGTCTTTTCCCCCCTCAGTAATCTGCCTGCCTGCTAGTCTGTGTTTTCCCTTCTGTCTCTCTGCCTCGTTAACCCTGATCCCAGTCACCTGTGTTGCTCCCGCCCTGCTCGTTAGTCACTGTGTATAAATGTCTGGTGTTTCTGTTCATTCCCTGTCTGGTCATTGTCGCATGCCTGTCCTGTCGCTACCCGATACCTTTTGGATGTACCAGTTCCTGTACTCGTAAGTTCTGTTCATGCCTGTTGTCGTGCTTGGGATAAATAAAACCTTGAACTCCATCTCAGCTCACAAGTGTCTTGCATTTGGGCTCACTCCTGCTGCACTCACCCAACAAATCCTGACAGAATGACCGGACCAATTAAGAGCCCAGCAGACACTCTTACTGAGAAACAGATTGACGTGCTGAGGGAGCTTTTGGCCCTGAGGAATATGTGGTTTGGGGCTAGTCATGTCCCTCACCTGGAAGAGCCTGGCTGCTCAGCCAGGAGCAGCAGACTCTTTCCAAGGGTGGGTGTTGGACTTCCTCCACATCTCAGCCGATCTTCCAGCCATGCCATCATCAGTTCCTCAGTCCGTTAGCCTGGAAACAGCTAACACCCGGACCGCTAGCCTCTGGCCGTCTATTCCCCGGCCTGCTAGCCCTCAAAGGACTTGTTCTCGGCCTGCTAGTTGCAGGTTGGGAAGCATCCTCCTGTCCTGCCCGGCTAGCACTGCTAGCCCTCCGCCTGTAACCTGCTCGACCAGCGCTGCTAGCCCTCCGCCTGTAACCTGCTCGACCAGCGCTGCTAGCCCTCCGCCTAGCCTGTCCGCCTGCCTGCCTGCCCCACCTACCAAGAACTCAGAGACGATGACTCTCCTGACCTACCTGACCATGAAGGCCAGGGAGTCAGAGGCGGCACGGGCAGCTAGCCTATGGCCTGATAGCCTGGAGGCTAGGCATTCCCCGGAGTCCTCCTTTGAAGGGAGTCGCCTAGCCATGTTTTTGGGTTCCCGTGGTGGTCATCGGAGGCAACAAGGTCACCATCAGAGACCCGTCTACAACATGCCTGTTTCCCGGCCCGCTAGCGCTGCTAGCCGCCTGCCCGATCCCTGGCCTATTCCTGCTCCCAGGTCTCACTTGGTGGTCCTACCGACACCCGTTGCTGGTCCCTCGTCGGTGGTCCGACCAACACCAGCTCTGTTGGTGGTCCAGCCGATTTCCTGTTCCTCGTGTCCGGTCCATGGTTCCCAGCCCAGCTGTCAAGTTGGTGGTCAGACCGACTCCAGCTTCTCGTGTCCGGACCATGGTCCCCAGTCCAGCTCTGCCGGTGGTCAGGCCGCCTCCAGCCCCTGCTGTCCGGTCCATGGCCTCCAGCCCTGCAGTCCAGTTGGTGGTCAGGCCAACTCCAGCTCCTCGTGTCCGGTCCATGGTTATCAGCCCAGCTGTTCAGTCCATGGCCTCCAGCCTAGCTGTCCTGTCCGTGGACCTCAGCCCAGCCGTATCACCCGTGGACCTTAGTCCAGCTCTGCCACTTGCGGCGTCAGGCCTCCTACGTCGGCCTCCTGACCAACCTCCGGAGAGGTTCCGCCGTCAGCGCTGGCCTCCTGCCCAATCTCCTGAACTCTGTGTTCCCTCTGTTCTGCCCGGCCTGATGGGTCGTCCTCCGGGACGGCCTCCCGAACCCTGTCGCCCCCCTGGTCTGCCTGGCCTCATGGGTCGTCCCTGGGAAGACCACCTGAACTGTTTTACCCTCCTGGCCTGCTCGGTCGGCCTCCGGGTCGGCCCCCTGAACTCTGTTTTCCCCCTTGCTCTGCCCTCGGGACGCTCGCCTGAGGTTTCCCTGTCTGGTTCCCCTGCCCGGCCTGTTGGGTCATCCTCCGGGACGACCTCCTGAACTGTGTGTTCTCCGTTACCCTCCTGGCCTGCTCAAAAGACCTCCTGGTCGGCCTCCCAAACTGTTCTGCCCTGCCCTGCATGTTAGGCCAAGCGCCTTACCTGCCCTGTTTCCTGGGCATGATCTGCCTGTTGGGTGGTTACCCCAGACTGTTTTGTTCCCTAACCCTGATTTGCCTGTTTTGTCTTCCCCCTGCTCTGCCCTCCTGCCGGTCATTGTCTCATGCCTGTCCTGTCGCATGTCGTGTTGCTACCGTTACCTGCTACCTTTTGGATGTACCAGTTCCTGTACTCGTAAGTTCTGTTGTGCTTGGGATAAATAAAACTTGAACTCCATCTCAGCTAACAAGTGTCTTGCGTTTGGGCTCACTCCTGCTGCACTCACCTAGCAAATCCTGACATTATTGATATCTCTGGGACAGCTGTGCCCTATGACTTCACTTTGGTACGGCCTCAGATGTGTTATAAGGGTCTTTTTTTTCCAAAAGAGGACCAGTTCAGAGAATGTAAAACATCATGTCTACACAGCAGGCCGAGACTGTAGTCCAATGCTCCTTTGACAAGATAACAAGCTGTTTAAGTTCTGTGTTACAGCTCCTTATCAATGGTTAGAGGGCACAACTCCACAGCTTTTTAATAAGCATTTAACTATATGATTATACCACTTGTGCTTCTCAATACAATGGGGGGAAAAACTGAAAATGCAGGGAATGTGTTAAATCTTTAATATTGGATGCTGATTATTACTATCAGGGATTTAAGTATGTTGACATGTGCTGGTGCACATGGTTAAAGGTGTCTCTCTAGCATTAACCGACCTAAGAAAGAACAGGATGTAACTGATGTTTTAAAATCTGATGTGGTACCTATGCCAACGGAGTAAATATTTTTCACAACCTGTCATTGAAAAAGCTATGGAATGACATCCATCAGCAGTAATGTAGAGGATGTGAATTATTCTGTTATATCCAGGATAAAGCACTTCTACTTATTTATAAAATGCTACTTGAATATGTTCACAATTTACCACAAAGAGACAGATTCGGAAATATCATATTCAAGGAAAGCTTTATGGAACTAGTTGCCTTTGTCCCTCCACATGTACATATAGAGTGGACTTTGGACAGTACAGCTGACAGACAAAGTACTGCATGCAATTCCCACCTACCCTCCATACAGAACACCATTGGTATAAAAGGCCTAAAAGGGGCTTGAGGCCTCAGTCTCATCTGAGTACTCACCAAAGGAGCACAAAGGAGAGAGTTGCACAGAGCCCATGATGGGAGACTCGAAGCTCTGTCTTTCCCTACTCCTAATCACACTTACCTTGGCTTGTAAGTATTTTTAAAATTAAATAGTGTTGCTTTAGATTGGGTATACCATTAATAAAATATAATAGTATTAAAGAATAAACGTAAAAACATCTCTTTTTGAAGTAAAATAGTTTTCCTGCAGGAGGAAGCAAAGTTTTACACAAACATTTCTTATGAATGTCTTTACAGATGCCCAAGAGAAGCATGCAACCTGCTTTTGTAAGTTCCAGAATTTTGATATGTTAATTACACAACATCAATGTTGTGTAAATGTTAATTATAATGTGGCTATTTTTAGGTAAACTGAACTTTGATTCTAGCAGCAAACGCATGTAGTATTTTTCCTCACCTTTTTTTATTAAACAGAATTACTATTGTTGGACTTCCTCACAGTCATTGCAGCATACTGAAATCTAATGAAAAATCATTCATATCTTCTCTATCAGTAAACCAAAGGTACAAAGCCTACCACAAATATGAATACCTGTATGAAGGTGAGTCCTTGAATGCCATCAATGGTGCTTCACATGTCAGGAATGGACCTAAGGTCACTTGTAAGGTACATGCCACCATGTTTTACCAGCTACACTGTACATTCTATCAAATCCATTTAAGGTACATTATTTTCTTTCTACACTATATCTAGCAAGGAAAAGCTAATATATATTTTTTAACAGGTTGAAATTGAAGTACCACAGACTTGTAGTTTCATTGTCCGCACCACTGGCTGTAGACTGAGGGAGGTGGCCAACATGGACGCAGAGGGCAACCCTGTGTTCGGTCCTGCACCCAGCTCTGATGCCTTTGCTGTTGAAATGGAGAAGTATGTTACATCAACACTTTTACATTAAGTGACACACTGAGTTGCATGAACACACGTCATGCAATCAAACCCATTTGCTATAAGACTTAATGGTAAGCGTCTCACATTTCCTGTAGATATCCTCTGAAGGTTGTGGTTGAGGGTGTGTACGATGTGAAACTGTACCCTGAGGATGGTGAGACATCAACCATCCTGAACATCAAGAGAGGTATCATCTCTGTCCTGGCCGTGCCTCTGCTGGAAGAAGACAAGAATAGGAACATGGTAGAGCTCCTACTCATTACTGTATGCCAAAAAAATAAACACAAGTCCTCACATCAACTGAAGATGATTTCAATATCTCACCCATTTCCAGCCCACAATCCACGGCATCTGCAAGACGCATTACTCCATTAACACTAGAGAGGACATTGCAACTGACGTCAGCCTCACCAGGGATCTCTCCAAATGTGACAAGTTTATCCCCATGAGAGATCACACCAGCCCCCTGGCACTTATCACTGGCATGGTAAGATATCCAAGCAACACAGGTGGGTCTCGTGTGAAATGCTGACAGATGACATTTTTCCTATTAACAACCACTGCTTAACTAATATTTCCACGTTGGCTGACTCAAACAAAAATTACATCACTGTACTTATTCTGTTTAACAGCATTTAATCTTTTAGAAGTGTAGTGTAAAAGCAAACCACAACAGTACCTTTAGCATTCACAGTGTTAATGAAATCAATAGGCAAGAATCTTGCAGCTGAATTATTTGTCTTTCAGCACTACCCTCTTGCCCAGCTGGTCAGAAGCTCACAGAGCTGCAACTACAAGTTCGACAATGAGAAGAAACACATGACCTCTGGGTCCTGCACTGAGAACCATATACTTATTCCCTTCTCACACAAGTAAGTCAAACCTTAAACTGCACTCTATTCTGTGCTCTCTTACATCTTGTCAAAGTGTCACTTATGTATTGTCAAAGGATTCTGTACTGTACTTTTAAACCCTGTGTTGCCTCTCCACAGTGGGGAATATGGAGTTACCAATGTTGGAAAGCAAGAAGTGACTCTGGTTCAGGTTTCTCCTCACAATGAAAGAGTCTTTGAATGCAGTAAGCCTTTTGTTTTCATTTTTAATTAATTGTTTCAAAATTGTCACTAAATGTAGTATTAACTCATCCCATCGATTTACTTGTGTTTCATAGGTGACATTGTCAAGGGTCTTCACATGGAGGCTGTCGAGGACAAGAATGCTGTCCAGGACAAAGATGCAGGTCTGAACCTCCTGAATGAACTGGCCACTCTGCCTGAGACTGAGGGTGAGAGGAGGGCCCACCTCTTCCACAAGCTCGTCACCATGGTCCGTGGAATGAAGGCTGAGACCCTGATTCCCGCCATTCCTGAGGCTCTTGCAATGTCCCGTGTCCTGACCTACCAGGTTCTGGTCCAGTGCGGAACTCCTGAGTGCAGCAGCGCCATCATGCAGATCCTCAGGACCTTTGACAGCTCCTCCCTCGAAGTTGATGCCAGTGTTTTTGCTATGGGACTCATATCCAATCCTTCTGCCCTCCTGATCAATGACATGCTTGAGATGGCCAAATACAAACACAGCAAGCCCATCATGTATGCCCTGAGCAATGTTGTCAAAAGGTGAGTGAAGTCCACCACACTTTATTCTAAATATCTGAATCCCATTTCAGCATTTAAGCTTTTCCTCTATTTGTGTAAAATAAGGCTTTGAATTCTAAATTTCCATAAAAAAAAAATCTTCAACAGGTATTACAAAGCTGAAGGAAAACTGATCCCAGAGATTCACTCTGTTGCTGAGTTCATGGCTGCCCAGTTGGGTGACTGTTCTGATGACAGTGACAAAACCTTCATGACGCTGAGAGTGGGTAACCGTTTGTATAGATCAACATTTAAATGACTGGCAACATCAATAAGCAGAATATTAATGTGTGCTTTGATTCTAGGTTATTGGAAACATGGCTTCAGCTGTGGGACCTGCTAGTCCTGCACTCAGAGCCGCTGTGATCCAGTGTGTGAACCAACCTGCAGCTTCCCAGGCTGTGCAGGAGGCTGCCATTCAAGTGTACAGGTTGACTCCCGTCCCAGACGAGGCAAGTCAAATTGTGTAATGAGTTTCACAGGTTATCTGAATTTCTACAATGTGCTCATTTTATTGATCTTGTTTGATCACAGGCCAGAGAGGTTCTCATGCAGGTACTTTTGGACAATGCCAGTCCCATGCAAAAGCGTATTGCTGCATATCTGGTACTTATGAAGGACCCCCAGCCCACTGAACTGGCACAGCTGGCTAATGCCTTGCCCAATGAGCAGGACCAACAAGTCAAGAGTTTTGTGATCTCCCACATTACCAACATTTTGTCTTCAACTGACTCAGAGACCCAACAGTAAGTGAAAATCAGTTGCAGCTTTATATTTATATTTTTCAAATCTGTTGTTTCACTACATGGTTAGTAGGTGCGGCAATTTGATCACCATCAGGTGTTTAACTGTATTTTTACACTTTTTTGCATTTTCTTCCTGCAGACTGAGACAGAAGATCCGTGATGCCCTGCAGGGTAATGAGATCGGGCCCATCATGGACCCAACCAAGTTTTCTCGCAACTACAAGATCGGATCTGTGGAGGGCAACATGATCTTTGAGGGTACCAGCTACCTGCCAAAGGAGGTCATGCTTAAAATGACTCTGAAGGCATTTGGCTATGACATTGACATGATGGAGGTAAATATTTTGAGCTGTTAATCTAAACTGTGCTTTGAGGCGATTTTTCATTAAGATAAGTTGTGACTGTGAAAACTTTGTTACCTTTACAGATTGGTATGGAGGGAAAAGGATTTGAGCCAACTGTTGATGCCCTGTTTGGAGAGAATGGCTTCTTCCCCGACACTGCCCTGAAGACAATGTACTTTGTGTCTGACAACATGCCACTCAGAGTCACTGAGATCCTGCAGAACATGCTGCCTGCTCTGAAGAAGGACAGAATGAAGAGACAGGTACTCAGACCACTCTTTGTACCCATTAATTTGACTAAAACCAACATAATGGTCAATCCTTCAAAAAGGATAACATCTTTTACAGAGTGTGCATGTTGTTGTTATTCAGGCCTCCCAGAACCTGATGAGGGACATCGGACGCAACTTCAACAAACTTGTGAGGGAAATTAAGACAGAGTCTCCCGAGGCAATGGTTTACCTGAGACTTTTGGGAAATGAGTTGGGATATCTGAAGACCAATGAAATCACAGAGATGGCCTACTCTGCTGTCATGATGATTGACAGCATGTTCAAGATGTTCCCAACTGATGTAAGGAAGTTATTCGTATTTTTTTTTAGAAGAAAAGCTGACAATGAAACAATGCATTAATTTAGAAAGTCCTTGTTTATGATTTAAATTTCCTATGTGTATTTTTATTTGCCACAGCTAATGAAGGCACTGATGACCAAGGATGACAACACAATCTTTGCCCACTACATCTTCATGGACAATGAATTCTTCTTGCCTACTGTCACTGGTGTGCCTCTGAGGATTGCACTGTCTGGTACTTTCACCCCTGGCATCAAGGGTGGACTTAAGATTGCTCCTGACATGGTAATTATATTTAAAACTCTTTGAGAAAGTGTGTTTTACAACATGCTAAATGTATAGTTTTCTATTCCACAGAAGTCATCTATGTGTATTTTGTTTTCACAGAGTGACGTCACCTTCATGCCCTCTGCTGGAATTGAGTTTGTAACTCAGGTTGGCTCCCACATCCCTGAATATGTCAACTCTGGATTAGAGATGCACACCAGCATTTTTCACGAGAGTGGGCTCAGTGCCAAGATCTCCGTGGGACGTGACAATCTAAAGCTGACCATCCCTGCTCCACCAAGTCCAACAAAGCTCATCAAAATGACGTATGTCCAAATACAACTTTCAGATATTATACAATTCTTTCCAGTCTAATTGCAAGTGCAAGAGTTGTAATGCAATTGCTAACCCCGCAAACCTGAAATATAAAGGGGACAGTGTTGTTTCACTATTTCAGTTAAAGATACATGTGTTTGTAACTTATGTTCAACATTTTCTTTGTGTACTCACGGCCTGCAACTTTTCTATATCCAAACTAAAACAGCCGTTGTTATATTTGAACTTTGCTACACTGAAAATTTAGAAACACCCTGGTGGCAGTGACTGGATTAGAGGTGAAGACCATTCCCCCTATGGTGATGGACAAGGTTGACTTTAGTGAGTGCACTCCCTTCTTTGCTGGAATGAAATACTGTACTGATCTGCAGTACATTGATGCTTTCTCTCAAGAGACGACCCCCTACTTCCCCTTCACTGGAGACAGCAAGTGAGCAACACTCTTTGAATCACCATTTAAATTAAAATAAATTACCTATGAATATTGGCTAATTAATTTGAATTATCTAAATAGATTTGCTGTGGAGCTTCATCCCACTGGTGAAGTCACTGAGTACACAGCCACTGTTGCCTACGAGCTCCTCAGGGAGGGAGAAGAAGGCCGGCAGAAGGTTGACTCTGTGAAGGTCATTCTAAGGGCTGAAGGTAAGGTACAGAATTGAAAAATCTTTCTAATGTATTACCAGCTCAATTTAGGAAAACACTTAAGTGTGTAATATTATTCTGTCGGTTGGTCAACAATAGGTGCAGATCCCACTGAAGCCAGAGCAATCATGAAATATAACAGAAGGAAGAATGTCATCACAGCTGACATCCAGATCCCTGACTACGATGTGGAGGCTGGAGTCAGGCTGGGTGTTGTTGATGGAAACACTAAGAGCAAAGGAACTCACTCCATCTCTCTTGACTTTCTAAACAAGAACATCCCTCAGCTCTCCCTAGTTGGCCGTGCTAAGTAGGAAACCTTAAATACTCATAAAATAACATAATCAACTCTCATCATCGGGAGTACTCTAACTCACTGTTACATTTTTCAGTCTGAAGGCCATGAAGGAAGGTATGCTGCAAGTCCAACTTCTTGTCCCCTCAATCAATGCTGATGCCTCTGTCACAGCTAACATGAAGCGTGATGAAGAGTTACAATTGGAGCTTAAGAGTGACATCAAGCTCCTGGAAACCACTTCTGAACAGAAAATCACAATGAAATATGGTATTATAAGTTTCCACAGTATCTTTCTTAACTTTTGAGATGCTGAATTGTTTTTACTTTACGTTTGATTTTTCATGGTGTCACAAGGTGACTCTATCCCACTTCTATTTGCAAACACATTTTCTAACAAGATGGAAACAATTTAGTAAAACTGTATTTAAACCGAAACCTATCCTAAGCAATAGAGAACTGTTAATGAAATGTTAATGTTTTGAGATTCTTTCCTTTTCCTTTACAGAGACCAGCAAGATTGAGGTTGAAGTAAAGTCCGATATAAACTCTGAGATCTTGGGCATCCTTCCATATGCTAGTGAGATGAAAAAGCTTGGAAATGCTGTACTTGACATGCGGGTAGGGGAGACTGACATGACGGTCTTTCAAATCTTTAAGGCATTTGTGAAGGTACAAATCTTTTTTTTGAATGATGCTCTTCTTTGATTCTTTGTTGTCTGGATTAGGCATAAAAACATGTTACTTATTCTTTAGGCAACAAACAACCACATGGAAATGTATGCTGCTGAGATCCCTTTTATTCAGAACTTCAGAGTTCCTGAAATTCCTGAGATTTCACTGCCAGAGACACTGTTCCTGAATGCGTAAGTCTAAATGAACTCAGTGATTAATATCTTAACTTTCAGAAAATGTCATTATTTAAAAACATATTTATTGATTTTCATCTTTATGACAGTGAGGCAAAGGCTGTCTACCACTTCAATGACGAGCAACTCACCATTGCTATCCCTCTCCCTCTTGGAGGAAAGTCAACAGAAGAGCTTAACTTCCCACCAGCTTTGACCACTCCTCACATGTCTATGCCCCAGTTTGGACTGGAGATCGTCTCTGTGGCGATACCCATCCCAGAACTTTTTGTCCCTGATAGCCTTACTCTGTCTATTCCTCTTTTTGGCAAAGCTGAGGTTTCAACTCTGATGAGAAGCAACCTATATAACATGGAAGCCTCAGTGGCTGTCGGCAAAGATGTTGTGGAGACACCAAGCTACTCAGCTAAGTTTGATGTGAAAGGAACCTCCCCAGTTGACATTCTCTCCATAAACATTGAAGGTATTTCATAGGAAACATCATTTATATATTTAGAATTTGTTAAATTGTTATCCTTAAATGTTAACTGTTACATGTTAAAATGATGTGTTCTTTACTCTTGGAAGATCTGTTTTTCAGTTAATTCAATTTCCACTGATTTCCAGCTACTTTCAATCGTCTTTTCTTCTTCTGTGTTTTATTTAGGCTTGGGAATGTTGGCCACCACTGATTCCATCAAGGCCCAGCTGAAAAGCTCTTTGGCCCATAAATTCATTGAAGCCAGTATTAGTATTGTTGAGGATGCAACCATCACAGACAAAATCAATTTGAAGTCAAGCAGCAAGATTGAAGCCACAAGCCCGTTTGGTCTCAGTATTGAACTAGAGCACACTGGTATGGCTGGAATCCACACTGAACAAATCTCTGCTGATAGTAACTTTGAGGGAATGTTCAAGGCTGGACCCATGTATGGCAAGACCATTTCTATCCAGTCATTCAGCATCTTCCCATTCTGGCCAGAAGCAAAGATTGATTCCACTGTTCAGATTGACTCCACTATCGTTAAGGCCCAAAACACAATTAAAGCAACCCTTTCCAATGGTGAATTCTCACTTGAGTCTGCCACCAATGTCTTTGAAGACACCTTGACCCATGTTGCTGAGCTTTCCTTCAAGGACAACAGGCTGTCACTGAAATGTGATGCAAATGCCCTTACTCTTGGTATGAAGATCCGCAACCAGGCTGAAGCCTCTGTTGGTGCTGGGGAAGTCGCTATGAGAATGGAGACAAATGCAGACCACTCTGACAACCGTGTTTACTCACTGCTGACTGCCTCTCTTGATGTCAATGGTCTAGCTTTAAACAGTGATGCCACCGTGAAGCTTCTTGAGAATGAGGCTACTCACAAGGCTACTCTGAGAATGAACAAGGACGGGTTGACCACAAGTGGAACAACCACTCTCCAGAGCCCCCTGTCCTTGGAAAACACCTTCAATGCTGGGCTTGATGCTTCAAGGGCTACTCTATCCATTACCAACAAAGCTGCAATTCATGACATCAAGGTAGATAATGCCAACACTCTTGTAATTACTCTCTCTAGTCTTGACTTCAACTCAAAGGCTGAAGCTACAAGTGAGTATGCCTCTTACACCCATGATGTCACCATTGACCTAAAACCCTACACTGCGTCTGCAAATGTTAATAACAACCTGAAACTTCTGGCGGCCAACTTCATTAATGAGGCTCAGCTGCAGGCAGAGCTGTACAAGATGGACCTGACTGGAAGCCTGAAAGCCATCTATGGTGAGGAAGAGATCAAGCATACCTATCTGGTAAATTATGCTGATATGACTACTAATGTAAAGTGCAGCACCACTGGAAAACTCTTTGGAACTCACATGAGCCACAACACCGAGCTTGAAGTTATCGGTCTTGCTGCCAGGATCACCAACGATGCCCGCTTCAACTCACAGCTAATGCGCTTTGACCACACCATCCATTGCAGTTTTGTGCCTTTTGATTTCAACCTTGATGCCATTTTCAATGCTGATGGAGACATGACCATGTATGGAAAGCACAGTGCCCAGATCTATGGCAAGTTCCTCCTCAATGCACAACCCTTGGCTTTTGCTAGCTCACATGAATGCAAAGCATCAGTTACCCAGCAGCTAGATAATGGTTTTTCCCTTGAGACCACATTTGACAACAAGATGGATAATGTTCTGTCACTCCAAGAGCAGAAGTCCAGTTTTAGACTGAGGTCTAAAGTAAACGAGCATGCCTTTAATCAGGGCATGAGTGTTTACAATGAACCGGAGAGAACAGGAATTGAGGTTTCTGGCACCATCCTCACAAACATACTCAACACCGCCTCTGCAGAGAACCAGGAATTTGCCATCTCTGGCTTCCTCAAGTATGACAAGAACACAGATAGTCACATAATTCAGTTCCCTCTTATTGAAAATCTGTCTGTCTTTTTGGAGAACATCAAGGGCATTGTTGTATATATTGCAGAAGGATTGCAAAACTACATCAACAATGAGGAGATAAGAGCTAAACTTGAGGCTCTTCCCCAGCATGTGAGTGACTTTGTTTCTCAGATGAATATAGAAGGCAACCTAATTAAGCTGAAGCAGTATTTCAATAATTTCGCCCAAGAATATGTCATCTCCATGGAGGATGTAGAAGCCTCTTTGAGAAACCTGAAGGTTTCTGTTGAGAAACTGCTGGCTGATCTCACTGTTTACATCCAAAACTTTGCTGGTATGGTGAAGGACATTTTTGCTAGTGGCACCCTCCCAGACACCCTCATTCAGAAGATCCAGCAACTGCTTAATGCCATTAATGAGGAGTATGACATAAAGGCTATCGTTATCTATGTAATTGATACCATGAGGGAGATGATCCAACAGATTGACCTGGAAAAACTGAAGGGCAGCAGCATCTCATTCCTGCATGATATTGATGCAAAGTATGAAATCGTGGCTAAACTACAGACAATCATGACTGAGTTGAAAAAAACTATTGAGTCCGTTGACATGCAGGCATTTGCTGCTGAGCTGAAGAGGTACATTTTATCCATCAACTTTAAAGCTCATATTGAGGAATTACTGAGTCAGATTCCCACAGAAATGTTCAGTGATATAACAAATTATATTGAGGAATTGATTCAGGACTTTGACATCCTCTGTAAGATCAACACATTCTATACCAAGATCAGAGAATTGATTGTAAAGTTTGAGGCTGACAGAAAGGTTCAAGCCATCCTGGAAAAGGTTGCGCATCTCATCAAGCAGTTCAGAATTGAGGAAACCATCAGGGCTGTAGCCGAGATAGTGAAGGATGCAGACATCCCTACGAAATTCATGCAAGTCTTCCGGGGTGCTATCAGCTACTTGAAAGAAACTGAGATTATGGATATAATTTCGCAGTTCAATGTTTATATTGGCATTATTGAGCAGAAATTTAAGTCATTTGGTTATAATGACTTTGTGAATCACAGCAATCGAATGATAGCTCAGTACGCTGCTTATGTGAATGACTTGATCAGGTCTCTTGAAATCCCACAGAAACTTGAGGCGACAAGAGAATTGGCCAACTTTGTCTTATCCTCTGTTAGGGGTTCTGTGGAACAACTGAGAGAAATTAAAATCGTAGATTTTTTGAAGATTGTGAAGGATATCTTTGATCAGGCTGTGTTAAGTAATCTTAAGGGATTTGCACAAATGACAAAGCAGACAATTGCAAAACTGGATGTCAATGCTGAAATCGCCTCTTATCTGGAGTTGGCAAGAAAGTGCTATACGGAGTTCAATACCGTTGCTTCTGACATGTTCACCAGTATGGTTGAGACAATTAAGAAGTTGCTCCCCCAGCAAAAAATTGTCAGTGAGATATTACAGATCATTGAGGGGCTCATTACTGGACTGAAGAACGCCGAGCTGAACATACCATCTTTCATCATTCCTCTCACTGATCTTGTTGTTTCCTCCATGAAGTTCAGCATACATAAGTTTCACCAGTTTGAGATCCCAACACAGCTGGAAATCCCTAAGTTCACTATCTTGGGCTTCTACACTGTGCAAGCCACCACCATATCAACTAATGACATTAAACAGAGAATCATTGACTTGATAGATTTTGTGCTCAACTTTGAGATGAAGATGTTTGATATGGGTGCTTTGTTTGGAGACCTGACAATGAACTACCTTACAGCCCTGCCTGAGTTTTCACTTCCTGAGATTACTGTACCAGAGTTCTTCTTTCCCACTCTTCCTCATGTTCCAGCAGGGAAACTTGTTAAGACTCTCCAACTCCCAACATTCAAGCTCCCAGTAATTCCCAGTGAAATTATGATTCCAGCATTTGGTAAATTCAGTTATGAGATAAAAGTCAACTCCCCCATTTACTTTATAAGGAATGCTGCTGAAGTCCAGAGCTCCGTTGATGTAGATGAGACTCCTCAGCTGACAGCTTTTCTGACTTCCCAAGGGACATCGCTTAGCTTTGAAATCCTTAACTTCAACCTTGATTCCACTGCTCGCATTGCTGTTCCCAAGGGGCATCACGTGGTTGCTGCTGAGACTCTTAAGTTCACTCACAATTTTCTTGCATTAGACCACCATTCATCTGTGACATTTTATGAATTCTCAGCCCAGGCCTCAGCCAAGACCATAGTAAAGGCCACCACAGCACCTTACAATGCTGAGCTTTTAAATGAAGTTTTCTTATCTACCAAGGGTGGTTTATCTGCTACTTTGGACACTTCCTATAAACATGTTCTAAACCTCCCTGTCATGGGCCTCACTGGTGAGACATCTGTAACTCAAAAAGCTGTGGCCCACCAGGAAGGTACCTCTATTACAATAACTGTTGGAAATCAGGGTACTACCACCTTCAACTCTCATGAGAGTATCCACAAGAGTGACCTGCAAGTCACAGTCAGTCCAAGTACAGTAAAGTTGAGCTTCGTTAGTGACACAGATACATTCCTGTTAAAGATGAGACAGACCTTGAGTGCTGACTTTGTCATCTTCAGCTATTTCAAGTTTGATATTCGCTCTGAAGCAGAAGGTCCCACAATCAAAAGTAACCTTTTAGTGGGATCAATACATGTCAATCTACATGACATGAAACTTGAGCTGAAGGCAACCCATAACACAGATTTAATTGGTGTTGTCAGTGGAGCCTTATACAATATGGTTGATGTTGCTCTCTGTCCCAGGGAGATTGTGTTCCGCTTTCAGAATAAGGGAAACACCAAAGTCAATGTCAATGATGAGTTTACTTCCAAAATTGATCTGCAGAATGATTACTCTGCAACTTTCAGGCCTGACACACAACATATGAACACTGTAGCTCTGGCCCGTCTTAATCAGTACAAACTATTCTGGAACTTCACTGTAGAGAACAATGAGAAGGAGGCTGCCATCTTTTCTGCTGTAGAAGGGGAAGCAAACCTTGATTTCCTGACTAGGCCCATCAGCATCCCTGAGATTGATATTCCATTTGTTGACTTACATACCCCAGCTATTAGTGATCTTGACTTCTATGACCAAATCGGGCTAAAACACATTTTGACGACCACTGAGCAAACTATTGATGTAGATGCCAAGGTTGTTTACCAGAAAAGCCAGGCTGCTCCCCTTATTGATATGATGGGTCTGATCCAGATTCCCTCTGTGGGTAACCTGATCTCAGAGCTATCTTTCAAATCTGCCATCATTAATCTGAATGTCAATGCTGGACTGTATGCTGAGGATGATCTCGTGTTCCGTCTGGGAGCTTCCACAGCCTCTGTGTTTGAGGGTCTAAAAGCCAAACTTGATGGCACCACCAGTCTGACCACCAAGAGAGGAATCAAGTTGGCCAATTCCCTGTCCCTTGAAAATCGTCACATTGAAGGCACTCATGACAGCTCCATCCGTTTGAGTACTGAGACTTTTGAAAGTGCTGTATCTGTGGTCTCTGTTGCAAAGATTGCTCTGCCTATACTCAACCTGGAGGCAAACCAAAATCTGGTTGTAGACACCAAAAGCAAACTAAACGCTGTCTCCACCCTGAAGATGACAGGCGATTTCAACATCCCTGTGATCAAGGCTGTTGGAAAGGCTGAGACAGACAAAAGTCTGAAGCTGGAGGGAACCCTTAACTATGTTTCCATGGAATCATCCACAAAGGCAAACATAGATGGCACAGTGCTTGATGACTATCTAGTTTTGGGAGTCTTGGATAATGAAGTTAATCTGTATCTGAACAATAATGGCCTACGCTCCACCTCCAAGTACACTGCTGATGCTAAGCTTAACCATGGCACCACTACAGTCATTGGCATGGATGTAAATGAGAATCTTGCTGTTGAAGCATCCTTGAGCCGTGTGTATGCAGTGCTGAAGTATACTGGCAATAATGAGGCAAACCTGTTCAATTTCAACACCAAGGGGAAGCATATTTCCCAGGCTGCCATTGATATTGCACCAACATCTTCCTTGACTGCTGATATGGAAATAGATATATCTCAGCCAAGCAGCCTGGGTGACTTCACCATCTTTGAGAAGACTGTTGCAGAAGCGACAGCTGCCAAGCAGAAGTTCTCTACCACTGCCAAATTGGTCAGCCCACTGTACACCACCAACATGGTAGCTGAAGCAGAGGGCAGTGCTCCTGTCTTCAATGTCAACTTTAGGTCCTCTGCCACCTCTGTTGTTGTCTTCTTGGATTATGACCTGGACTGTAAGTTTTTTTTCTTAGCATATAATACACTTTTACATCTTAATTAAAAAACATCAATGTGATTTTACTAAAATCAATGTGCTTCAACAGCTTCCATTACCATAAATTTTGAACATGCCGGCATAAGCCTGACTAAGAAGATGGTTTTCACCCATAGCGATTTAACCATGGACATTCAGCACATTCTTTCCCATACACTGAGGTAACACTTTAAATCAGCATTGTGTGTAATATTTAGCTAATTTTACAGTTGTCATTTTTGACATTTTACTTGTAGAAAACATATGATGACACTTGTAATTATTTCCTTTAAAATTGTTCTGTTTTTTGGGTAAAATTGCCTCCTTTAGTACTGAAAAGTGACACATTTATGCCTGTCTTTACAGTGACTCCCGTCTTGCCCTGAATGTGGACATAACTAGCCCTGCCTTCACTGATGTGAACTTTCGTTATGCTGTCCGCAAGGATGGAATCAGTGCCACAGTTTCTATACCATCTACTGGCTTCCTGGGTCTTCAGGTCAATGGCAGGGTCCCGTCTCAGATGAATGCCAGGCTATATGGCCGTTATGCTGTAAGGATCTCATACTGCTATTATATTTAAACAATTAAAAATATCAAAAGTTTTACATCTCATTTTATGTTTTCTATGTTAAACAGTCGGATCCTGGGAAGGATGTTGATATCTTCACCATCAGAGCTTCAGCCAAGAATGCTGATAAAATAAATGTGAAAATGGTCATCAACATGGATGCCCCTGACATTATGCTCAGCGGACTACAGGAAAGACTTCCTGCCATCACCTCTTGTTTGTCTAGTTTTGCTGAGAAATACCAGCTGTTCAGACATACTGCTATGCTGAAGAATAGTATTACCCACTATACTGAGGAGGCCCACAACATTGCAAACAGCCATGCCCCACATCTGAGCCAGGTCTCAATCCTTTTTAGGAACACTGTTGTTCAGTACCAGAAGACTGTTCATGTCTTCCTGGATGCTGCCATCAAGGTCCTGAGGGAGACCCATGTCAAACTGCCTGGCTCTGAGAAGATGACCCCTCTCATTGAGGTGCTCAATAAGATAACCACCAGCATTGCTATTATGCTAGAGAAGACAATCCACCTGGTGGTTGTTAATGTAGAATGTGCTTTCAGCGTCGTAATTGGCATGATCAGTAAAATTCAGGTGACAATGCCCATTGGTGATGTCATGGCTGGAGCCAAAGTTATTGAAGCCATTAGGGAAAGGGTAAAGACTATGCCTAATTCTATTGCGGATCTTTTGGAGCACCTGGAGAGTCTAGACACGTTCCTGGAGAAACTGGGTGACACCTTAAAATTCTTTGTTGACAAAGCTCAGGACATTGTTGACAACACACTGAAGTCTGATGTCATTGTTGTCTACATTAACGCTTTCTATGACAAACACGTAAGCTTAGTGAAAACAATCACCAGGTATGCAAACAGAGCTGTGGACATGGATGATATAAATGGCACAATTAATGACATTCTGGATATTTTCAGATTTGCAGTGAATCAATTTACCCACACCATTAGTGACTATATGCAGAAGGCTCCCGCTCAGTACAGATCTTATGTAAAAATTAAGGATAGAAAGCTTGAGATTTATCTTTGATTCCATCTTCATCAGTAAAGTAAAAAATCATAATGTTAGTATTTGAATTGATACAGTATTATCTAAACATAAAGGCTTAAGTGTGTAAATAAAAAAAATTATGAAAAACCCTAACTGAACACAAAGTACCATGCTCAGTTTTATTTAAAAATAGATGGAAAACTAGTGGATGGGCATGTTAATGTTATTACATGTGTGCAACTGTAAACCATATGTGCTGCAAGTCTAATGATCTTTTTGCTTGATAGTGGTGTGAAATAAAGTGTGCACTGAACAGAGCAGCAGTTCTTTCCCCCCCCACTGGACAGTGCTTTACTTGCCTCAGAGCCCTTGAGTGGTCACATCATACCTTTTTTTTCCAGTTTGTGCACTTGTTTTACAATTCACTAAATGTGCGAACGAAATAGTAAAACATTCATATGAAAATCCTGTGCACAATCTATTCAAAACAATTGAACAAAATATGTCAAGCCTGCTCTCGAATTCAGTCAAGTTCAAATGAGACCTGTGCCCTGTTTCAGAAAGCAGGCTTAACAAACTCTGAGCTTAACCCTGACCTCTGGGTTGACCTCTGAATTTTCAGTTCCAGAACAGCTGATCACAATAAGTTAAATCAACTCTGAGTATGTTGAGCCTGATGGAAGCGTGGGGATGGAAAAAAAAAAAGCCACCATCAATGGAGCTCTGATACTATGATTCACCATGGCAGATAAAGGCAGATCCTCCATTTTAATCAGGTGGAGCTAGAAATATGAATGTGTGCCCAACGTGGACCATGACAGGCTCTAAAACACACGAGTGCAGAAAGGATCAATAGGAATAGGAATGTTCCAATCAGTGCGACTACAATATGAAAGATTACTGTTCATTGATCAGTTATCTAGGTAACAGATTACTTTAAACAGTTATTACTGCAGTAATGTAGCCCACAGTAGCCTAAGTGTCTTCAGTGCAACTGTCAAAGCGTTATACCTAAAGACGGACATAGATTTTATTCTGGGCTGAGGATAAATCCATGATGTACGGGGATGTCCTAACAT
>NW_024040928.1:18604729-18979729 GCF_014851395.1 Micropterus salmoides
AGGTGACAGACAGATGGAAGTTGACATTCCTTTACCATTTGTTGCCAAATTCAACTAAGTGACCATGGCTAATGGTGTTTGTATTGACTGTATCTGTTGTGTAACCATTTAAGACAACAGTAAAAAAAAACAAAAAAAACAACTGAATGTTAACAAATGTCTGTATCTTTGATGCTTGTCTCTCTACTCTGTTTTTCAAATTAATAATTTTGTTTTTTATTTTATAGTAGACTCAGTTGTTTTAATCCTACTGTGCTCCCTTTGAGTCTTTTGTCTATTTAAACAAAAACAATATGTGGCCTTCAATAAAGACAGTTTGTCTGCATACAGTGCTGTGCATTACATAATATGTAATTTAACTTAAATTTCTGCAACCCTAACTCCTTGGCAGGCATAAGACTGTACTAAGTGATTGAAAGTACTATATGATTTTTTTTTTTTTTACACATAGTTAAATTGTGGTTCAGAATGATTACTCTTTGAAGATGGTATAATTGGCATTTTCCTGACATGACGCACTTTAATTTGCATCACAGTTGTTCCCCTGAAACTCAAAAATATAGTTACTCCTTAAAAGCTACACACTAAACACAGTCACAATATGGTATAACTTTAAAAAGCTCACTGTACACTTGTCATACACCCATTAGTCATTTGTATCCTCAGGTCTAAATTTAGCAGAGACACAAATAGCTTCTGTGACACACAAGCGCTCTTATCATAAAACAATGAGAATAAGAATAGTCAGTTTGACAGTAGTTAACAATAGTAAAAAGCTGACCCTAAAATGTACTCACCATTTGTAATACATAAATACATTTTTACAATGATTGCTAATGTTTAATCAAAAGCAGTGGTGGAATATTTATTCAGATCCTTTACTTAAGCAAAAGTACCACTACAACAGCATAAAAATAGTCCATTGCAAGTACTCCATTACAAGCGCTTTTAAAATCTTACTTGAGAATGGAAGTATTGACTAAATGTACTATATAACCCATGATACCGTAAAAATGGTCTCTGTGACATTTACATTATTATGTATAATATATTATTGGAATATAATGTTTGATGTATTCATGTGTAAGCAGTATTTTAATGCAGGATCTTAATGATGTGGTGCTGTTTTCAATTCCTTAACATTCTACTGGGTAGTTAATTTTATAACCAGGCTATTTTACAAGGTACAAGATGAAGTAGTTTCCTTTATGCTACTCACAAAAAGCAAACATTATATACAGAAAATATATGAGATAAAATATACAGTACATACTCCATGTCTCTTGCTAGACAGCAGGGTTGGGTGCTTTTAGTATCCTTATAAGCTCTAAGTAATAATAATCAGCAGTCTACTTACTATAACTGAATGTAATAGAGCAAAAAGTACAATATTTATAAAGTAAATTTCAGAAAATCATAAAATTTAAATGCTCAATGAAGTAGGCCTACTTCAAAACTGTGCTTACTGTGCATAAACGTACTAAGTTACTTTCCACCACTGGATAAGGACTATATTAAAGTTATGGGTAAATGTATCCTGCCAAAAACAGAAAAATATCACAAATGCAATGGATGATGTAATTCACAAAATATAGCAACAAAGTTCAAATAATTTTCAATAATTATATTATTTTTAATATGCAATGCTATCTGCAACACCACATTAACTATCTGTTTTTAGTGTGAGAAAATGAGGCAAAAGAATGGAAAAGTAGAGGTGGTGACACACACTGATTGCTTTATTGACTTTACCAAAACAGTACCACTTGTTCCCTTACATTCTGGATTGATTTTCCTCACAAAAATGTCCATTGTTCCCAATCTACCATTCAAACTTAGAAATTTTGTCATTACATTAATGTGGTCATAGTTTGATGAACTCTTAAAAAAACAAGTAGCCTACATTTGGCACATTTTCCGTCTCCAGGATTCCATAGATTTTTTTCTTCTAAAAATAAGAAGTAAAATAAAGACGAGGAGGAAAACTGCACTGTCTAATTGGTGAATAATAACTTAATATTTGAAATCAGAGGCACATGAGGGGGGGCCAGTGTGGGAAAATTAACCAGTCCAGCACAATGCATTCCTGTCCTGTAAGTCAGCAAAAAGCCCAGCAACAGAAGGCAGGGGGGAATGTGACTTTTACACCATGGTAACTCTGGTTGGATTTATAAAAGCTTCTCTTTTAAATTCTGATTTATCTTTACTATGGCTGCTTTTGAAACCACAGAAAAATTACATTTTAATGCAAGATTGAGCTTTCTAGTCTCCAGTTATCACTAAAGGAATAAATCCCATAGTAAATCCACCAGGTTTTCCATTGGATTCCCAGTGTAGCAACAGCCGTTCTCTGTAATTGATGGCCATAGTTGTCATTTGAACAGGTTCTCCCACCATTGTGTAAGAGGACAACACGTCTAGTGTTTCAGTTTAAAGGGTTACCCTTTTGTTTAAGTTTTGGTAATTATTATTAGACTGGTTTTATTAACATATATGTCCATCAAATATTTTAATTATCATAAAATGGCTTAATTCCAAATGAAAGTGTGCTACTGGGTCATAGAGCCAGTAGCAGAGAGCTCTGACAAAGCCTGCTCTTCTTTTCATGACACTTTCTAAGAAAATCTGTTCCACAAAAGCAAAGCAAAACCATCTCACATGCTCAGTCTTCTCTTGGAAATGTCACCCACATAACTGTAAGTAAAGCTGTAATTAGAAAATGTCAAACAGGTCTTCGAAGTCTTTGAGACAAGTGAGATGTACCAGCGTCCGAGATAGGTAGACCTAGATTTCAGAAACATGGTGAGATGGTAAATGATTTGTTTCAGGTGAGCTGTAAGGAAAAAAAACATTTCCTGTTCTTTGCTTGTTGTAAAAATGTACAGGCTACAATTTATGCGCACAACTTTTCCCTTCATTGTTATGTCCAAAAAGCACCCCTTTCATGAATGAAAAAAAATCAAAACCACACCTGCAAAGATACATTTTGGGGTAGAAGCATGCTTAGCAAACTTATAAAATATATTTCTGGTACCCATTTGTGAACTTATCCAACAAAACATCTCCCTGAAAACGACACTGGACAAGGTTAGACCTTTAAGACTGGCCAGTGTGTAGCCTCTTAGACCTGTGGTGGTATTTGGTCTGTTGCATTTAAAAACTCCTCAACTTAATACTGTGGAGTGAAAAACATACTTAATGGATGTGGTTCCAACCAACAAACCTGAGACAACTGATTGTTTTGAATGTAAACTTAATGCGTTTATTCAAAATGGCGTAAAACATTAGAAGATGGGCATCCTTGCATGGACTCTGGCTTTTTCATGAATTCACTTTCTGTGAATGACTGTAGTATTCAGATGATGTGCAAAGTCCCAAACTGAATACAGTTGTTTTACAATACAAAGTGGACATAAATAACAGTGCAATTTTTTACTGCTTTGCTTATTAGGCTACAAAGTATAACCTTGGCAGTAAGGCCATAGCCTATGCAAACACTTTGAAACACAAAAAAAGTGAGCAATTTAAATATTGGCTGAAAGCAGTCCTTTGGAAAAGCCATATCTACATTTAGAAGGATATCAATAAGGCGTCCATTGAAATGTAGCGGTTTGTCGTCTCCGCCTGCAAGTCTGGGTTTATGTGACCCACAAAGATTCTGCAACCAGTGCATTACACGCACAAAACCCGGTTTGATTATCGAGTGTGTTCAAAACAACTTGTTTGTAGTCATTCGTTTTGGTTTAACGAAGGTCGTCTGATCACAAGGGAGTATCCAAACTAGTCACTGTCCACAGCCTACATGGTCAGACACAGATCCCAGCGATGGAAACGTCTAGTCTGTGCGTCACTGTTTTCCAGACGGGGTCGATTCACATCAAAACACAGCATTTGAGACAACTTTTTGATGTAGTTTTTCGTTTTTGTAAGGCTGCCCGTGTTGCGGTTTCGAAAACCTCCCAGATCCCCTCCTTGGTTTTGGCAGAGCACTCCAAATAGTCATATGCGCCAATGCGCATGGCCATGGCCCGGCCATCCTCTGTTTTCACAGGCTCCAGCTTCAACCGGGACAGCTCGTTCTTTACGTTCTCGTCGTTGCGCAGATCTTTCTTGTTGGCCACTAATATAATTGGCACATTCGGACAGAAGTGTTTGACTTCAGGGATCCACTTTTCAGGGATGTTTTCCAACGAGTCCGGGCTGTCCACGGAGAAGCACATCAGAATGACATCAGTGTCCGGATAAGAGAGAGGGCGCAGCCGGTCGTAGTCCTCCTGCCCCGCTGTGTCCCACAAAGCTAGCTGGACTTGCTTGTTTTCCACTTCTATGTCCGCCACATAGGTCTCAAACACAGTCGGGACATACACCTCGGGAAACTCGTCTTTGCTGAAAACAATCAGTAGACATGTCTTCCCACATGCGCCGTCCCCCACCACGACTAGTTTCTTCCGTATGTCTGCCATTCCTGCCCCTTTCCCCCTAGCTCTCGCTTAAATGTAGTAGGCTAGCCAAAAACACAGTTGATGTCGTTGTACTCACTCTCACTGCAGCTCACATACTCTAAATGAGACTCAACAGACTTTTCCCGTAAGCCGACCCCGTCTCCAAACTCCAGAACCTTTACCAGAAACCAGTGCGATCTCTTTATAAAGCACGGGTGCTTTCCTAAATATAGCGATCCAATCGGAAATGGGAAGGTGAGATCACAGCTTGTAAAGGAAGAGGTGATTGGATCGCATCGGGTTTCCTTATGTAGGCCTAGAGGAGGAGGGTCATGGACCACGAGGATCCACCCGACCCAGGATCAGCCAAAATCAACCAAATGTAACTGCATGATGAAGCATAACTGGACTTTCTTTTTCTTTTTTTTTTATTCTCCTACAACGCCACTTATAATGTCATTAAAACATATCTCATACATAACACTGTTTTAGCCTTTGTTACTTTATTACTAAGTCAGCCAACCATGACATTTAATTAGCTAATAAACATTCATTCAAATAGGACAAAGGCTAACGTTACTGTATTAACGAGCAGCAGAGGAGAAGGAGATTAAACGTGATCATTTATAAGATGTTGGGCTGCAGGTTGCAAGCACATAAAATACACCTTAAAGCTGATATGTTACCTTCACATGGTGCACAAAAGGTAGCGTTGGGAAGGCACATTTACATTGTTACACGCATGTCTACGTAGTTCACGCTATTTACAGGGAGGGGGCACTAGCGTAGGCAAACTCTGAGCTCTGACTATCAAGCCCTGCTAAATCATCGCTCTCTCCAAGGAAACAAAACAATATAGAATTGGGTTGACGGCGTGCAACAAGCATAGACCCTCACTCGACACAACAGCGCGTGAGTATATCCTCTTTATTTGTTCATGTAGAAAGCAAAAGCTCTGTGAAGCGGTGTGATTTGAACGCGACTGTCGTGGCGTGAGTATTTCCCCTTTTGTTTAGCGGTTAAGGCCCCGCTGTTTGGAACTTGAAGGGGGGCCATGTTGTTTAGCCACTGAAAGGTTTGGTTGATGTTTTAGCTCACACAACACCAACCTGGCAATTAGCGTTGGCTAGGCTATCTCTTACGTTAGCTATATTTGTTTATTTGACTACTTCCATAAAACAAACGTGGCCAAGAAATCGACTCGTTTTCCGCCTTTCACGGTAGCCCACTTGCTTACTGTAAAACAATTGTAAATTCATGAATTTAACTTTGATGTGTTAGCGTCGCCAACCAATAATAAACAGAGCAGGCCCGCTGCGGTTAGCGTTAGCTAAGGGGGTTGCTAATGCTCACTCCAGGAAAGTAGTATTGGCTAACACTACTCGATTTCCGCTAAATGCCACCAAATAATTTGACGTGAAAAACATTGATAGGCAATACGGGTACGAACCGCTATCCATTAACATAATTATCGTAAATGTCCTGCCAAAGCCGCTAGGTTAGCTTGCTTATTAGCAGCGCACTTGCTGGCTATGTTAGCTATATTAGCTAGCTAGCTTCCTGAAAGACTTGCACTTCGGTTTTGACACAATGTTCAGTAATTTTGAATGTACCGTTGTGGCTAACTTGGTTACATATTGTTGAAAGCAAGCGGCACATTTCATGATTAAAAACGGTTGCGTTGTGTTATAGCCTTGAGTGTCGTTTAAACCATTAGTAACGTTACATTAATGTTAGCGTTGCGTTAGCTACGACCACCAGCTAACACAAGGCTAGCGACAACGTTACTTAACTAGCCTTCTCGGTACTTCAAGCCATCAACACTCTTATCAGTGACTTGTTTTGTTCTTACCTTGCCCATTTGTAAATCAGGAAACTGCTAAATTTAACTTCCCATTTGACTTTAATGCCCCGTTGTTGAGAAAGCCATGTGACTAAATTTGGATGTTCAGGGCAAAATTTAGTATCGTTTCAATCGTGGCTGTTCTAAAGAGGAGACCGTCATGTCCAGGCCAAGACAACTAAGTTGTACTAGATGTCCATGCAGTTTAATTTTGTGTGCATCCTTTTTATGAAGTCTAACGTTACTTCAGAAGTGTAGAAGAGTCAGCTATGAAGAACACATGTTGTAACGTTAAGAGAGCTTTCATTAGCCTAACGTCACCAGGATATGCTAACCAACCTGTCATGTTGTAGTATAGCTAACGTTATATTGACTTGTTATAAAAATAAATTGAAACAATGCAGTTAGTTTTGTTGGGCATTCGCTCTGGTAGACTACAAAGTAAATTATGATGTGCACGTGTTGTGGTGATCTCTAAAAAGATTGCATATCCATGTCAACCTAATACTAGTATCTCTAAACTTGATACAGGTATCTTGAATGACAACTATCGTTTATTGACAAAATCCTAATGTTATATGTTTAGGCTTTCCCGTGGAATGAGCGTTCCATGCAGCATCCTAGGTATGAATGACGTGGCCTGGCAGGAGACAAGAGGTGGGATGCTGCATGCAAATGGTGCTCCTGAGACTGGAGGTGTCAGAGTTCATGGTGGAGGGCCCCTAGCCACAGTGGGGGGAGCTGGACAGGCCCCTGGAGTTCCACATTTACAGGGCATGGACAGGGTAGTTAACCCCACCCCAGGTACCCCACAACCTCCGCTGAGTGGACGATCACAGGATGACGCCACAGTTGGATACTTCTTTCAGAGGCAGCCTGGAGAGCAACTTGGAGGTTGCACACCCAGCAAGCATCGCTGGCCAACTGGAGATGCCAATCATGTTGATCAGGTAATGCGTCGTCACTCACAGACCATTGTAATTTTATTTAATTTAGAGCAGTATTTTGTATCCGCTTAGGCTACAGGTGCCACGGAATATTCAACCATAATGTATTTTCTTTGTTTCTGAAATGTGGTGTTTGGTGGAGGATTTGGCAATATTACATAAGCTGCTTTTCGACCAAAAGTACCGAGGACTTTTAAGTCCCCAATTCTCTTTTCAAGGAACTAAAAGGTTCCTTCGGCCCACTGTTGTGTGCGTTTCACCTTGGTCTAAAAACCTGCGAAGATTAGGCAAATTAACCAGCTGATGTAGACTGTAGGTCTATACGCTGAACAAAGTGATGCACAACCATCATTATTTGTGACCACTATCCATGAGCAACATTTATAAATGACCATCAGATTTGATTGGAATACAATGACAAACTATAGGCTATGCTTGACTATTAAAGCAGCTTTTTTTGTGAGAGTATAATGAAGAGACACACGATAAAGTTTGTTAAACATTTAATAACAAAGCCATAAAGTTCTTAAAATAACTCCAGCACAGAGAAAGCAACACAAAATCGCGACAGTTTGGAAGGTTATTAAAACATTTCCAGCCGACATGAGCTGCAGATCTGCAGCAGCACATGTCTGTATCCCTGGGCGTCGGAGGAACGGGATGTTTAACAAGCTTTATTACCTGCTGTAATCAGCTGTTCCACATGAAGAGGAAGCGACCAACTTCGGCTCTGTGTAAAAACCTCCTGACTGATGAAAACCTAAAACAACAACTCTGGTCCCAGTATTTAGCTTAACTCCGTCAGCTGTTCGCTGTAAACACACCACTGCAGACTGACTGCTGTTTCTAAGCGATACATTTACTCATTTGGCAGATGCTTTTATCCAAAGCGACTTACATTTGAGGCACAACATATAAGCATCAACAGAGCATCAAATACAGCTCTAAAACTGGCAATACATACTAGTAAGCGCTCATAGTTCATATCCCATCAGTGGGGTAAATACCTAGGGAAGAAAGTAAGAGTTAACAAAAAAGTGCAGTCAATACAAGATAATCAGAAGGAGCTTTATTGCCAAGTAGTGTTTTACACATACGAGGAATTTGCTGTGGTGATAAGGTGCTACACGTAGACAAACATACAGTCAACATAAATAAATGTAGAAATATATAAATATGGAATGGAAGAACAAAGTTGCAGATGTATACATGTACATTATTCTGGGTCTGTGCCGTGCAGAAGTAACGCAAAGGAAGAGAATATTGTGTACATATAAATATATAAACTGACAACATAAAAATATACAACAACAAAGATCAACAACAAATATGTGCGACGTGCCAGGTCTGTGCCTGACACGAGATGAAACAGTATTTACATGTGCAGAGACATTTGTATCATTTGCAAGGGGGGAGTGTCAGTAGTTGTAAGGTGATAGAAGAGGAGGAGCACAGGAAGTGCATGTCAGAGGTTAGGAGTTCACGTATTTCACATGCTGAGTTAATCTGTGATTTGCACCATGTGTCAGCCCAGCCATTCGTCTGTTGCCATTTCCTATGGACGTCTCTTGTTAAAGTAGGAGCGCGCAACAAACATCAGTAGCTTTTGTTGGTAGAGTTTAATGCTGTGGGCCGATGGTGTCATTATTATCAGTGTCACTCACTCAGAAAATGTTATCCTCCTTTTATCCATTTTTTTGATTTATTTGTTTATCTCAATCATCCATATTGATTTGTTTCTACTAACACCCCCACAAGTATCTTTAATTACTTAAATTTTATTATGTCCAGACTAACTCTAAAGCTGCTTCCTTGCAACAACCTGCTACTATATATATATATATATATATATATATATATATATATATATAAATATATAAATAAATAAATAAATAATGTGTGTGTTTTTTTTTTTCCCCTCACCCACAAGTACAGAAAACCTGTTTCCTACACTCTAACCTTTTCAGTCCTTTGTCATTACCCATCTGTTTCTTATTACGTTCCCACACATTCCTTGGTAACCTCCTAATAGATTTAGGTTTACTTTTTTGATTTATTTATATTTCTCTCCCGCCCATTTTTGTTTAATGTATAATTGTAATTAAAATAAGAAAGTTGTTGGTTGGGGGAGTAGGTGATAAAATATACAAGGATAAATTCATCTCAAAGCAAAACAGGAGTGTGTAGGATTTCTTGATTTTAAAAATGACTACTAATTTGTGGTGAAAAGCTAGTATGCAATCAGTTTTCTGCTTTTGCATTTTTAAAATTCAGTAAATGAGGGGTACTATGTATAAATAATTTAGGAACCACATTAAGAAAACAATGGCAATCGTCACAGCTTAAAAATATCCCTAATGCCTAGTGGTCGTTCTACTGTGAAAGAACAGACACCAACAGGCAATTAAAGTGTGTGTTGCTGAAGAAGCACAACAGAGAAAGTGGAGCAAATCAAAAAAGAAAAAATGAAAATATTTGCTACACATGAGTTGGTGTTTTATTTGTTGAGCTGGTCATTAATTTCAGCTTAGCCTGCTGTATCAGATGAGCTTCACCATTCAGTGTGCGTTTAGTAGGGCTGGCCCGAATGTTTATTTTTTGAGCTTTGACAGTATTTAACAGCGAATAATCAAAGCTTTGACGGTGCTGCGGGTGGGGGGTTACGCTACTGGTGGCGTTACCGGTTGTGTTGCCAGCTGTAAGCAGGCTGTTCACGAGATACAGCTATGTATTTCATATTAAATTAAAGCAGAACAACAGAAGGATGAATGCCCAAAAGGTTCTTGCAGTGACATGATTGAGCGAGAAACCTGACAGGGGAGAGAGAATGGAACAGCGGCCACTGACTGTGAGAGAGGGGGAGAGAGAGCGCTTCGTTTCTTTATTTACATTTAGGCTATATAATAACCGCATGTTATTATTACCAAATGGTTTTGTTTAACTTTTCTCGCGGCTAGGCTAGTAGTCCCAAGTGTAGGACTAAGAGTGAGGAGACTGGAGTTAGATAAGAGAAATATTAATTGTGGTGTTGAAGTGATTGGAAATTGAGCCTGGGAAGAGTGAGGCAGACTGGAAGACCTATATACTGCAGGACCTGGTTGATGGCTGCAGTGCGGAGCAGGAGGGAACTGTAGCTGAGAGTCCAGAGGGTGAGAGGCTAAGTTGAGCAGGTCCAGAACAGATATGGGGAATATATTAACCGGGCGCGGGTCCAGGGAGAGCAGACGGGATGAGCACCGTTTCCGGTAGCGGAAAGTAACAAAATGTTATGTAAAATTTGATTTAAACTTTTTTTTACAGGCTACTAAATGTTCTTAAACCCCATAACTGCCGTTGTCCTCATTAAGGATGGGGATCAAGACCCGGTTCCAAAATTTCTCAAAACCTGAAAGTCAATAAGGTTCGAGCTTATCGATACTGCTATCGAGACTTGCGGGTCCCATGATGTAACGTTGAGTCTCGAGCATCAAATCTAATTTTAAATTGAAACGCAATGGATAAAAAAAATCATCAGGGTGCAGTTTCTGCCTGCTCTCTGTGGGCTCCTACACATACACGCACAGCGGCAGCAGAGCGAGAGGGTGAAGCTAAGTTGGCGCCGAACTACTGTAACGTTAGTTGATGACCGCTACGCTCATTACTTTAAGTACGTGTGATAAAACCTTCCCAAGTAAAAAGACAGTACTCTATCAATCTGTAAGTTAACGTTAAACATGTACAATCCCAAAATTGAAAATCGAATGTGTACCCAATGATCGAATATTCAGGTCCAGCCCTAGCTTTTAGTAAGACTTCCTGTGTAGAATGCTGATGTTGCTCTCTGTATTTGCTTATTCCAGCACACATTGGCTGCGAGGTAGGGTACACCCTGGATGGCCTAATTTGCACAGCATAAAATGTGAGACCAGTGCTTTGGCCACTGCGTTGGCACAGCAGGAGTGTGACTTTGCCGTGACAAATGGACAGACTTGTAATATCCTGTCATACATTGACATCTGAAAAGTCTTCGGACTGATGGATATCCGTGTTTCCCACACATAGGCTTTACTTGGGCGGGCCGCCCAGGTAGATTAACACCCGCCCCAAGTAAATTTAGCGAACAATTTTAAAATTGTTTTTGATTGCATAGTGCATATTCGCTCCGCACATCCCCTCACTCGGTCACTCGCTCTCTCTTGCAAACACGGACACCAGACCATCTGTGAATTGATTGGTTGGAAGGGTGTGAACTACAGGGAGCTTATTTCCCTTTAATAAGACATCGGCTCCCCTAAAAGCATGATTTGTGAAATTTTGGGGGGTCCCTAGAATATTGACAGCATGATTTATTGCCATTAATCTCTTTTATTTCTGTATCATGAACAATCACCGGCCGTCCACAGCAGGCCAGTTGCTACGCGATCTGTCCCTGGTCCGCCCCACTCTCTATCAGGACAGGTTGTGTCGCTAGTAAGACCAACGCAATGTGAACGGTTTGCGATTGTTCCCTCTGGCTGGATGAATATCACGCATGATCCATGCACTACTGCAGCTGGGGGCTCTCCACAGTGCCATGCAACTTTCTAAATTCTTCCCTTTCACGGGGAAAAAAAGAGGTCAGGTCACAAACGCATCTGTTGTGTGAAGGGTAATTGTAGCAAAATGGCTATGAAAATAGTAATGGTAATAGCCTAATTATTATTACTATAAGACAAACATGCCTGATACTTTTGCAGTCAGCCCCTGGCGCCCCCTACATGCTTACAGCAAGTAAGGATTCAGCAGTAACAATCACAGTTTGTAAAAACAGCGCTGTCAAGTCAGACACAATCTACCTCCGGTAGACTGCGTGAGCTTAGATGATGATCTAATAATCAGGCCTTGCTTCCACGACGTCTATTAAGGTTTTGCCGCACGGGTGTTGTGCCGTATTCTGCATACCTGCCGTGAACTGCATGCACCTCGCAGGAGGTAACGCTCTTTTATACTGAGAAAAGAGGTGGATGCAAATTTCGGCAGGTAGCCTACAAAATCCGTTTTGCCAAATTATGCATTCACTTATAAAGGTCCTTTTTAAGACACTTTGCTGTTCACATCGTTAGAAAAAGTACCATTTCTTGAGATTCAGTAAAAACGTGCCGCTTTCAAAGTGTAATAAAATATGAACGATTCTTGACATTCATTAAATATATACTGATCATTTATCACAATTGATGAACCCCACAAAGAATATAATAAATGCTGTTATCTTATGTGCATGTGTTCACTCGCACACACTTCACTCTGTTAAAAACTTGGTAGTCAATGATGTTCCAAGTCGCGGTGGATATGTTCTAAGTGAGGACCAGGTAAAGCAGCAGTGAACTGCGTCATTAACAAGCCCACAAGCGGCTCACCTGCTGCCGTGATGACAGAGGGTGGAAAAAATACAGAAAAAAGACAAGTTCTGTCTTTTAGGCAACTTTATTAAACGTACTGCTGATGGAGAAAGTGGAGTAGACGGGCGAAGGGGTAGATGGAGAGAGGCGGGGAAAGCCGGTGTGTTTTTACTGAGGTGTAGGCCTCTTGTGTGTCTGAGAGTGGGGAGAAAAGAATTCCGAGGAAGGTGTGAAGCATATTTAAAATTCATAATAATCGTCGTGGTGATTAAAACCTGCTTTCACATGGCGGTATTATGTGAAATTTTGATTTGTTTTGCCGGGGGGCAGGGTTTTACAAACACGATACCTGCTCGACCATCGACCATCTGTCAGCCATTGCCAATGGACGATGTCATCGTCTGTCGGCCCAACCTTACCTCTTAGGCCCCATCCACACTACTGTGACCTTTTGCTACATTTGCACCTCCTGTCCAGACTAAAACAAAGATCTACAACAGAGAAGTTTGAAAATGCTGACCCTGTTTTTTGTTTTAAAACTCCCAGTAGCATTTTGGGTGCGGACAGGCAAAAACGGAGGACTTTAGAAACGATGGCGCTTACGTTTGGCGATCTGATTGGGTCTTATCAGTCATGCAAAGCAGAAACACAATGCTACTGACAGTTTTTGATTTGGTGTTTTTATAAAAATATTTTGTACCGTGCAAATAACACTTATGGCCTACACTTGTACTGTGCATGTCGCAGTTTACTTTGCAATGACTTCCAGTCTGTTTTCCGCAGCCACAGTCGCTTTTAACTCCTGTGTTACATTCACTACATTACAATTCATTTAGCTCACGCTTTTATCCAAAGCGACTTCCAATTGCTATATGTCAGAGGTCACACATCTGGAGCAACTAGGGGTCAAGTGTATTGCTCAGGGACACACTTGATTTATTGTAATTATCTTCTCATTGGTCTTCCACTCAAATCCGTACATAAACTTCAACTAGTTCAGAACTCTGCTGCCCATATCCTCACCAGAACCCCTCCTCCAATAATCATATTACTCCTGTCCTTCAGCAGCTTCATTGGCTCACAGTTACCACTCACAATACCACATTGATTTCAAGATTCTGCTTCTGACCTTCAAGGCCATTCATAACCTCTCTCCTCTGTACCTCACTGACCTCCTTCACATTAACACACCCACCCGTACTCTTAGGTTGTCTTCTTCTATTCACCTCACTGTACCTCCTGCTCGTTTGACCACCATGGGGTTCAGAGCCTTCAGCCGCTCTGTCCCTCGTCTCTGGAACTCTCTCCCACCAGACATCCGCGACTTTGACTCGCTTTCCAATTTTTAAATCCCGCCTGAAAACGCATCTTTTTAAACTGGCATATCCCCCATGATCACTTTCTCAAACTTTGTTTCCAGTTATGTACCCTGATTTTATGCACTGTAATTATAGTTAATTTTATCAATTCATTGCTGTACTGTTTTATGTTTTGTGAGTCGCCTATAAATGTATTGTGGTAGTATTATTATTATTGGTGGTATTATTATGTGTGATAGTGGGGAATTGAACCCAGGTCTCTCACACCAAAGGCATGTGTCTTATCCATTGCATCATTGACATGCAAAAAGAAAATCAGGTGTGATTTTTTCCTCTTACTTTATTCTTTCGCCAGATCTTCTGCAACAACAGAATACACCATCTGCTTCATGTTTACATGGGCACGTGCATGCCCAGTGTACCTGAACGGCCGCTAGCTGTGCATTTTCAGTCGTTTTAATATAGACAGAGATCAACTCTGATACGCAGCAGAAATGCTGGTGTGGATGGAGATTGTATTCGTTTTAAAACTCTGTTTTTAAATAAATGGAGTAGTGTGGATGGGGCCTTAATCTCTGTCTCAATTCATTAACTGTACGAAGGTCCCTCTTCCGTTTTGAGTTCCCATACACATCTGAGACCGTTTGTCTAACAGGCCCCCATGTATGCATGCAGTGCATTAGGTATTCGCGCAGATGAAAAGTAAGATGCTATCTTTAGGTATCCTTTTCTCCTGTGTTTTCTAAAGCAGATGATATCCAGTTTAATGTTGCATTACTGCTCTTATCTTGTTTTCCTTTTCCAATATTTGTAAGACATTACTCATAGTGCTTTATGCCAAAGATCTCCATTTGAGATGACAAAAGCTCAGCGTTAACGCCATTGATAAGTGTCTTTGTATTCTTTTTGTACACCCCTACTTTTCACATGCACTCACAATCGGGAGGGACTAGAGTGAAAAGACACCTGATGCAATGATTGAATGTAATGTTCTAGTGATTATGAATGTTTGATGTGTTTGTAACATGTAACTAGTGATGGGCTGATATCTGGCATTTTGAGATGAATGACATTGGCTGATATCTGTACTCAGGAGGCCCATATATCATCTTAAATGATAACAAATCGAATTTAAAACCTTTAAAATATATATAGTATTCTCGCGCTCGCTCGCTCTCTGTGTGTGTGTGTGTGTGTGTGTGTGTGTGGAGAATGATGCAGTTGACATCATTTCTGAAACTCTATATCCCATTCTCCCTTAAACACCAGTCACCATCTCAAATCTACAGGATAACCCCGTATATATTTTTTTTATTTAATTAATTAATAAAAATTTCATCTAAAATAACACATTACTTAAGATAACTACATATATTAGATTGTACTCTGCATGCAGTAATGGAATTATCCATTTACTTTTGTTTTTTGGACATTGGCCGTCCTGCTCCTGGGTATCGGCCATTGAAAAACCCAAATTGGTCGATCACTACCTTCGTAACGTACAAATTAAGTCTGGCGCTGTCGGTCTCGATGCATAAAATGTGTAATGACTCAACCATTGTATGAAAATCATTCTTGACAGGGTTGTACTTGGATAGCTAATTAGGCACAAAATTTCAAAGTAGAAACTGTTGGTGTTCTGGGTTTTTGTTGTATGTTTTCTGTTCCATTGAGAGCTTTTAGTTAGTGTTTACTGTCCAGTTTTCTTCCCTTTCTCAGGTCCGTGCTGTGGATGAAATGAACTATGACTTCCAAGCTCTTGCTTTGGAGTCAAGGGGCATGGGAGAGGTAAGAAGTTTTTGGTCCTAACATCCCTCTTTCTCTCCATTTATAAACGGCAATAAATCAAAATGTAAATCCGAACCTCAACCTGTGTTAAGTGTACTCAGATTTTTATCAGAGAATGAAGCTAACAAACACCACAGTAAAAACTAATGTTTGAACTTCACAATTGTAAATCAACCACCATACATCAGATTTGAAATAAGATGTGCTTATTGTTAAATGTAAATCTTACATTGCACTTAAACTTAAATCTTGCAGATTCTTAGAAAACATGTATTTATTTGCAGCTTCTGCCAGCAAAAAAGCTCTGGGATTCTGATGAATTGGCCAAAGATGGAAGGAAAGGGATGCTTCTTGGAGAGGAGTGGAGGGACAATGCATGGGGATCATCTCGTGAGTGTCTCCTATACCTTTTTGTGTATAATTACTTGTAACTTCTTTCTTTAAGATAAAAGAGTAAATATACAGACTTTATTCAAAGTCAAATTACATGATTGGAAATGGCATTTTGTCTCAGCCGCTGACTGTGAGTTTCAGTGTTGCCTTTATCTGAGTGGGTATTTACCCAGCTATAGATTATATATAAACAACTATTTAGATATTTGATCGCAGCTTTTCATTCAGATCATTCAGTGTCTCAGCCAATCATGGTGCAGCGGCGACCAGGCCAGAGTTTCCATGGGAATGGTGATGCCAATTCTGTGCTTTCGCCTCGCTCAGAAGGTGGAGGCCTGGGGGTGAGCATGGTAGAGTACGTCCTGAGCTCCTCTCCTGGTGACAAGATGGATGGTCGCTACAGGAATGGTGGCTATGTAAGTAAACTCAAAAGGGGTGTCTTATATTAAACACTTATGGGTTGCTCCTAGCCTTACCTAATCTTTTTTTATGAATACAGGGTGGAGAAGATGTTGACCAGGATGGGAGAGAGAAGGGTGACGCCCAGGAGAAGGTGTCCCCCTTTGAAGAAGACAAGAGCACAGAGATGAAGGTGGGAGAGGAGAGTGATCCCGCTAAAGCCAATGGTAGAGGTCTACTAAACGGCATGGACAGAGACTGCAAAGATTTCAAGTAGGTTTTGTTTTTAAGGTATCAAAGTGAACAGCTACCTATTATTACTTGGTGCTTTATAACTAGTGGTTTTAAATGTGACTGTGGGTTTTGTGCACTGATTAACTTTTATTTTCCCAGTCCAACCCCTGGAAGCCGTCAAGCTTCCCCCACTGAGGCTGTGGAGAGGATGGGTCCCAGTCAGACTGGTTTGGAGATGATGGGCCAGCACCACCACCACCATCACCACCCCCACCACCACCCCCATGCCCTCCACCAACACAACCCCGGCCAAAACAAAGCCCCAGCCGAGGAATTCCATAACCAGGAGACTCAGAACATGGGGGGTATGGAGCAGCAAGCTGGTGTGGAGTCCCTCCAGTTTGACTATGCTGGAAACCAGATTCAGGTGGACTCCTCAGGGACCCCCGTAGGATTGTTTGACTACAACTCTCAGCAGCAGGTCTGTTGATAAACATGACAGATCTATAAAGAGATCTAACTGTAAGTTTGCTTAGCAGATTGTGATCCTTTCTTTGTTTGTTTTGGTTTCCCCAGTTGTTCCAGAGATCTAATACCCTGACTGTTCAGCAGCTCACTGCAGCTCAGCAACAACAATATGCCCTGGCTGCAGCCCAGCAGCAGCATCTCGGTAAGTCGGGCTATTTGTCTTACTCAGTGTGTCTTGTAATATAGTTAATAGTTGCGTGGTCATTTGAGTGGAATTTGATAGGGAAATATAAATTAAATTACTCTTCCTCACATTTCCCAGCTGGTCTTGCTCCTGCATTTGTGCCAAACCCTTACATCATCAATGCTCCCCCTGGAACCGATCCTTACACAGCCGCTGGGCTGGCAGCAGCAGCCACGCTTGCAGGTGATCATACAGCACATTTTTTGTCCCTTGCAAAAATCTACATTATCAGTTGTATAAGATGTGCATGTAACATCAAAACGTTTTGCTCAGGCCCCACAGTGGTTCCACCTCAGTACTATGGCGTTCCTTGGGGTGTGTACCCAGCCAATCTTTTCCAGCAACAGGCTGCATCAACTGCCAATCACTCTGCTAATCAGCAAGCATCCAATCAGGGACCAGGGCCAGGTCAACAACAGGTAGGTGTTGTGCTTGATCAGAGGTGTTTCATAAAGGTGGCTCTGAAAAGTAGGGACTCGTTGTGAAAAGCCTGTCTTGAATAAGTCTAATAAATAGCACCAGGGTTAAACAATTCATAAGACAACTCTGAGCTAATTTAAGCAGACTAAAGCAGTTTGGTTTATTTCAAGGTTCATTTAGTTCTCATTTTACAGCACGGGGTTGCACAGTGAAATGAAAGTTGTAGCCTGCTTCACACAGAACATACAGTGTATATACAGATATTTTAAACTTATAAATATACAAAAAAGAAATTATATACAGGTACTTATACACATGTAATTTATTTTATTCATGATTTCATCAAATCAAAACATCAAGCACTGATTTCATAATTTCACAGTGAAGAAAACGGCCATGTTCAGACAAAACTATGTTCACGTCCACACATCTGCACATTTTAAAGTAAATAATATGGAGACTGAAACATTTGTTAAAAACAAACACTGTTTGAATACCTTCAGAATAGCTGTCTGTCCCGCTTGTATTTTAACAGACAGATTTCAGGGGTTCTGTTTCTTGTTCAAGTGACATTTTAAAGCGAGAATAAGTGGTAAACCCCAATTAATCTACAGCTATGGGTGAAAGTTGCATACTTGATTGTAACTGCAGAGCATTTAAACACAAATGTTCACCAGAACGCTGTGCCAATCCTTTAGACTGAAAAAGATGTGAGCTCAGATTAAGTGTAAAAGTCCATTTCAAAATGTGATGCATTTTATATGCACTGCAAATTGACTCATGTTCACATTGCAGCAGTGAATAGGAACTATGGAGAAAGCAGTTTGGGCGTGTCCACCAAAATGTTTTTTTCCTGAGACGGCATCTTTTTTTTCTGCCGTCTACTCAGTAACTCTCTAACAAGATGGAGGGGAGACACAACGCTGGCCAACGCTGTTAAAGACTTGGCTTGTAAAAAGAAAAGCAACGGTTCAGTCAGTGTTTCCCACATATACACTTTATATCGGTGGGTCGCCCAGGTTAGGCGACACATTGTAGCATTTAACAGAGAAACACCGTGATTACGTTACAAGTCGCAACACGGTGGATATTTTACAAGAGTGGACCAGGTAAAAGGACAGTGAACACACCAGTCAGATGTTATTAGTTAGCTACCATGTTGGTTTTGTTTTGAAAGGCTATGTCGTCCACACGCCTCCTCAACATGCAGCTCAGCTGCTGCTGTGAATGTAATCACGGGAGGAAAAGTCCAGAAGATGCGTTCTGTTTTTTTTGTTTTTGTTTTTTTTGCTGACTTTATACAGTCTAGCCTACTACTGATGGAGAAAGTCACCGAAGCGGACAGACAGGGAGAGAGACGGTGAAGCCCCTTTTCCACTGCACATTACCAGCTTGCCTTGCCTCGCCTTTTTTTGGTTTTCCATTGTGTTAAATTTGTGGTACTTGAACCCGCTACCAGGTACTTTTTTTTTAAAATTTATTTTTTAATCACTTCCGTCTTATCTGTCTTTACATTCTGAGTAATGTTGAAACGTTTTAACTTAAATCAAGAGACCGCTGTTTTGTGTGTCGCATTGAACATTATGTCGCGGCAGGTGTGTGTGTGTGTGTGTGTGTGTGTGTGTGGTGTCGCTATGACGACCAGCTATATTGAGGGGCGCTATCTCTGGGTACTATCTACATTGGAAAACGGAGGACAGCCAAACCAAGTCGAGGTGTGTTGAGCTGTTACTGGTAATGGCTGTGTGCAGCAGTGGTATGTTAGGTCTGTGAGTGTAAAGAGATCAGAAGGTGAATTTAATAAGTGAGTGATACTTAAGATGGAGAATGAAGTGTAATTAAAACGGTGAGGTAAGTTACTAAAATCAGTAAAAACATGCCCACTAAACCCACCTGTCCGCTTACCAGAAAATGCTAATAAATGTTTTATACCGGAATTCTGCTTAGCAGTACCGGGATATAACCTTTTGGCCATATTGCCCAGCCCTAGTTCAATTTTAGGAAAAAGGCAGCGCTTGTCACTTTTTACCAAGCCATCCAATCACAGTCCAGGATGAGCGGGACAGCACCTTACCAAGCCATCTCAGCTCTTGAATGAAATGATTTGCCTCCTCGCCGAGGTATTTCCTCAACCACAAAATCTCATGTACCCATGTACGGCGAGTCCATACCCTCGCTCTACATGTTTCAGCCTTCTCTTCATGCAGAGCAAAGGCCAGAGCAAGAAGGCCTACATACTCTGTGGTGACATTTTTACATTCAGTAAAATTAGGTAGCCTACTTGCTGCGTACCTTAGCGCTCCCAGCTTAGCGTTTCAGAACAGCTGGTGTATTCAGCTGGTTAAAAAAAAAACGCTTTGGTGGACGCAGGCCCTTACAGTCTGTCAGATTGATTGCTGGACACTAAGTGCTGGTTAGATTTGAGGTGAAGCAAAGCCAGAAAACTAGGACCAGGCTAGTCAGAAGGGATAAATTGCCATGGTAACTTAGTCTGAATCATTTAAACCTGCTTCATAAAGCAGAGTTTTCAACATCCCTCTGGTTTATTTATTTACAGTGCCTTGGAAAAAGTATTGGCTTTTCTCGTGTTTTTGTTGCCTCACAACCAGGAATTAACATGGATTGTTTGAGGATTTGCATCATTTAATTTACAGAATATGCCCACAACTTTTGAAGATTTTATTTTTTATTTTTATTGTGAAGCAAACAACATAGGACAAAATAACAGAAAGTCTTCAGTAAAAAGTATTCACCCCACATCTATTGCCACATCTTACCACTGGGATTTTTTTCCCATTCCTCCTTGCAAAACTGGTCCAGCTCCTTCAAGTTAGATGGTTTGCGCTTGTGATTTGGATTTTGGAAATTGGATTTACATGTGTTCCTGCTGTAAGGTGAACCTCCATCCTAGCCTCAAATCACGCACAGAGTTGTACAGGTTTTGCTCAGGAATATCCCTGTATTTAGAACTATCCATCTTTCCCTCAACTCTGACCAGTTTTCCAGTCCTGGCTGCTGAAAAACATCCCCACAGCATGATGCTGCCACCACCATGTTTGACTGTGGGCATAGTGTTCTTTGGGTAATGTGATGTCTTGGGGTTGCGCCAGGCGGTGTTTTCTTTAATGGCCGAAAGTTAAATTTTAGTCTTATCAGACCAGCGCGCCTTCCTCCCATACATTTTGGGAGTCTCCAACATGCCTTTTTGCAAACTCAAAACGTGCCATTTTGGTTTTTGCTGAAAGTAATGGCTTTCTTCTGGCCACTCTGCCATACAGCCCAACTCTATGGAGCGTACGGCTTATTGTCGTCCTATGTACAGATACTCCAGTCTCCCCCCAGGATTACCTTAGGTCTCTGTGCTGCCTCTCTGATTAATGCCCTCCTTGCCCGGTCCGTGAGGTTTGGTGGGCGGCCGTCTCTTGGCAGGTTTGCTGTAGTGCCATGTTCTTTTCATTTGGTTATGATTTGATGGTGCTCCTGGGGATCATCAAAGATTTGGATTTTTTTTTTATTTTTTTTTTATAAATAACCTAACCCTGACTTGTTCTTCTCTACTACATTGTCCCTTACTTGTTTGGAGAGTTCCTTGGTCTTCATGGCAGTGTTTGGTTAGTGGTGCCTCTTGCTTAGGTGTTTAAATATTTTTCTTGTTTTGTTTTTTTTTATGAGGAATTTATGTACTTTTCTGTCCTTGGGTTAAAGTGTGTGTGGCTCACATTGAAAAAGGTGATGTCATATCTTCTGTGCACCAATCAGATTTGAAAAATGTTTGAATCAATATGTGATGACCGTGGTAGGTCATTTGTTTATGTTGCTAGGCACCACACATACAGTCCTGATAAAACAGATTAGCTGAACTTTAACACTGATTCTTCCCTATTTAGTCTAAAATATTCTATAGAAATACTTCAGATCTGAAACCAACTTTTCAGGAACTTTTGTAAGCTTTCAATGCAGACAGTATCTTAACCTTCTCCTCCAGGTGATGCGCACAGGATCCAACCAGCGACCTCTTACACCTGGGCAAGGCCAACAGAGTCAGCAGGAATCTCTAGCGGCAGCAGCTGCAGCAAACCCTGCATTGGCGTATGCAGGAATGTCTGGTTGGTAGCCCACTTTATATAGCCATTTAGCCAAAGATACTAACAGCCAAACACATTTATCTTCACTGCTTGCTGTTGTCATTTGAACTGTTTTTTTTTTGTTTTTGTTTTTTTAAATGTTGTAGTATATAAAATGCTGGCTTTAGCTGAGTGACTTTTTAAAATGTTTTGTGTGCACTAATATAATTGTCTCATTTTCATCTTTTCAGGTTATCAGGTCTTGGCCCCTGCGGCCTATTATGACCAGACTGGGGCCCTAGTGATGGGCCCTGGTGCCCGAACTGGTCTAGGTGGGCCAGTCCGTCTAGTCCAGACCCCTCTCCTCATCAACCCTGCAGCAGCACAAGCTGGTAAGTACCAGTCCACCTGTTCCACATCATTTTTCAATATGGGGCTCCAGTTCTCCCTGTTCTTGATCACTCAAGACCATTCCCAACCTCTCATTTTACCCCCTACACTTCCCTTTCTCTCTCTCTCTCTCCACCAGCAGCTGCGGTATCAGCATCTGGCTCCGGTAACAACATGTCTGGTCCTCCCGCCAACGGGCTGTACCGCTCCATGCCTCAACCTCAACCCCAGCCACCGCAGCAGCAGGCTCCCCCACAAAACAGCGGCCTTCCCTCCAGCTCATTTTACGGCTCTGGATCAGTCCCTAACACGTCTCAGAGCAGCTCCCTTTTCTCACACACCTCTGCTGCACCACCAAGCTCCTCCCTGGGCTTCAGCAGTACTGGTGGCTCCCTTGGCGTAGGCCTGGGCTCTGCTCTTGGAGGCTTTGGTTCTTCTGGTCAGTGACTCCGCAACATGCGGGATTAAAGAAACAGTTAATTTTTAGGAGTCTGTTGTCTTACACTGGTTCTCTTTTTGTTTTTCCTCACAGTATCCAGCTCTACCAGTAGCAGCGTATCTCGCAGGGACTCCCTGTTGGCGAGTTCTGATCTATATAAACGTGGTGGCAGCAGTTTAACTCCCATCGGCCAGCCCTTTTACAACAGCCTGGGTTACTCCTCTTCACCCAGTCCCATTGGCCTCACACCAGGTCACTCCCCACTCACTCCTCCACCCTCTCTGCCCTCCTCTCATGGATCTTCTTCCAGCCTTCACCTCGGTAAGCCTGCTATTCCTGTGAATAGTGAATGATTCATTTTGAATTGTAGTTGATTTTTAAGGAGGACATTTTACACCCAGTTGTATTAAGTGTTCATTGGTAAATTATTTTGAAGGTAACTATGAAGTCCTAACCTTTTGCTGCTGTGTTTTTTAAAATTTGATAGGGCTGAACGACGTGGGGTGGGGTGGGGGTGGGGTGGGGGTAATTAACCTACATTTTAATCGCTGTCTTCACGATTAGCTAATCACGTTCTTTCAAATCACAATTTTGATTTGAAAACAATCGTTCAGCCCTAATATTTAATTGTACTTCAATATTTTTCTGAAATTTGCCTTTCGTGATAAAGTGTACACTGTTTCACCTTTTTTGTTTATGGTCAACAGCTGCCACCACTACAACAGTATCCGGTCATTCTGTAATCCTAGGTGGCCTGACGAATGGCAGCGGGCGTTACATTTCTGCAGCACCTGGAGCTGAGGCCAAGTACCGGAGCGCCGGCGGGACATCCAGTCTCTTCAATTCCAGCAGCCAGCTGTTCCCTCCATCTAGGCCCCGCTACAGTCGTTCTGATGTCATGCCGTCCGGACGCAGCCGCCTACTAGAAGACTTTAGGAACAACCGCTTCCCAAACCTCCAACTCCGTGACCTGCCAGGACACATGGTGGAGTTCTCTCAAGACCAGCATGGATCCAGGTGTCTAAGATATGCTTGCTCTAGCTTAAAAATACTGCTTTATTTAGAAATTCTAACTGTAAACCTTAAAACACGAAGTACAGTGTGTTGGTGTATCAATCTAATATCTTTATTTTCCATCTCCACTTTTTGTTCCAATTTTGTCTGTCTAGATTTATCCAGCAGAAGCTTGAGAGGGCTACTCCTGCTGAGAGGCAGATGGTGTTTGGAGAGATTCTGCAAGCAGCATACCAACTGATGACTGATGTTTTTGGGAACTATGTGATCCAAAAGTTCTTTGAGGTTGGGACTGAAAGTTTATCTAGGTGTCATTTCAGTAAACACAGTATTATCTAGAATAGAGACGTGTGTAGCATATGTGCAAAATAGAATTTGTTTTTATGTTTTGTGCAGTTTGGAAGTGCAGACCAGAAGCTTGCTTTGGCAACACGTATCCGTGGGCACGTCCTTCCCCTGGCTTTGCAGATGTATGGATGCAGGGTCATTCAAAAAGCCCTGGAGTCCATTTCCTCAGACCAGCAGGTAATTGTAAGTGAGATTTCACTTCTTTTTACTGACAATTTTGTTAACCTTGTCTTATAGAGGTCAATCCTGACACATTTTAATACGGTTACAATTTTGTTACTTCAGAGCGACATTGTCCGTGAGCTGGATGGTCACGTGTTGAAGTGTGTGAAGGACCAGAATGGAAACCATGTGGTGCAGAAGTGTATTGAATGTGTTCAGCCCCAGGCCCTACAGTTCATTATTGATGCCTTCCAGGGACAGGTGGGATTATTAGTATTTTTATTACCATTCATTCCCCTTCATCTACATTTTAAGTTGGTGGAAATGTAAAATATTTAAAATACCTAATTACAAATCCAAATGTCCCCTGTTTGCTTTGACCAACGGCGTTGTGTAATTTAAATGTAAAATTAATAAGGAACAAATGGGGCGGGGGGGGTTTAGTGTGGGGAGAAGAGAATTCCGAGGCAGGTGCAAAGCATAGGCCACTTAAAAACAATAAGAATGTTCGTGGTCATTAAAACCTGCAGTCACAATGCCAGCTCAACGTTGTGATGTCTGTCAGCCATTGCCAACGGACAATGGCATCGACTATTGGCCCAACCCTAGCTTTAATATTGTAGTTATGCAAAACTGTGTGAATTTGCGAATCTACTTGTATCTTATTTTTTTTATTTCATTTCACAGGTGTTTGTGCTTTCTACACACCCGTATGGCTGCAGAGTCATCCAAAGGATTTTGGAGCACTGCACCCAGGAGCAGACTCTTCCCATCCTGGAAGAGCTGCATCAGCACTCTGAACAGCTGGGCCAGGTGAGCACATCCGTCTTCATTTCTAAGCCCACAGTGTTTGCAGATGTCATTTTGTAGATTTGTGTTTTGACTGATTGTTGTTGAGATGTGTGCTTGTATCGTATGTGCACATGTCCATCATGTTTTGAGCATTTCATATTTTCATTGTTCCTGTGTAGTTGTGGTCTGCTAAGTGTAAAGTGTAAGGATGAATGTAATTATACTGTTACCTGTCATTACATCTGACATATGTGATTATTTAAACATCCACCCTGCCCCCCCTCACTTATTCCATCTAGAAATATCAAGGCGTATCATTGGAGATGACACCCAAAACATATTATACAGTGTCCCGCGATGCACTGTTCAAGGTCAGAGCAATTTGCCTCTCTCTCGCGGATGTCCCCGTGCTCCCTTCCTCTTTCCCTTTTTTATCTTTTCTTAAGAATCTAATTTAACACTTAGATTGTTCTCCAACTTCCAACTTTTACAGGCCTTTTCCTAACCCACTGAGCCGCCTTTCTCTCACCTCCCTCACCACTCTTGCTTTATGCCACAGAGGATTCACAAGGCACGTGCTTCCCTGCTGTCTCATGATCCCTCTTTTGCCAACAGCATCTCCTGATCAATCTGTTTTTCTATTTGGTTTTTTTAAATCTTGATTTCACTAATTGTTAGAAGCTTCCTGAGAGTTTGAAACTATTTGAACAACTAAAGGGTTCATAAGTAGTTAAAAAATCCCTTTTAACTTTACCTTGAGTATTTGGCCTTAAGGGTGCATTAAGCGATTCTGAAGAAATCAAACACCATGACAAAAATTGCTGTGGTGAAGTTAAGTTGGCTCCAAACTACTCGAGTTGCCGACGTGTGGCGCTCGTTATATGCAATAAAACCTTCGAGTAAAAAGACAATACTTTATCAGTACACCTGTCTTAAGGTAAACATGTAGCAAGGGTTCATTTTAAACTGCTCTGTCAGTCTCTCATCCTGTGGGTCCTATACAAGCACAGCTAACATTAGCTAGGCAATTAGCCAAATGTTACAAACAAGCTAATAGAAAGCTGTCTCTCTGGAGCATAGACTGGTCTGTAGTCTTAAAAATTGTTAAATACTAAGCTTCTGGCTGAGACAAATCAGCCGCTCCTCCTTCCATCAGGTAACGTTACCTGCAGGCAGTGATTAACAGCAGAGATGAAGAGGAGGGACTGATACAGACTGATTTCTGAACGTCACTCAGTATTGTCAAATTGACAATACGGCGACTTTGCTGTTGTAAACATTAATGTTGCTGCTCTAGAAACAATATTTAGCTGTATTTAAAATATTCTATTCCTATAATTAATTTAAAAACAACCAGGCAGCTATGAGCACTTCAATATTATGTTTATTTATCACAAGTCATATGTCATCTCAGTATTAAATGTTATCATATCTATCAAATATATATGGAATGAAATCATCATCTGATGTCATTAAGGCACTGGCGCCATCTTGTGTTTTTGATGTGATTAATCCGTATGGATGTAATTGTAACACTATGAGCAAATAAGTAAGAAATCTAGTGTCAGCTATTTGGAGCATTGAAGAGATTACAAACACACTAGCAAATGCATGTACAAGCCATAATACTGGGAACCATATCCAGTAGTTCTCCTGATGAAGAAATTTATTCTCTTTCATCGTGGAAGATCAAATGCAGGAAACCTCCCAGGCCAGGTAGTTCCCATTTATCAGGCAAACAAGCCTTCAACCTCACAGGTGCCCCCACAACAGCTTAAGTTAGTTCACATCCAAACTAATCTTTTAAACACCAAAGTCACAGAAAAAATAACCTGGCAGCGGAAACATTTTTTGTCAATGGAGTTCGGTGGCTTTAAAGAGAGCGATATAACAGCTATTTCTGTTTAAACACAGGATCTTACTCTTTAAAAGTTACTGCCTGAGCCCTTTTGGGTGGACATACGAAGATTGTATATAGGGGTTGCTGTGGGGGGCACCTGTGAGGTTAAAGGCGTATTTCAGTTTGCCTGATAAACGTGAACTGCCTGGCCTGGGAGGTTTCCTGCATTTGGTCTTCCACAATAAAAGAGAATACATCTCTAAATCAGGAGAACGGTACTGGATGTGGTTTCCAGTATTTTGGCTAATACATGCATTCGCCAGTGTCTTTATAATCTCTTCATTGCTCAAAATTGCGGACGTTGGACACTTTCTTGCTGATTCACTAACAGTGTCACATTTCACATCAGTGACGTCAGATTTCATTCTATATATTCAGATGGATAAACCATATAGATATAGAGAGGAAATTTTCATTCCTCATACCGTGCAGGCCTACCTCATGTCCTTTGGGTCTGGTCTTTACCAAATAACTGTCACCAAATAATAGTAACCTAAAGTATCGATAAAGAATTGGATCGTTAAGCAATCTCAATAAGGGTATCATTATCAATAAAAATTAACGATCTGCACGCACACACACACACACACACACACACACACACACACACACACATATAATGGACAGCTAGCAGACCGTGAGAAAATGAATTTGATAGACATATTTTGGTTTAGAATCGCTTCCTCCGCCTCTTAAATCCAAGAGCAAAATAATACAGATTCTACTTAAAAACAGATTGACAGGAAGTTGATTTGAAGGCAAATACTTTCAAAATAAAGGTGGAGATTGCCTTACCAACCCAACAAATTACTACTTTTACAACATCAAGTCAGAGTGGTGTTATTTGTTGCTTGGCCAGGTGAGTTCTTGTCATGCTAAAATTACACCCATAACTGTCTATCACCCATTTCTGAAGGGGCAAAGATGCTATTGGTTGTGTTGTTTGGTCAGCATCACTCCAAACCAGCAGCATCTGTTTTGTCTGACCTTCCGCAGTGATGACGTAAGGGTATTTGTAAGACTACAAATGGGGGTGTCACTCATTCGTCTACCTATCATTGTAGAGATGCATGATTCTCACACCAATTAAGACCATGGTATAAGGTAGTGCATGCGTATCAATTGGTAAAGGGTGTTGCACCGATTAAGTGATTAATCAATATTGAAATGACTATTTACCTTGAGCTCACATCTCCACTGCCTCCTGCAGGATCAGTATGGTAACTACGTCATTCAGCATGTTTTGGAGCACGGCAGACCAGAAGATAAGAGCAAGATAGTCGCAGAGGTTCGCGGAAAGGTTCTTGTGCTCAGCCAACACAAATTTGCAAGGTAAGAAATGTGTTGATGTAGAGGCAGAGATTAATGAGAAAAATTTTTATTGGAATTTTTGATTTGCAAGAATAATAAAGAGCTTGTTGAATGATCTGCTACTATATCATGTTATAAAACAGAAATAACTTAACACTTCATGAAATGCAAACATTTAATGAACATGGATCACATGGCTTTATGCAACTGTTTGGTCTGCTCTGAAGCATCCTGAAGAGGGGAAATGCTATCAATAAATCTTGATTCTAACACAGACGTCAGAAAGGTTAGACCAACTAGAGACTTTTAGTGTTGGTATTGTGACCTCTTCAGGTACTCACTGTTCCATCATATGTAAACATCAGCCCAACAGGCCTTGTATTATAATGGGTAACAAATACAATATGGACGTAAAAAGAAAGTGATTCGAACGTTCAGCCTTCCAAATGGAAAAATAAAAAGCATCCACTGACTGACTGGCCAGTGCTGTAACTCCTTTAGCAGCTCAGTTGTGAATTTGTATATGTGTAATAGAAGCTTTTCTCTCCTCCAGTAATGTTGTGGAGAAGTGTGTGATCCACTCTTCGCGTGCAGAGAGAGCTCTGCTGATAGATGAAGTGTGCTGCCAGAAAGACGGGCCCCACAGCGCACTGTACACCATGATGAAGGACCAGTATGCCAACTATGTTGTCCAAAGAATGATTGACATGGCCGAACCTGCCCAGCGTAAAATCATCATGCACAAGGTTGGTTAACTGCTACATTTGCGTGATCTCGGATATGGAACGAGGGGGCCTATATGCACTCAAGGGTGCAGGGAATTCATGTTATTTGAACAAAGTGAGGAAAAGTGTGAACAAACGAACGCTTGTTTCTCCATAAATGCAGCGTAACAAATACCAATGATTACAGCTTGACTTCTAATATAATCAGAAAACAGTAATGACTTGTTGACCAATTTGTTCCACTTGGTACATACATTGAACCATTTTGTTATTCTAATATAGTTGTGGAAAACATGTTTTGCAAAAAATGAGTTTCTTGCTTCTCTTCCTTATTGGATGTGTTTTTGACTTGGTGCAAATTAGTTGACTCTTTAAGATTAAACCACACCGATTTTGGACTGCAGCTAATACTTGTTGTCATTGATTGCCAGTAATTTTCTTGATTTGGTAAGTGTTTGGTCTATAAAATGTAAGAAAACTAAAGAAATGACCATCTCGAGAGGCCATGGTGACGAGTTCAAATGTCCAAAACCTAAAATTATTGAATTTACTATCATAGAAAACTAAGAACCAGTGAAGAATCACATTTTAGGAGCTGGAACCAGTAAATATTTTGGGTTTGCTGCTTCCAATATGGCTTTCGTTGATTTTCAAAATTGTTGATCAATTATTAAATTAACGGATTAATCATTTCAGCTCTACTTTGAATTTGCTGACCTTTGCGCTCTCTTTCAGATCCGGCCTCACATTGCCACTTTACGCAAGTACACTTACGGAAAGCACATTCTGGCCAAGCTAGAAAAGTACTACATGAAGAGCGGTTCTGAACTGGGTCCCATCGGTGGTCCCACTAATGGCCTCATGTAGTCATGCTGACATCCTGGGTCCCCTGAAGAAGTGGAGGAGTAGGAGCCCCAAACCCCCCTGTTCTGTGAGAGATACTCCTTAGTCCTAGGGGTTAGCCTTTGACACCCTCTGTCATGCCATTTTTGGGGGAATTACCAAAAAAACACAAGGCAAGAAAAGGACAAGTCAACTTCACCTAAGAACGCTGTGACAACTGATCCCTGCCACTCTGCCACCCCTGGTGCAGGTCCCCAGCGTGGCCCCCAGCGGACGTACAGTCAGCAGAATGATTTCTTTTTTTCCCTGGGTAAAGCACAAACCCATTGTTAATGATGTAATTGATGTATTTGACTGGTTTTCATATTATCTTGTACATTTAGTTTTTTACCTTGTAAATTCTCTGTAGAAAAAAAAAACCATACACATTTGCTGAAATTTACAATTCCTACAATTAACACCAGCAAGTGATTTTTATAAGGCTAAACAGAGTAATCCTTTTAAAAAAACAATTCCATTTGTTTTTGTAACCAGACTTATTATGTCAGCTGTTCTAATTAAGTCTAGGCAATTGAATACTATATTTGTATATTATCCCATGCACAGTAAAAAGTGTTTACCCATGCCAAAGCAGCTAATGGATTGGTTTTCAAATAGCACTACATAGTATGGATGGATATAAACCCCTCTGTCCGCAGATGAGTACTATGTGTGTCACACCACAGTCACCCAGAGGTCTTTAAGACCAGTTTGCGAGCTTGGCTTTGAGGATTGGTGCTTTAGTCTAGAGTAATGTTTTCCATTGGTGGCTTTTTCTTGCCGCCTTTCCTAGGCTGATCGAGGGCATGCATTTACCCCAGCAGTGTGTCTGCCTGATGTTTCGGTACTAAATATTACAGACTGACCAACCTGAGCTGCTGTATCCACCTGAGCGCATATATATATATTTTTTTTGCCGTCTTTCCCTCATCCAGGCGATTACTCGGGGGGGGGGGGGGGGTATGCAAGATAAAAGCTACCATTAACTTATAGAAGCAGAGCAATGAGGTTTGGTTGTACAGCGGGCGTATCACCTCGTATAATCTTAACATGAAATGACCGTAGGGGGGGGGGCTTTTTGTGGGGCTACTGGGGCGGGAGTGGGCTATGTGTTGGCATGCTGTGACAGGTTTTTAATCCTTGGAATGATTTTTTTTCTTTATCATGTTTTGTGTAACATCTTATCTGTCTTGTAGTTTGAGATGAACACTGCCCTAGAAAAAGGTATCTTTATGTACTGCGTAGAAGTAGTTTAGCGATGTATAGCATCTTTATGTATGAGTAAATTGTTGCTTTTGGGTAGGGGGCTTGCAGCAATGATGGGACCCCCACCACCTGAAGTTCAGAGTAGTCCAAAAAAAGTGTTGAGAAATGGAGCTTATCCCAGCTTTGTACATCTGAGGTGAAATTAACTAGAACCACTGGGATATGTTGAAGAAAGGGATGCTGAAAGAACCTTTTTTTAAATGGTTCTGTTTTTGTTTTTTTTTGTTTTTTTTAAAGTTTCATCTTTTCATTTGGATGGGTATGCAAGTGCATTGGTGGAGGCTGGTGGGGCCATCGAAAGCTATACAATTCACCTGTAATGCTCGTAGTGATGGCTTCTTTGCTTCATATGAATAATTGTAGAATACATGTAGTATATGTGCAGTTAATAAGTGTAAGATTATTAGTTTAATTGAGGAAAAAAAAAAAGTCTAGTCGTGGTGTTTGACAGGCCTTGCTCTAAATTTGTAGTGATGCTTTTATTTCGTCTGTACAGTTGTACATTTGTAAACGTTTATGCTGTAAATGGGATGTCTTTTACACTTTTTGGGGAGAAAAGGCAAAAATGTGCATTTTGATGTGTGTGTATATTCATCACTCCTTTCCCCTTGAATATAATGTATACAGTTTTATTTGATCAAGTGTTATTTTAAAGAGAAACTTTATGGCTTCACAATCTGGCATGTTTTTTTTTTTGTTTTTCCGTTTTTAATCCGCTATGGGAAAGGCCAGCCTCTATTTGTACCAGAGCTGTAACATCCACTGTTAGTCTTTCTGATGTGTGACCGTTTAAAAAGAAGAAAAACACTCTACTAAAACTGAGGCTGCATTTAGTCCTCTCTGCTACCATGGAAACTTCACAGGATATGACAAGAATTATTTTTGTACAGAAGAGTGCTGTATTTTGGAAACAGCTACTACCTTGTAAGCAAACGCAATGTAAAATATTGTCAATTATATAAATATGAACATATGAGTTTTGTCACACTGTCAAAGTCATGTACATTTTCAGGTGGCCTTATGTACATTTCCAGATGTTAGATGAAGAAAACAAACTCATTTTTGGAAGCAGAATTGTGACTATGTATGATTAAACTGTTCTTCTAACATTTGACCAGCTTTGTTGTGGTTTTTCTTATGTTTGGGATCTAAAGGTGTTTTAGCAAATTCGATTGGGATTCTCTAATGCGTCTGAATTGGTGTCCAAGGTAAAGATAAGGTCGCTGTGCATGTTAGAATTTGAATCAAGGTTTATTCCCAGTGTAGTAGGCCCTATAATGAGTACTATGTACATCAACACTGCTTGACCAGATGCAATTACTTTGTTCCCAGAAAAGTGATTTTACAAAAGTCTTACTGCCTTGCCAAACTTTTAGTTTAGTTAAATGTTGTACAAATAAAACTTTCTCTCATTCTGAATTTTTAACAAGTGTTATTTAAATGTTAATGATGAGGCAAATGAATGTAGACCAGTGGTAAAAAGGAAAAGTGCACTCAAGTACTGTATTTAAGTACAATTGGCTGTGTTTTTTACATACAAACTGAAGTGTATACACATTTATAAAACAGGGCTTTGTTATAAACTAAACTATTCAAGCAAGTTTTAATTGATTGTATAAACATTTATGGAAAAGGTCCAAATTGAGTTGTGCAATACACTACATTTCGGTGGTAAATAATGTACGTTTTACACCACTACATGACTTCTATACTGTAGTTAGTTTTCAAATCAAGATGTTACATACAAAATGGATTATATATGAAATGCATGTGTGTGTTTGTGTGTATATAGTTTATTGGCTCCACCTTGACCTGCCACAACATTAAAATACATTAATGCATCAACAACGCTTGAAATTATATAACACAAAGAGGAATCTGTTTAAAAAATACATAAATTTTTCATTTTTGTGCTTGTATGTTTTGCAGTGCAGAACTTTTGCTCAATGGAGCTTTTTTCTTGTGGTATTTCTACTTTTAATAAAGTAAATGCTCTGAGTTTTTTTCCCTCCACCACATGCCTTCTGTAAATAGATAAACCTTAATCTATTATTTTTCCTGTTCCTTAAACAAGTGTAATTTAAACTGTAAGTGATCGTTAATATAATTTCTTGCAACTCAGTTTAGTACTTTTAATTTATTGAAGTTCTGTTTGCCTGTTACATTTGAATTGGTTTCAAGATGAAATTTTGTTTCTAGAATTTTGTTTTGACTAGTGTTGTCTTCAGCAGCCCTCTGTAATCACTGCTGCCACCTGAAGTTAACGCTTTTTTTTTCATTTTTGTTTTTCAAGTTTTATTGGTGGGCGGGGCTTCAGGCAGCCAGGCAGAGGCTAAAGGTTCCACAAGACACCTGTGAAGATCACGAGGGCAAATTAAAGTAGACACTAACTACATTGAAACATGGGGATATCTTTTACAGCCTCGCTCTTCTTGGCTTTGGGAATAATACATCCAGTTAATATGTTGGTAAGTCACTTTTTTTTTTTTTAATAAGAAACATTTTGAACTGATACGTCAGTCTTGTACTTTTTCTACTTCCTGAAGTTAAACGAAGGTTATCGTCACTGGACGAAATATCAAGGTGCTTTAATTTTACGACTTAATTGTTTATAGGGTTTTGAGTGTTGTTTATTATGAGAAATTTAATTTATAGTTTCATTCTTCTTTGCTACTATTTTATGTTTAACGCTCAGTAGAAATATTAGTCGCTCTCACAGGGGTTATTTTACTTACTTACTTTACAGTGTGTTTCAGCAGAGGACATCACTTCAAATGTGGTGGATTTTAGACTTATTACTGAAAACACCTAATGGTTTGGGGGCTATTTAGGGACAGAAAACTAATTACTTATCGATGTTATTGATATTTAATATTTCAGTCCATGTTGGCAGTAAGGGAAGTATTCAACTAGTTGAAATAGAAACAGCAAAATATAAAATATACTTCATTACAAGTAAAACTCATCAAAAGTACAAGTAGGCTACTAATTATGCAGAATGACCCTGTTTCCACTGTATTCCCATATAATTGGGCTATGTATATTATTTTGTTTTATTATTAAGGATGCATTAACATGTAAGTAGCATTTATATAAACTTATATTTCATTTAAGCTGCATAGTTTAATCTGTAACAATGCACCATATACTTACATCAGAGTGTGTGTAAAAATGTATAATCCACAAAGTAACTACAGTAGTAACTATAGCTGAATTAACCTAGTAGAGTAAAAATTACAATATTTTCAATGGTGGAAAAAGTACTTAAGTAAAAGTAGCAACCCCACAATGTAAAAACACTCAAACAAAACAAATAAAAGTCAAGTTAAAGTACAGATATGTTACAAGGAAAATGTAGTTAAAGTATCATTATGGTTTTGTATTAATTTATATTGTCTGCTATGTTGCAGAAGGGAGTTACAAATCTCAGTTTCACTATATAACCTGTTATATTGTGAAAAATAAATGTACCTACCCACCTACCAATTAGCATAATGATTATACATGGAAGTCACCCCATGATTGTTAAATTGAGGTGGAACTACTTGAAATACTATGTATAGGCATTACTGTTGAAAAGAAACATGTTTGAAGTAAAATCTTGATCCTCAAAGTAACGAACTACAGCTGTTAAATATGTCTAAACATAAAATAAATGTAGTGGAGAGGAAAGATTTACCTCTGAAATGCAGTAGAGTAGAAATATAAAGTTGCATAAAATGGAAATACTGAAAGCACAAGTAAATTACTTAAATACAATACTTAGTTACTTTCCACCCCTGTATTTTGGCCAGCTTGTAGGGTTTGGTACTATCGATTAGTCTGTCAGACTAACTGATAAATCTTTTCTTTAAATTGAAAGTTCACATCACTATTTTCCAGAGCCCAAAAGCTGCAGATATTCAGTTTATACTGAAGAGAAAAGCAGCAAATCCTCATAAAAGCTGGAATCAGAGAATATTTGGTGTTTTTGTTCATCTTGCACTCATGTCTGTGGTCAATGGGAGGAAACCGAAGCATCATGTTCTCTTGTACAAAAGTAACTTCTCAACACTCGCTGCACATGCTAAATGTAGAACTTAATATATTGGTCCATTAGGATCAATTATAAGCACAAACACAAGGTTTACTGTTACGCATTTGTACTGCCTGACAAATCTTTCAGCTGGGCAGAACACTCAGTATGGATGCAACCTAATAATATCCCCTGTTCCAGGAAGTACCTAAGGGCCATTTTATCTTCTGGCGGGGTTGTTTACAGTATAACTGACTGTTTTGAATGCACAGAGCCTTTAGTCTTGAGTAATCAGCAGCATTCCTTCACCGCGCTCCACCCAATCTATGGAGTATCATTTGGAGTATTCACCTCCTGTAGGCTTCAAAGGTAGTAAAGTATATTGGTTATGGTAGATACAGGCCATTTAGTCCCCATCAATGAGTTTAGCGTGTTAATATTCAGTTTAGTTTTCTTTTTAAATAGATGTGAACTGTAAATGCAACTTGATAGTGGAACATGGATCATGTTGAGCTGCTACAGGGCTGTTCTCACTGAAACTGTAAATACTAAACAATGAAAGTGTTGAGTCCAAATTGCTAACAAAAGACTTGCTTTGTCAAATGGGTGGAGTAATTTTACCATTTAATTCGAGCTATGTTTTCTACTCATTGCACCTTATTGGTGGTAACAATTGTGTTATTGTGTTACTTCAGTGGGACTCATTTCTTTATTGTCCTCTCAAGGAAAATACCTTTACACTTCCTTCACCTCTTGCCTGTTTTCACGTCTGATAACAAGACAGGAAGTGTTGTGGCGCAACAGTGGCCTGCAAATTAAAATATCCTCATTCCTTTTTCACTGTGAAATTAGTTTTCTGCCCTTCCTGAAGACATGGAGGGATCAGGATATGACCTGGACAGCTCCGGTTCAGGGGACTGGTCAGGCCAAGGTAATTCTGAGAACCATGCACAATGACTGCTGCTATGATCCAGTTAACATTGTATGCGTTGTTCATGTCATTGTTTCTTTTCAAACCCACACAGCCAATATATTCATGCTCTCTGTTTGCAGTCTTATCAGGTAACATCCAGGATGACCTCAGCAGCAAAGATGTTTTTCCAGCAAACACAGGACATGGAGCAAAGAATTCCTTCCATGTATGGCACATGACTTGTTTTCATGAGTCTCACTATTTCTTCACCTTATAATGTGGATGGCAGAGCAGGAGATAAACTTATGCAGCTGTTCCTTCTTTTGTCTTCAGGGTTCTCCGGTCCTGCCCTTTGACAGTGCACACTGGCCTGCAAAAGACAGCGGATCGGGATTTATTCTTTTGGAAAACAGCAAAGGTTTCCTGGGGAACAAAGATATTGTTGCAGGTACTTTGCCAAATGGTTAGGCTACACTGAATTTGACAGTGATACCCTGTGATTTGTATTCTATCTCTGTAATTTATGTTTATGTTTACAGGTGTTATTGCAGGAGGAGTATCAGGAGGGCTAATTGCAGCTGCACTGGTAGCAATACTAATCTACAAATGGCACAAGAAAAATGATGGAGGATATATTCTGGGCCAGCAGAGGGGTTGAGATGAAGATTATCACAAACCAAAAAGACAAGAAGTTGTTGTTTAACTGTCCACAAAAAAACATTGTTTGCTTTCTACAGCCATGCTGACTGTAAATTGCCCCCCCCCCCCCCCCCCCTTCTGGGCAGCATGGGCAATCAGCACTTTATGTAATGATCTGATGTTGTTCATTGACAGTTTATTTATATTTCTGCAATAAATATGAAGGATTCTCTTTAACATCTATTCAGTTGCTTATGCCTGATAAGACCTCTTCTCAGGGCAGTGTGAGGATGTACAGAAAACCCTTGAAAGCCCTTTTTCATGTAAGACATTTATGACATGTCCCGGTAAGAAAAGCGCAGGGGTGAATAATAAAATGAATGCTGGTTGAATTCCATTAAGCTGCTTCACTTTCAGATTGTACATGTTGGCTCTATGTCACTCTGCCGTGGCTTACTGGGACACTTGAATAGAACAGAGACATTTTTAATGGTAACACCCGTGCTTTTCCTACTATGACAAGTCAAAATGCTCTCTGCTGTAAAAGGCCTTTCAAAGCTGAATGATCTCTGTACTTCTAAAATCCTGGCTACAGCCCTGGTTGTACCAAAAATGTTTGATTCCCTTTGTTAAGTAGGGAAACCTCAGCGTTATCCCCAATTACATGTAGATAAATAATCTATGTTATATGAATGAACTCATTCAAGGGTGTATATAAAGTGTAAGTGACAATGATTAGGTAATGATGATCAGCTGCTATGTAATGTTATTTTGTTATGTGCCATGAAATTATAGTATTTTTGTAATTGTGATTAAATAACCTTTATAACCAGTTTATCCTCAGTCCATTTTTTATGCTTTATGAGCAAATATTGAACTAACTGTTGATGACAGTGATAACATGTGTAAATAGTTTATTATCTATTATCAGAGCTACATCAACTCAACAGGGGCCCAAGGGCAAGAATGAGCTCCAGGCCCCCCACTCTCTCAGCCTGTTGTTTCTCCCGCTCTTTGTGCATTGTGTTGTATGTCTAATGAGGTAAAATGATTAAGTGCAATGCTAATTGATAAAATGCACCATCTAAGCACAATGTAAAGTTAAATAATAAAAAAATGGCTTTTAGCTCATGGCATTTCCAAATTTAAGAAGGCAAAATTCCCGTGCCAAGTTCTTGTCAGCTTTTACAGAGGAGCAATAGAAAACATCCTGACTGAAAACATCACCAACTGGCATGGGATTAAAACTGCTATGAAGATCATTGGTACCTGTCTCCCAATTATCAGTGATATCGGTGAGGTCAGATGCTTACGGAGGCTTATGCAGAGCCCAAAAGATATTAGACTGTACCCACACCAGCCAGAGTCTGTTCACCCTGCTGCCTTCAGATAAGATAGGAGTGTCTTTTAAACTCAAATTCATCCTCAGCAGTGCTTCATTGAATTTAGTTTATTTATTTATATACTGAATAAGGGAGTTCCAAACTAAATTTCACTTTACAACCCGTTTTAATGTGGCAAATAAATCAACCTCAAGGGGCCTCAAGATTAGGTCAATTATGTAAATATTGCCTTATAATTTGCTTTACAGCAGTGGTGGTACAGTATCAAACAAGTAAATTTGCAAATAATTGAATTACTGAAAGTTAATTGCCCCACTATAAACATGGGGCTTCCGGGACCCCTGAAGATCTGAGACCCTGGTGCAATTCAAAGCTATTAAGTGGAGTATTTTGGGGGAGGATACCTTTTCTATTTATTGAGGAATTTTGTCTAGCTTGAAAAGGACTGAAGCATTTTGGGTGTGCTTGTAATTTCTTCACGGCCATTGGTTCAGACACCTGTCCCTCAACGTCAAGTCTCTTGTCCCCGCCTTTTCCGCCACGTCAGAGCGTTTGTTTTTATCCGCGGTGTCGCGCAGGCCGACAGGGAAGTGGTAGGCGTTCCTCAGTGTTGCTTCGCTGACTGTTGATGCTGTGAAGATTTTTCTCCTTCACGACCAGCTCTTCCGATGTTTCTTCCTACACTTGTGGAGGACATGCATCATTTTAAGCCTAGTCGAGACAGACTGTACACCACCAGGTGTTGTGGATGTTGCCATGTCCGGACGGGGACCATCATCCTGGGTACATGGTACATGGTACGTAAAATGGTTGATGGGGGGGACGAGCTAACATTAGCTAGCTGTGCTATTAATTGTGGTAAGTTCGCTAAAGTAGCAAGTTACATAATGAATGTCAACCAGACACAGCGACTTCTGAGAATGTACTTATTATTATTATTATTATTATTATTATTATATTATTATTATTATTATTATTTTGTCTAATGTTAGCTAGTTGTCAGTTTTGTCTCCGTTGCATGGTTACACGACGAGTTAACCTATCAGAAAGCTAGCGTTAGCAATAGCCTGCTATCATTTTTGGTTTCATTAGCTGAGTGTTTCTGTCGATACAACTCGCCCAACCTTGAAAATGCGGCTACAAAACTGATATAAAAACCATGTCACATGAACCTGGGTAGGATCTGAAGGTTTAAAACATGTAACATTTGTGACTTAATGGCATGTAAGTTAGCGCTACAACCGACGTTCCGTAGACCTGCTAACATAACGGTTGTCAGATCAAGCTCGAATAACTTATAACGTTAAAGGATCGCAGTAACACGATTTGCTAAAAAGCGACGCATCTTTAAACCTTTTTTATGTTGTGTAATGTAATTTAGATTATACATGTAGTGAAAATTAAGGAAGTGTATTTCATAGGCACGCTGCATTAGCTAACGTTAACTGTTTGTTAAAGTTGCTCTCTAAACATTTCTTTCACTCTCATTCAACTCTCAGCTGAATGGTTTCAACACCTCATATAAGACATTTTTCTGTTTTTGATTGCATTTTGAAATGCTTTGAGTGCAGTCTTGACAAAAGCTGATATAAAACACGTGAGCTATGTTCCTCTATTTCCAGGAAAGCAAATTTAAAAGTGGTGATGATGTGCATGGTGCCAACAGGCGAGATCACAAAACATACATCTTCAAATAAAATGACAAAAGCCCTTGGATATGCAGCCTAAAGTGTTGGCATTAAAAAAAAAAAAAACTTTTGACATTGTAGTTATTCTTGTGAATATTTTATTAATTTTATTTGTGCATTTGTTACTTTGTTTTGAAGGACTGATCTTGAGAAATTGTCCCTTGCACCAATGACACTAACGCCATAGTGGGTGGGTATTAACATTGTGAATGTGCAGTTGAATGACAAAGTCTCTCTTAAGTGTCTAAGACAGTTGCAAAGAAAACAACAACTAAACACAATTCCTGGGAAGCAAACAAAAAAATCCAGTACACTGTTTATCTCTTGTACTTACTTTATTTACAGTATTTCAGGAAACGTTTGTCAAACCTGAAACATGCTGTGAAACAGAAAGTCCAACCTGGACAACACAATTGTTGAAAGATAATACTACAGTACTAATCATGGTACCTGATGGTCAGACAGGTGAGACTTCTTTCCCGTACGCCAAGTCTACCTTTACTGGTTTAGGGTTGTGATAAAAGTTCACCCAGTTGTACCAGTTAGATAATTGATGCTTTCCCAACACCCTCCTTGAAATTGTCAGAACACAAACAGTTAAACACAAGTGGCCTGCCACTACACAAGACTTGTCTGCAGTTCAATCAGTAGGTAGGTACATTTATTTGTCACAATATAACAAGTTGTATAGTTAAATTGAGTTTTGTAACTCCCTCCTGCTACAAAGCAGACAATATACATTAATACAGAAGCAATTATACAAATGGTAAATGGAAATAAACTGTGATCAATGGAGCAGTGCTGAGGATGAATTTGAGCTTAAGTCTGATAGCTTAGTGGGAAAAGCTTCTCTGCAGTCTGGTAGTGCAGCAGCTGAAACTTCTATGTCTCTTCTCAGAAGGCAGAAAGGTGAAAAGGCTGTGGCGGGTAATTCTTTGCAGAAGTCTCAGTTTTGTTCGATGGTGGTGTTGATGTACAACCTGATAAAAATGTTTTGTTTTGTTGAGGTCATTCTTGGTTGTTGGGTGTTTTTAGTTCCTCTTCTCAGAAGCATAGCATTTTGATGAAAGCCTTGTCCCACTGAGTATATCATGTCAAATTCAAATAACAAACATTTTTCATAGCATAGTCAGCCAATTTATCAGAGCCGATATCTGGCCTTTTGAGATAATCCGCATCGGCTGATACCTTAACTCACGAGGCCTACAAACAAACAAAAAAAAACATTATATATAAGCCATCGGCAGCCCTGCTCTCTAAATATCACCAACGGCCATTGAAAAACACATCAGTGAACCACTAGCATATATGATGTTTCTACGCTCCAGTTAACCATAACTTTCAGTCCATGCCACTATGTGTAATTTCTTTTTCACTATTATTAGTCCTCATGACTCCATTCCCACATGATGATAAAGAAATCTTGCCAAAAAGGGTGATTGTTTGCTATTTGCTGTAATATTGCTTATCTCAATCATGTCTCTGCAAGTTGATTTTCCTATAATATTGACATGAACTGAAACTGATGGCTGCCTGTAAGGGAGGATTTCAATCCGAAACATCTTCCAAACAATATTTGGCAAATGTTGTTGTTAATTTAGTAAAGGATTCCTTAAGTAATGTGCTAAGACAAGCAAAAGTAGGTCTAAAGTCCTTTTTTATTTTTTTCCTTTCTCCCCTCAGGTAGTGAACCTGTTAATGGGCATCCTGCTGACTGTAGCAGTGACCCACCCAGAGAACGTGCCCACCATTGACTTGCAGTATGAGGTCATCGACCATTACTTTGCCTCTGACAGGATGTCTGGTAAGTACTTAAATCACTGAAAAGAAACTACTGTAAGGGCGAACAAACTGCATTATAAAAATATTGAAATGGGTTATATTTAGATTATCAAGCAGTTACACATCAACACATGCATAATGGTGGGCCTTTTAATTCCATGTTGAAACATGACTGAATAAATATTCTGTGCATGGGATTTAGAAGTGTGTAGCTGCTTTTTTCACTAAGCCATGCGCTGCTGTTATGCTGAGGTTGACTTGTGATTCATCTTCCACAGGGAGCACAACTCCCCACTGACTGCAAAACTAAACAACTCATGAGGACAACAGAACACTGCTGTGCTGTGTAGATGTTGTTTGAAAATGTTGTTATTGGTGTTGCGTCACTGGTATTGTTCCTTTTGTATTTCCTGAAGGATTAATCTTTGTGCTAGTTATTTGTTTTTATGTGTGCCAGGGCTGGCAGGACTATCAAGAGTGGCCTTTCTTTCTAGCTGGCGGTTGATTTGTTAGTTGGCATGGTGAAGGCCTCTCCATTTTTCTGAAACAGTGACTCAGCGGGAGACGAGGGGAAACAACCGTGGTGGGTTGACCTTCCCACAGCAAGCTCATGCCAGCACAGAGAGCGGTGGAGGTTGTCCATGCCTGCGGAGGCAACGTTAGCATGTTAGTGCAGCTTCATCAGGCTGCACTCATTTAATTCCACATTTCAGGCCATGTTTAAAAGCTGTTAAACTGATAAAGAGTGGAACATGGTATTTGTCAAATGTTAATTACAGTTAACTGTTTTATCTTATGTCAAAGTAAACAGAATATCTTTGGGGTTGGGACTTTTGAATTGGACAGAACGCGCACTTTGAAGAGGTCACATATAGCTTAAGAAACCTGTAATTTAAGGTTTTTGTATATTTTATAGACCAATGATGGCATATTTGAGTAAATTTAGCAGATTTATTTAGAAGAAAAGAAGAGGAGGCTGTGAGTAGACTGTGTTTTAGAACTGCTCACTTTTTGTGGACATTTGATGTGAAATAGCATTTCCTTGACACACCCTGTCCAATCATAAACCTAAAACTAAATATAGATAGAACAACACACTGATGTGCATCCATTAAATAGAACAGTTTAGACCTGATCCATAAAGATTCAACATTGTTTTACACACAATTAAAATATTATTTTCATAAACTCCAACATACAGGCCCTTTTTCATATTCATAATTTGATGAATACCAGAGCTTCAGCCTAGCCATTTTGTTTTCATTAACTTAAAGTTGAGCTCTTGACAGATAGTTTCATACACAAGTTGATCTGTTGAATATGGACCATATGGAAGTCAGGCAAAGTATGTCTACTGTATATATTTTAAGTTGTTACAGTATTAAATTGAAATATAATAAAACAGGTGATCAATCATAAAACATATTTGGACCGCTTCGCTGCAGAAGCTATCACAAGCACAATTTCTCCAGTGCAACAGGCAGAACAGTTTGAGGAACCGAGAGACTGAGAGAAAAGAGGAAATGAAAGGCAGGCCTTTTAATTATCCCAGACTGAGTTTCATTGAGTCTTTACCGACACTACGCAGCTGAGAGGCAGAGGTTTAATGCTCCCCAGAGCACCGCTGCTTCAAAGAGAACAGGCAAATATACATTAATTCACACTGATAAATACATTAACGGTTAAGGTTAAAGTTAAAGTTCAACTAAAATAAATCTTTGCCTGCATTTGGTCACTTTATTTACTCTCACTTTTTCTCATACAGAGAATGCCTGTGTTGGATTTGCCATCTCTCTGCTGATGCTCACTATCAGTGCCATGATGGTGTATGGAGCCATTACTGTAAGTGTGCACAGTGGATATAGTGCTTTTTAAAAATGATTATCTTGACAGCATGGGCTTTATTTAAAGCACTGTCATGGGTTCTTATGCAAATATGTAATCCCAGAATGTGCATCCATAAAAAAATAAAAAAAACCATTGCTTTCAAGTTGTATCATATCGGCACCAGCAAGACAAACCAAGAAATACCAAAGCACCGTCCCCTGTTTGTTTTTGTTTTTTACCACAGTATATTTTATCTGGATGTTCAAAAGAATCCTGATGCAGTGAGAGTGTAGTGTGCAATGCTATGGTCTCACTGCCTGTCATCTTTACCTCACAGGCCTGCCTGATGGCCTCAAGACTGACAGGTTTGATAGCCTTTTGACCCGGCCCTGCATTAAGCTGCTAGTTGATGATGGATGACTGCACAGTTAAAGTATGACACACATCTGCGGGCTGGGTGCATTGTGCATGTCGGCAGTCTGCCGCAAAAGTTATGCTTTAGCTGTGCAAGTACATGCTCCCAGACAACAGTAGTAGATTCCCTTTTTCCAATACAGTATAGTGGTGCAGTGACGCCGTAGTGTCCCAATGAAATACCCTAAATGTTGATGATAATATACAATATAATATATAGATATTCAGTACTTTTAGCTTTTGGAAGATAGGGCTGGGCGATATGGCCAAAACTGTTAACATATAAAAATGTTTTTCATATAATTCGATATGAATAATTATCACGATAAATGTCAAATCATTATTTCTTTAAAGTTTAAAGGAAAAATCTATTTTTTACAAAATGCAAGAGTCCCTTTTCCTTAACAAAATTAACATCTTAAAAGAAAAAATAAGTGCTAATTTGTTTGTAATTCAAATGAATTAAAGCAACCATTTATTGAACATTTGTTATATTGTTATTGAGGAAAACTATATCGCGATAATTATCATTATTGTTTTATTGTCCAGCCCTATTGGTAGAAAAGACACCCAGAACGGACGTAGGGATTCTTGTGAATTGACTCAAATTAAAGGACGACATTTCTGATTTTCAACCTTCTCCAGGTATTTGTTACAGTAATGTCTGATGATTTAGTCACAGCCTGAGCAGAAGTAAAAAATGTTTTCAAACAAGGAAAAATGGAAGTTTACACATTTAAACCAAGAAAATCAAGGTTAGAATTTTAAACTTGGAACACTAATGTTAGACTTTAAAACAATGGAAACTATTGTATACTAAGTAGACTAGTGTCTCTGGTTGGTGTTCAGGCTGTGAATGCATCCTCCACTTTAGAGTTTGTAGAGGACCCTACCAACTTGATACAGATTTACAAGAATGATAATCTAAGACAAGTGTGGAAATAAGTCCTTGTACACACTGACCTCAAATTTTATCTTCCCAGTTGACGAGTTTGTTCATAACACGACTTTGTCTCCACTTGTTATCAGCATCGTGACGGCTGGCTCATCCCGTTTTTCTGCTACCAGCTGTTTGACTTTGCTCTGAGCTGCCTGGTGGCCATCAGTTCTCTCACCTACCTACCCAGGATCAAGGACTACCTGGACCAGCTGGTTAGTGCCAACTTTCTCACCAGTCCACAGTCTGACCATGTTCACATTAGGATAATCATGCTACCGCCCTCGTGCTTATCTTACCTCAGAGAATCCTGACAGCAGAATATGTTTTTTAAATTGTTAATTAAACCACAGCGTTTTCATTTTTACCAAATGTTACCAAAAAATACCAGAGTTTATGTAAAGCAGTGGTTCTCAAACTTTTTCACATGAAGGACCCCTAAACTGACACAACTTACACCACAGACCCCCATTTGATAAGATTTTGTCCCAGGGTCTTTTTGATATTTAGGGGTCCAAGCCCGAAGTGAGCTGGGAACCCGCGAAGGCAAGGCATTGCGGTTCCCAGTAAAGCGAAGCGGCTGGGAACCCTATTGTTTTCATTCTCATTTGTATTTTTTTTTATTCTTCCGTGCATAAAACTCATACTGCGGCCTAGACGGTAACTGCTAGGGACGCGAAACTCCTAGGGTAGGTCCAGTTCACTGCACGTAACTCGGGCGCAAAAATCCGCACACTTCTACCTCTAGGGGGCGCTATAAGCAAGGGCTAGGAACTTCCCTCCTACGAAGGCAGATATCAAAAACCTTATATCCACGCGTTTGGGGAATCGAGCTGAATCTCGTGGTATAGGCCACGCCCATTTCCGCCTAGACTTACATCGCGAAAACTGCAAAACCTATTTATATTAACTCCTCCGAAGCCGCAAGTACGATCGACACCTAACTTGGCATGGATAATCTCTGGACCAAGCTGATGAAAGTTTGTAGAGGAAATTTTGATCCGACAAAAAATGTTGCAATTATATGCTAGCAAACGCTTGCGAAAAACGTTACTAACAGGAAATTATGTCATATCTTCGCTTTGGAATGGCCGATCGACACCAAATTATAGCGTTAATGTGGCACGCCCCCCTGAGGGCCTGTGCAAAATTTGGTGCAACTCGCCCCTAGGGGGTGCTATCTAATCCAAGAAAATTGTTCCTCTATAACCACAAGTCACACTCACATGAAACCAGTGCCGAATTGTTCAGCATGGTCTCCTTACTACAGCAGGGTGTCCGCGGGGTCTTAAAAAGTCTTAAAAAGGATAAATCAATTTTGCGAAAATTAAGGCCATTAAAAAGACCGTAATTTCCCACCCCGCCGGACCCGCAATGTTAATCATCCAAAACATAGTCGGAGTGGCGATCAGGAGTAACGGGCTTAACCCGGTTGGCCAGTTGCTCTGTGGCCACTTTGAACACAAAGTGGCCACAGAGCGAGAAAAAACAAGAGCGAGATGCGCCGCCAGCAGCGGAATCGGAAGAGCGTGGGGTTTGGCTAACGTTAGCCGGCTATTTAGCTAAATCAGTGCCTTTTATTAAAACACATTAAGCCTTTCATAAAGCCGATGCTCTCGTCAGTCTCACTTTTTGTGAACAGATCAATCACAGCCTGGATAGAGCGTGCTGCAACAAACTATATAAATGTTCTTAATCTTCTTAAACGGTTATGATTATTGACAAGTTAGTAGCCTGCCCAAAATCAAGGTTGGAGACTATCATGTAGCCTAGAGCATTTTTCTTGCACGAAGTTAATGAATGAAAAACAACCCCAAACTGAAACAGCTGTAATTTGAATTAATATTATACTAGTGCAAGTTATATACTATTATATGAAATTATATTGAATATAGTAACATAATGAATATATTAATATCAAACTTAAAGTTTACTATTAAATTAACAATATACTTTTAGTTTAATGTTAATGCCCCCCCCTCCGCGGGGCCGGGGGGGGCAGCTTGCGCCAGGAGGCTTGGACCCTGCTTATAACTGCTTGCAGTTCTAGTTTGTTGTAAGAAAAATAGAAAGTGTATAAAAACCCAAATAATCATACTTTCTGTCATTGTGTGACTTATGGATGTAATTATAGTGAAAATTAATGATTTTGCTGGGGACACCCTGGAGATCCTGAAGGACCCCTGAGGGTCCCTGGACCCCACTTTGAGAATCACTGATGTAAAGGAGCAAAGTTATTCTAATATTAATGTCAGTCATATGACTGTACAACAGTTTGTTGTGTCCACCTTCAAGAGGAAACATTTTAGAATACAATTCTCCTAGAAACTGAGGAGAACGGGAGATGGGGAAAGCAAATGAGCTGCTGTCAAGTCCGTGTCCCTTAAAGTAGTTAGGAGAACTAATCGGATAAGCTAGTCTGTTTGCACTACATTGCATTATGTTTTGTGTAAAAATCTCACAGAAAACATAAAGTACATGATCTACTATTTTTTTTTAAATATAGTCCCTCCCCAACATTTTGCTGCGAGAGATCATTAAGGTTTTTTTTCTGCAGCGTTGATAGTTCTGTGAGTTGAATAAGTAAGAAGGGGTGTTATAGATTATCTGACGTTCTGTCGGTTCTTTTCTTCCTCAGCCGGATTTCCCGTATAAAGACAACCTCCTCTCTCTGGACTCCAGCTGTCTGCTGCTCTTTGTACTGGTCTTCTTTGCCTTTCTCATCATCCTCAAGGTAAAATTCACAGTAAAACCTGGTTTATTCAGTGTGTTGGTTAATTGATGTCCCTCTAAAGTAAAATAAATCTAATGTGATCAGAGAAGAGCTCTTTTTACATGGGTCTGTCCTATTTTTATGTCTTCTTGTCTTCTTTTAAGTGGAAAAAAGACACTGGTTTAACGAGCTGTTTACTGACTGTCACACAGCCTGAATAAACCATAAAACTCTCTGTTCTAGTCTTACTTGATCAACTGTGTGTGGAACTGCTACAAGTACATCAACAACAGGAACATGCCAGAGATTGCTGTCTACCCTGCCTTTGAGACCCCTCCCCAGGTATTCAAGCTGCCTCAGACACTCTCTGATTGACCGTTACAGGTTTTATGAGTAGTATCGACTCACAAAAACACACCTGATGCTGTCTATCAGATGCCGAAACATGTAATGCTGAAGTTTAGCCAACAGGTGGTGTCCCATCCACACACTGACAGTCTGAAAAAACAAAACTGGACAAGTGTTGAATAAGTATCTGTTAAGTATTTACTATGTCAGGGGGGAAAAACAGTTAGCAGCTAAATGAAGAAAGATTCATAATACACTATTTAAGGCTCATCATTTCCAGGTTTAACCAATTTTCACAAGAAAAATATTAATTTAATCTTTAAAATAGAGATGCACCGAAAGCAATTTTCTCGGCCGATTCCAATTCTTTGAAAGTCTGACCCACAGAATATGATTTTCTTTCTTGTTTGTAACATATCCGCTGTGTCCAATATTTCAAATAGCGAGATTTGGCTCGTCTTTAATCACGGTGAAGAACTTCCATGCAGATTTTCTGCACAGTGACTCTAACCAGACTTTGTTTTATTTCCTCTTTCTTCTCTAGTACATCCTGCCCACTTACGAGATGGCAATGAAGATGCCAGAGAAGGAACCACCTCCCCCTTACATGCCTGCTTAAGCACCAGCCCTGTTGCCAAAACACACAAACATACATGCACACATACGCACGCGCGCACACACACACACACACACACCACCATATGCATTCCTACCTTCCTTCACTAACCCTTTCTGAACACCATTACGCCCTTACACCCCCCCCTCCCCACATGACCAACTGTGTTATGTGTAAGGCCACTGAAAATGTTTTGTTTAACCTTACCCACTGTATTTCTACAGAGTGTCTATATATCCTGGAGGTGTGAGAGGAGAAAGGTGGGAAAGACTGTGAAATGACTGAATGAATGGAATGTTTAAAAGGCAACGGAAGCTACCAGCCCTCCCCTCCTGGCCTTTTTTATGTCTTAGTGAAAGGGATATATGTGAAAATTTAATTGCTTGAAATGCTATCATCAATCCAGCACCATCCTATCTATAAATTGATATATAAAGTGTGGGAAAAAAAACTATTATGACAATCCGCTTATTATAGCCCTTATTGTTGAATTGTGTTTCTTTACCCTCTAATTGTTAACATATAGACTATTCCAACTCAGTCTTGAATGGCGTCTGTAGCACTTCTTTTTGTCTGTTATTTATTTAGCTTTGCTGTGGTTCAGTTCACCGCCACCCCTGACGATTTGTTCACTCTCTGCTATCCTGATGTGTTAGCAAAGCTAGTGAATAGACTGAGAGACAGCAGAGGGCACACATGATGGATCATTTCCTCTGCTTCTTTCTCACCTGACATCTGGAGCAAACTTGCTAGTCGTGTGAACGTTAGTAGTTGCATGCTTATCGGCAACCCCCACCCCCCATTACTTTACTGGTAATATGATTTTATCCTTGTGGAAAAAGCATTTGACTTCATTAAACGTTTCAGACCATTGATATCGTCATGTTTTTTTGTTCATGTCAGGTATGCTGAAGTAAAGTCAAAAGAGAGGTTAATAGCGAAAGGGCTGTCGGTATGAGAAAAACAATCTCCCATCAAGCTCAAACAGCTGTTCTGGAGCTTTTCAATTATATCACATGATGTTCATCTGCATTTTAGCCATGTAGGCTGAAAAGTAGCTGTTAGGGATACTAAATGGATCTTGAAATTGTTAACTGAATTATAATAAATTGTCAACTGCTGGTTCTGAGGTCGGGAATAAATTTTGAAACTGTATGATTTCATTCAGAAATGAGAATGAAAACGTTTATCACGGAGCACTTTCAACACAGTAAAGTATGTGGAGAGATTTGAGAGGGTTTGCTTTATTGTGTTAGGTGCGTGTAGCCATGTTTAAACAGTCAATAGGAAGAAATTCCCCAAACACTGTCTAAAGAAGAAGCTCTTCCATTGCAAATAATCTATATATATATAATCTAATCTATAACCTGTGCAAAAAGTAACAAGATGTGATGTTGTTTTTCTTTTACAAGCTCCACACTGGTTGGTGAATTACAATCTTTAGATCATTTTAAATCGTTATTCTGTCACAACATTTGGTATTCACCAAGACCAGATGTTGCTTAAAGAAGACTGACTTCACTTCTTAAAGCCTAAAAATTCTTGTGGTAACGTCTGTTGGGCCTGTAATCTCAAATGTTTTCCAAAGTGTAGCCTCCTCAGACAGATAATTAACCTGCCAGGGACATGAAAGGTACTGGGTTCAACTAAAATTGCCACTCATGTTGCAAAGCGGAGAGGGGAATAAAACACCTTTTGTGTTGCTTAAATACTTAATACTTTCCCCGCGACCCTGTCCGCAGGATACGCGGTTGACGATGGATGGAAATACTTAACTTTTCGATAATGACTTAAATGATGAAGTACAAGATCAGCGTGTTGCTCTAACAACTTAAATCACCTTTTAGCCACCTATGGCAAACACGGATAAAACTGTCACTGAGGATGGGGCTGTGTCCTCCGTATTTTATTTATTTATGTAGTGAATTTGGGGGTTTATAGCTTCTTGGGACATTCTGTGATTTCAAAATATTATATTATAAAAAATATAGTTTCTAAGCTGATTTCAGTAGCCTATGTTTGGACGTAATATTTTTTAATTGAACTACTTTAACCAACTTTGATACCACAAAATCTTAAAATTAATTGGAGAAACTGTAAAATCCTCTATAAGGCCCTGAATCAAATTGGATTTATATACATTTATCGATATAATCCGGACTGTTGTCTCCTGCTGTGAGGTCATGTCCCACCTTTGGATTGGACAGACGGTTTGACGTGTTAGACTGAGAGCCCCTCATATGCGTGGAGGCAGTCAGAACCCCAGCTGAGCCGAGCAGGACCCTCTGAGACTGAGAGCAGGCACCGGACAGACCACCGGAGGAGTCTGCATGCAGGTATGAAGTCTTTACGCTGGAGTCTCTGGTGCTGCGCCTCACTGCTGCTCTCTGATGTACTAGCCACATACCACCTCAGTGCGGGGGAGCATCAGCTGATAGCCGCACAAAGCTACGCACAAACCAGAAATAATGGCCGACCCCCGATCCGGACCCTGAATCCAGCAAGTAAGTTTTACTGACACTGGTATTCCAAAATAGTGTTACTTTTTCCAAAAGGCAGTTTTAGTTGGTAGGCCACTTTCTGGCAGTGGTGGGAGAAGTATATTTTTATTTTTGTGAAGTAAACAACAGTGTAAAAGAACCACTGATGGAAAGTAATTACATTTACTCAAGCCTGCAATAAGTAGCCTACAGGTTTGAGGTATTTGTACAGTGGTCTACTTTATATTTTTATGTCACTACATTTCATTATTTATATATATATACCTTACCTATATATATAATTTGTCACTCACGTTACATACGTTTAGCTGATAATACTTTTTACTTTTTATTAAGTATGATTTTGAATGCAAGACCTTTACTTGCAATGGAGTATTTTTACATTGTTATATTGCTCCTTTAAGAACAAGAACTGCCACTGAAAAACACTATCACAAATAAATGAATTACATTTTTTGCTTAAATACTGAAGTACAAGAAGTATTATTAGCAAATACAAAGTACTTATTTATGCAGAAAGATAGTCCTGATAAGTGTTATACTATTATACAGTAAAAGGATTATTTGCCGTATGTGTAAGCAGCCTTTTGACATAGTATTCAAGTCACATCTTTATATACTGTTTGGTAGTTTAAACTAAGACAATGTATTGTAAGCTCAACGTTCGTTGGTTTTGTGTGTAAAATGTTACTATGGTAATATACATATTATGTAATTAGTAATAACTATAATAAATGTAGTGGAGTAAAAGTATAAAATGGAAGTGCTAAAATGAAGTAAAAGTACCTTAAAACTGCTTATCGTACTTGAGTAAATGTTAATGTTAATAACATTCCACCGCTGCTTTCTAGCTACTTCAGACTTTTTGAATCTTACAAATCTTTGCAAATTGTTTTGTAATGTAAATCTTTAATTCTTGCGTAATTTTAGTAAATGGTAAATAAGAAAGTTAAGGCCTGGGAAAAGGAGATATTTCAAGTGTTTAATCTAACCAGTAGAATACAGGATTTTTTTTACACTTTTCCCAAAACACAACATGCATGAAATTCTCGACTGGGTGTTTCACAAGCTCTACATGGGATAATCCCAGCTTGTTACAAACGACCCATATGGCTGAAATTATACTCATGCTTCAACTAATAATTTGTCTGTGCTCTCAAGAGAGCAACAGTTGTTATATATTTCACTACAACTTACTTTACAATGTCAACTTACACAACTTTTCTGTTTACCGACTTTCAACCTACTAATGTTCTCACTTTTCCTTTCTGGTGGCCCTGTAGTTCACAGAAGTGAATACACGTATAGAGGAGGGTATCACAACCACTACCAACCACCAAGGATTCCTCCACCGGTAGTGTATCGACCTATCCCTCTATCTCCCCCAGTGACTTACCACAGACCCTTTGTCCCCATGCCGCCCTATCACCACAGATTTAAAGGGCCAGTGGCACCACATATGCACCACATATACAAAGGTCTATCTCCACCGGTAGCTCACCATCCCCATCAAAGGTTCAATAGCCCATTCCATTACAAAATGAAAGGTCCATGCCCAACAAAGTCAGACCCAACAGTACCAACGCCACCAGTCGTACACGTCCCTACCACACTCCCAACTGTACCAGAATCAACAGTGCCGCCAACTCTGCCAGCAACTACAATGGCACCGGCAACAACCACCCTGCAAGTGGTGGTGACCACTGTGCCACCAGTGGAGACCACAGCCCCTGTGACGCTACCGGTCAGTACCCAAAGCGGCTTCATCACAACCATCAGTCCTGTGGAGACAGGTAGAATATTACCAGTCAGGTTTGCTTTCCAATCCAACCAATGCTCCTCAATGCTTTCCAGGTCAGATCTGTTTGTTCCACCACTTCAAGCAGATGTAATTTTATTTAAAGGAATAAATCGACATTTTGTAAAATAGACTTATTCTCTTTCCTGCTGAGAGTGAGATGAGAAGATCGATGCCACTCTCATGTCTGTCTGTTATAAAGCTGCTGCCAGTCAGGATGTTAGCTTAGCATAAAGATTCAAGATTTCTTTATTGTCATTCCACAGTACACTGTAGAACGAAATTACGAGCAAAGTTCAGAGATTAAAAACAACAACAAAAACGGAACAATCAAAAACACCATAGGAATATGAGATGTTAGATGTATTAAAAAATGCTTTTATGGGCGTGCGGAGAATGTAGAGTGTTAAATATAAATATAGGAAAAGAGTGGAACCGGGGAGAAACCGCTAGCCTGACTCTTTCCAGAGGTAACAAAGTTTAGCCTGTAAAACTCACAAATGAATGGAAATGCTGCCTTTATATCAGGCATTCAAGCATCACATTCAAAACATTTTTTATGAGGAATGTAATTGTTTTAAATTGTCAGGTTTCGATCTCTCTCATGATTCTCAGGTCTTGTTTTGTAAGCTTTCTAAACAGACTGAATTACCAGTTTGTTGTCATACTTTATGGACAGCTAAAAAAGGCCACCCTGAAATGTGCATTTGAAGTTTGAAACATTGTCTTTTTTATAAAAGCAGAGTCAATATTTTTGCTTTGAAAAAGGATCTGACGCTAAACTGCAGAAATGTAGTTTAGTATGTGTGTATGTGATTTGACAGGCAGGCAGGGCTCCTAACATTGTCCCCATCTTTAGGTGTTACTTCACTTTTATGTGTGGGCATCAAGCTTTCTTTTCATTTGGGAAAATGAAATAAAAGGATAATTGCTATGATACGTGTCTGATGGACTGTTGGACCACTGAAATGATACAGTATGTTTTATGGCATACTATATCATTTCACCAAAACCACAACCTTTTATTGTTCCTCTGCAGTGATGCACAACAGTTTCCTTTTGTTAACATTAGAACGCGTGCATCCCAAAGTGTCTTGTGTTTTGTTCTTGATTGTTAACTTTGTGGCAGTTTAACCAACAAGCTTGACATTTTCGCTGAATAATGAACTGAGTTTTTAGTATTAAATGGATTTAATCCTCTGGTTGATCACCAGAGACAGACTCTCAGTGCAGGAGCCGTCCCCTGGATCTGGTCTTCATCATTGACAGCTCTCGCAGCGTGCGTCCTGGTGAGTTTGAGAAGGTGAAAATATTCCTGGCTGACATGGTCGACACGTTGGACGTGGGCACAGACGCCACCAGAGTGGCTGTGGTCAACTATGCCAGCAAGGTCAAGATCGAGTTCCAGCTCAAAGACCACATCAACAAACTCAACATAAAGAAAGCCATCTCCCGCATCGATCCCTTGGCCTCCGGCACCATGACAGGCCTCGCCATCAAGAGTGCAATGAATGAAGCCTTCACCGAGCAGTCTGGAGCCCGACCTCGCTCCAGGAACATCTCCAAGGTGGCCATCATTGTGACAGACGGTAGACCTCAAGACCAGGTGGAGGAAGTGTCTGCTGCAGCTCGGGCCGCAGGCATTGAGATCTACGCTGTTGGGGTGGACCGTGCCGACATGCGCTCCCTGCAACTGATGGCAAGCATCCCTTTGGAGGACCACGTCTTCTATGTGGAGACCTACGGCGTTATCGAGAAGCTCACCTCCAAGTTCAGGGAGACCCTGTGCGGTAGGACAAAGAGACCTGCGAGACATTCTTCCCACCATTAACCCTGGTTCTAGTTCCAAAGTAAGGGGCACCTACAGTCCACATGGGGTGTTTTTGCAGATTGTGGATCATGTGTTATTGGTGAATTATAAACTCTGAAAAGGCCAGATGCTCTCAACCCCCACATGGACTGCAGATGTTGGCGCTAGAACCTGCTTGTAGTCGCAAAGTTATACCCGAGTAAAGTCTTGGGGCCTTGAAGCCCTAAACTTTCAGCTTCTTTTTTTAAAAGCAAAAAATGTTTTTGGGGATCATTAGTCATTTGTTTTGCAAGCAAAGCATCATTATGGTGATTGCTTTGAAAGTATCCCTTTTTATTCGTAATGATTTAAATGTGCAATAGAACCTCACTTTTTCAAATCAATCTGGAAAAGAAGGCGTCCAGATTAATGCAATAAGGACGAAAATACACATTCTAATAAAACAACCTGCGCATTTTACACTGGTCAAAACACATAACACACGTCTGTCTACATGGACATTGATTCCAAAAACTCTGCTGGTGCAATGTGTGAAAATGTCCATCTGAATTACAGATTTCCAGAGATTTAGCCGTCCAAGAACTTCAAAGATTTGGAGAAATGAGGTTCTGCTGTAAACTTGAATAGTTTTCATGTTTACTCATGAAATAGTTTGTACATGTAATTGCCACTGTAATTCAGGGTCCTGTGATTTTAAATGTGTTGTCCAACACACAGTGAACCTAAGCAGGTAGCTTAGACCTTGGCTGAGATGTGGTGAAGGTGTGTGAAAGGACCAAGTTTTCCACCGCAAGTGACATGTGGTCAAGAACAAACACCTGAGAAAAGATTTCAAACATCATTATTTGAACTTGTACAAGCAAAAAATAAATTATAAATTGAATCAAAAACAACTGTAAGCGGTAAAAAAAATTTGGATTTGCAATCTGCAGAGCATTACCTTGCCCATCACATGCTACCTACCTATAAATATACTGTATTGTAGCAAATGAAACTGTATCCATGCTGCTATTTTGACACTGCCATCCCCTAATCCTGGTTTACACTAGGTCTGGACCCCTGTGCCATTGGACATGAGTGCGAACACATATGTGTCAACAGCAACGCCTCCTATTACTGCAAGTGCAGGAACGGTTATATCTTGAATGCTGACACGAAAACATGTTCCCTGAAACGTAAGAACATACTGTAGCAAATGTGACTTTGTTTGCTGTGATATTAATGCTGCTCAAGTGCCAAAAAAATATATGTGTAAAAGCTTTAAAAGTAGTGTGCGGTCTGTGTTTAGCTTCTAAGCAGGGCTTCATCAGCATGACAACCAACTGGTGACTCTGTAATTGAGTGTTGACTGTAGCATTTGTTTAACTGATTCCCTATAATTGTATTGTAATATTGTTGTGGCAATATGGCGTTGGTAAATTACTACAGTAGAATGTCTTGGAAAATGTGTTTCTATTCATGCTTTACTTGTTCTTGAACAGCAGCCTAGTTGGAAAAAAGTAGAGTGGGTGGGATTCTGTGTGCTTTTTCACTCTCTGTTACACTGATGTGAAATTTGCTTTCTCCCAATAAAGAGGTGAAGGTGGAGGTGGTGGAGGATCCTTGTAAATGTGAAGCCAGGCTGGTTTTCCAGAAGCAGACACAGGCCGCCATCCAGGAGCTCACAGCCAAGCATATCCTTCCTGTTGTTTCAGATGGAAGTCATCTTGTTATAAACATTCTCTGTAACACATTTCACTGAGGGGAAAGCTGCTTATTTCTACCTGCTGGCACTGTTATTGGAATATAACTTAACAGTGTGTCTTGTATATGTTTAAGAGAGCGATATGACCGCCATTTCTCATTCTGTTTCCATCTTTCACTTGCGCCTGTAAATGTGTTTGCAAAAGAATTTCCTTGACTGGTCTCACTAGCCAACGTGTCTGAGAGAATAGATCGCCTGGAGAACATGGTGGGCCGTGCTTAGAGCTGGACGCACTGGTAGGTTTTGGCAGCTTTTCTTTTCTGGGATGATTTGTAGTAAAAGCCTGCCACCCACCACACAGTTTGACCCTTTTGTTTATTTACTTTCAGCAGAGACAGCTAGTTGGTTTGATTCCTGGACATGGACACGCGCTTCCTGTGATTCATCCTCCCATAACTACTGCATGGATTTCAACCACACACCGAGTGAAGCTGTGATTCATAAACCGATATCCCTCAAGTTACTGATTGTTAAGTAACAATACCTGCAGTTAATCTAGGAATTGAATAAACATTGAATGCAATTTTTTGAAACTGCTGTAAAAGCTATTTACACTATTTTCTCTAAACACCTATATGAACATAGTGTGATTTATAATAACCAAAGAGAACAAGTATTATTTTTGCTTCTCCTGTACTGTATTATGTATGTTTTGTATCCTGTTTGTACAAAGTTAAATATTGTATATAGTGGTTTTTATAAAAATGTCTAATTGGATTTAATTAGTAATTGATTTTAATAGAAAAATTATTTTATGCTCTAAAGCATTCAATCAGTAAAATGTTTCCTACATTAAATACGTTTGCATATTAAATCTCATTTACAACAATTTAACTATCAAATGTTTTATTGTTACAAATTGTATTATGTGTCACGGATTATGAATGTTAATCTTCTGTGAGTGTTATGAGATGGCCTAAATGAATAAAAAATAAAAATGTAACCAAGCAGACAAATTGGGCAATAACATAATCACAAAAGAGGTTGTTATGCACACTCTAGTATTGTTCAGTTCTTAAATAGAGGTTAAAAATGACGTGTGAAATTATACTTTCTAACATAATCTTGTGAGGCTAAACAGCTGTAGCTGAAGCTGATATCAGTAAAGTTTAAACAGTGCTCTCATGCTGGATCACATGCATGCATCGTGCCCTGTGAATTCAGTGTGCAAAGCAATTTCAATCCAGTGTGGGAATGGCAGACTCTGCCACTAACTGTGAAAACTACTATATAGACAAGTAATGACAGACTTTGAATACATTGGATGGCTACAGCTTAAAATATGGCAATACAACACTACTATACTTTAATAAATAGTTAAACACATGTTGCACAATATTAAGGATTGTAACTAAGAAGAATTGTAGGCTGAACATGCATTTGTTTGTAAGAAAGAAACCATTCCCTCAATAAATTCCCTTGAATAAAAAAATTATTATCATGAACGATGAAGAAATCCCACTTTGTATCGTTATGAAACCTTGTGACACAACTGTGAGAATTGACATATCACTCTCAAATATGTTTCTATAGATACAAAGAGGCATTCTATTAGTCTCTCTTGTATAACATTACATTTCAGTGCCACATATGTATTTCTGTGTCAATATAGAAAGGTAAACCTGACCTGCTCTGCCATTTCTATTAACAATGTGTTATAATTTACTCTGGCAGTAAACCCTCTCTGATCTCTGAGGTCAGGGGACGATCACTTCCTAACCTCTAACCCTTTTTACGCATTCAATCACTAAACATACAAAATACAGCTGGATTAAAGTCTAAAATCTATCCACAACTGAGCAGAGCTATTCATTTGACTGATTTTTAGGATAACAGCTTTACTACACCACTGTTTTGGCACCCTGTTATTGCCATTGTGTCTTTTTTACACCTTCAGCACTGCCAACAAAACAACAGACAGAGGTCATGATGTTACCTCTGGAATGAATTGGCTTATATGCTCGAAACAGCACTGACAACAGAGCTTCTCTGTCTGCTCCGTCTGTGCGAGGCAGAGAGTCAACACGCCAACGTTTACTTCCTGTCTGGTTTGGAGCCTCTCATTCCTTCCTTTAACCATACAGCTGTTTTATGTTTATTTGCTACTTCAGTGGCTTCATGGTTACCACATACACAGAGGCGGTCAGAGAGGTGAGCCCTCCAGTTTTTCAGTGGAAGATGATGAATGGAACTCACGCTCCTCTGAGAAGTGGAAAAGACACATAAAGTTTGGTGCAATGCATCCCCGTTTACAATTACATTTTCAACAATATCTCTAAACAGTTTAACAGCGCTCTGTTCCATTGATAATTGTTTTTGTGAGGGTCATAAAGGGCATATTTCAGAAGTTTCTATTAAAGGACTAGTTTGACATTTTGGCAAATACTTTTGTTCACTTCCTTCGTGAGAGGTAGATGAGCAGATTGTTAGCACTTTAATGTGAATTACCTTTAACTAATTAACAAGTTATATCTCTTTTGAAGCATTAAAAGGACACTTTTCCTTTTTCTCTTGCCAAGAAACTAAATAAGCAACTTTCCCAAAATGTCAAACTTTTATGGGTTGTTTCTCCAGGTGTCAGAAACATTAAAGACCTTATTTCGCCCTTTAAATAGTGATGTTGAACAGCTTCATAGAAAAGATATTAGAGAAACTGAGAAGTTTGAGCATTTTTTATTCCAACTATCTGTCACACTATCTATCCATCAAAAAAATAACTATAAAAACTACACTGCTGATTAATAACTAATTAGTTAGCAACACTAATACTAAAATAGTCATGCTATAATATTCATTAACAAAAAGCTTTCAAAATGTAGGTCCTCAGTAAATAAAAAGAGACAACAGTAATTTAACTAAATAAAGCCCAACTGTGTTTATTAAAACAGATAAAATGTTTATTTTTACTGTATTAATGTGGGTACAAACATGAGCTTCAAATAAACCTGTCACTGTGTGGTAAAAAAAAACAACACTTGGAATAATTGTACTTATTTTTAAATGCCCTTTTAAAGCCCTGGTTTGTTTCACTTGTAAATCTTTTAAAAAGTATATTCCTGACCTTGGAAATAGTAATTCATCACACCTCCATCTGCAGTAAAACAAATTTGGTAGAAAGCTCTGGAAAAAGGTAGTGAGTGGACGTTGATGTAAGATTTTTAAAATGTAAGTGTTGTAGCGGTAAAATATATGACTTGAAGCACTGAGACATTTTGACAGCAGTGAAAGTGGTGCTGTCGGCCTGTCAGTGAAGAGGACCCCCGGATGAAGGTGCATGATGGATATTTGTCCTGGTTCTGCTAGAACAAAGTGGACTTTGATACTTTGTGTTAATTCTCTCAGCAAACAGCAACATTTAAGGTGCAAGAAGAAGCGTCAGCTCCCGGGGCTGCTGAACACAACAACCTTTGCTTTAGCTGTACAGGTTGTCCCAGCCAAAATTAACCTTTTAAGACTTTCCATAGCTTCGTGTTCAAGTTCCTCAAATGAACAAATCTAATCTCAAATGACTAACACAGTGGAACAAGGTAATTTTGTCACATTCAAATGCATGAAAATGCACTTGAGTCTTGGCATTTAATGAAATCTGAGATGTGTACTTCCTCATCTTTTATAGTTTGTGACTTCCTGGATGTTTTGTGATGCAGAAACCCCTTGATTTATGTGATGTAATGGCCTACAGCTATCCACAGGTTGTATGTTTTTGCCATTTTCTCAGCAGTGTCAACAGCCAGCAGTCTAAATCCTCTTTCTCCAGGATAAACTGGTCTCCTTTGATCTGTTTCAAGTCGTCCACACAGTCTGGAGATGAATGGGCCGGAAAAGGGAAGTGCACGGCTACTGAGTGACCTCTACTTCCTTAAGGTGCCTTTTTTCACCAGGACAATTGACTTTGTCACCTGTGAGATCGTCTGAGAATTTCTCACCAGTTTGCTTATGGGTTGCCTCCTTGTTGTGTATTTACTGCAACTGGTGTTTACATATTCCTGAGACTGGTGTGAGAGATGTTTGAGTCTGTCAGGGTCACATACTTTTCTTTACATTAAAAACACCCCCCATCGCTACATTATACGGATAATAAAAAATGGATTTTATGTAAGAATGTCATTAAAATTTAAACTTGCTTTAATTGCACCTACAGTACAGGTACTGATTACTTCACTTCCTTGCTTTCATGAGATCTGAGTCAAGTCTGCCACCTCCATCCATCCATCCATCCATCGTCAACCGCTTATCCTGCGTATAGGGTCGCGGGGGGTTGGAGCCAATCCCAGCTGACATTGGGCGAAAGGCGGGGTACACCCTGAACAGGTCGCCAGTCCATCGCAGGGCAAGTCTGCCACCTGATGTTACAAAAAAACTTGGCATTTTGATGTGGTCTGGATGTCAATCACCACATGTTATTTTTCATTATCAGATATTTAATGATATTATGGGGCATGAGGATAATAGTTTATACTTGCAGAATTCCACCTTTATACTTGCAGAATAGGTCAACCAACTTTCAATCTGAAAACTTACTATTTTATCACTATAGTAGCCTATAATGAAATATTAGATTATAGATTTTTGTGCTAAAGATGCTCACTATACATAGTAAAATAAATATGCAGGCCTACTACATAGTAAGTAAAACAAAACACTTTCAATGGTAAGACTCATCCCACCAAAATGCACCACAGAACGCTACAGGAAGTCATTCCTGTATGAGGCCATAAACTCTTTAACTCCTCCCTCAGTGTCAGACACTGACTGTTAGTCTTTAAACTGGACCTTGGAATGTTACTCAATACTTGATTAATGTGTGATATTCTGGTTTATTCTATCCTATTTTTATTTTTATATATCTACATTTTCTATTTTCTATTATATATCATTATATCTAAATTATATAAATTATTTAATTAAATTCCTTGTTTTGCAACATGAGTAATTGTAACGAAAAGTATTTCTGATTCTAATCTTAAATACACACATATTAAAATAAAGTAAAAATTACGTAGTTATTATACATAGAACTAACATTTTAATGAAAACGCAGGTTACTGATTATTATCTGTTATTATGTAATATCCATCCATCTTCATCGGCTTATCCGGGATCGGGTTATTATCTAATATATTTTAAAAAATGAAAACAAACTAAATTGTAGTTAACCACACGTGGATTGAATTTGAGGAATATGATAATAATACTGCCTGATAATCAGTAAAATCACTGTGATTAGTTATATGCAGGTTGTGAACAATATAGAAACGTAAGGCCATTTACTTCAGCCTGTTGGCGGTAGGCCACGCCCACTTGGGGACGCACTGAAACGTCATTGACCGTCTCTTCGCTGACGTCACATCCGCAGTTGAAAAACACCAACAAACCTTCACAGAATCAAATCCATGGAGGAAGATACTTCCCAAATATTTGAATATGCCCACTCTGAGTTTAAAAAGCAGAATTTCAAAAGGGCAGATGAATTGTACACGAAGTTTATCTCTTCCTGCGTACAGTCCAGGTACTGTTTGTCCTTTTTGCAAAAGTAAAAAGTGCTAACGGTAAACTGCAGTTACGCCGTATTTTGTGACCACAAATTCTGTGATCCTGTTTTCGCTAGCTACCTATTAGCTAACTTTAATTATCTTTCTCTCTCTTCCGTGTCACTTACGCTAATTGTATTAATTGTTATAGAAGCTAGCTATAACTGTTTATTTCCACAGGGATTGTGAAGTTAGTAATTTGGCCACTGCTTACAACAACCGCGGACAAATTAAGTACTTCCGTGTGGATTTTCATGAAGCTATAGAGGACTACACCTCAGCAATACAGACTGACAGCCAGTGGGAAACACCTTTCTACAACAGAGGTCTCATCCACTACAGACTAGGTAAGGACTTCCACGCAGGACCTGCTTCATAATAAAAGACTCATTTATGAAATATTCCAGTATTTTGTCCTTTTGTTTCATTATTTGTTCAAATCATAGAGTATGTTTAAAAATAAAATATATTCCAGGAAGAAAATTATTGTTGTTTGGTGCAAAGACACAATCACTAAATCCATACCAACATGACAACATGTACTCACAGGTAGGCAAGAAATTAAAAGAAAAAACCCAAGTGAACACCTATGGGTGACTTTGGACCAATATGTTAGACAGCGCTCTCCCCCTAAGCTTCCTTTAACAAATAGGCCACAAGCTTCCTGTTGGCCCTTTTTGCACAATACTTCCACATTTTCAGTAATGTACATCTTGGTGTCTGTGATTATTTCTTAGCATCTGCAGCTGCCGGCACATTCAACCATATGTCTTTTAATATAGATCAGGTGAGATTTAGTTTTTAAAATCATTAACCATGTTCCTCACCTGTCATATCATCCCAAGATTACCTTGGATGATTGTGTTCTTGCATATGACACTAGATGGAGCTCTGTGTTCACTTGTGTGCATGCTGCCCAGAAAATAGAACTGCTGACTGTCAACAAGCCAGTTTGGCAGTACATTACAAGGCACAGAGTTATAGTCATTGTGCATTAACATTTTTTTTAATTATCTTACAGGTTTTTTCGACGATGCCAAGAGTGATTTCCAGCAAGCATTGAAGCTCAATCCAGATTTTGAGGATGCAAAACTGAGCCTGCAGCAGACCCTCTTGGACCAGCAGCACAAAATAAACAGGGGATACTGACAACCTCAAATTATAGAGTACACATTTTATACACTGCTCAAAAAAATAAAGGGAACACTAAAATAACACCCTAGATCTGAATGAAATAATCTCATTAAATACTCCTTTCTTTACATAGTTGAATGTACTGACAACAAAATCACACAAAAATGATCAATGGAAATCAAATTTATCAACCCATGGAGGTCTGGATTTAGAGTCACACTCAAAATCAAAGTGGAAAACCACACTACAGGCCGATCCAACTTTGATGTAATCTCCTTAAAACAAGTCAAAATGAGGTTCAGTAGTGTGTGTGGTCTCCACGTGCCTGTATGACCTCCCTACAATGCCTGGGCATACTCCTGATGAGGTGGCGGATGGTCTCCTGAGGGATCTCCTCCCAGACCTGGACTAAAGCATCCGCCAACTCCTGGACAGTCTGTGGTGCAACGTGGCATTGGTGGATGGAGCGAGACATGATGTCCCAGATGTGCTCAATTGGATTCAGGTCTGGGGAACGGGCGGGCCAGTCCATAGCATCAATGCCTTCCTCTTGCAGGAACTGCTGACACACTCCAGCCACATGAGGTCCAGCATTGCCTTGCATTAGGAGGAACCCAGGGCCAACCGCACCAGTATATGGTCTCACAAGGGGTCTGAGGATCTCATCTCGGTACCTAATGGCAGTCAGGCTACCTCTGGCGAGCCCATGGAGGGCTGTGCGGCCCCCCAAAGAAATGCCACATCACACCATTACTGACCCACCGCCAAACCAGTCATGCTGGAGGATGTTACAGGCAGCAGAACGTTCTCTACGGCGTCTCCAGACTCTGTCACGTCTGTCACATGTGCTCAGTGTGAACCTTCTTTCATCTGTGAAGAGCACAGGACGCCAGTGGCGAATTTGCCAATCTTGGTGCTCCACGGTGTTGGGCTGTAGGCACAGCCCCCACCTGTGGACATCGGGCCCTCATACCACCCTCATGGAGTCTGTTTCCGTCTCATGCTAACACTAGAGTGAAAGCACCACCAGCATTCAAAAGTCCAAAACATCAGCCAGGAAGCATAGGAACTGAAAAGTGGTCTGTGGTCACCCCCTGCAGAACTACTCCTTTACTGGGGGTATCTGGCTAATTGCCTATAATTTCCACCTGTTGTCTATTCCATTTGCACAAAGCATGTGAGATTGATTGTCAGTCAGTGTTGCTTCCTAAGTGGACAGTTTGATTTCACAGGAGTGTGACTGACTTGGAGTTACATTGTGTTGTTTAAGTTTTCCCTTTATTTTGAGCAGTGTATATGTATGTACATTCTGCTAGAGCTTTCACATAACCAATTAAGATAACCTAAAAAAATTAAACACAAAGCAATTTGCACAACCAATGACTCCACTGAAAATCACATGATTGTTGACACATTACAGGAAGTAGACATCCCACTGGATCAGGCGTGACACTTACATGGATTTTTGTGAAGCAGAGCAATGATAATTTCTTTACTGCACTGCCTGAAGACTCTTCCAGTTGGAAAAAAATTAATTGCCTCATAAATGAAAGTATATCATTGTATAAGTGAGAGAACAGCACAGACAAATCGACCCTGGCTCACCAAGTACAAAGATGAGCTTGGGTTTTACTCTCAGCAATAAAGACACTGGGAAGACGTTTGTGACTATAAACAAAAATCAAGTGTTGCCATACAGTAATGAAAAGGATTCTCTCAGCTGCAAAGGGAAAACATGTTTTGTGTCTTAAATTGAAGCTTAGGCACTCTATATTTGTCCTAGATTCTGTTGACCCTATGGATTAAAAAAAAATATATGATATAATATAATTTCTGATGCCAAACATAAATGTATCTGTTTGTAATCAGTGAGAAATAAATTATTTTTTATCACTCTACTAATCCATTGTGTATTTATTCTGCACATACACAGAGTTTTCCATCTTTCTTCAAGATACAGATGCATGTGCCAAGCTAACTGCATCTGAGGTGGGTGGAGAATCACTAATTTGCCTCACCTGTGCATTGTGATTACCTTAAATATAAAACAGCTTGCGATGGCTCAGTAAAGCAGTCAGCCCCATCACTTCAGAGTTGGTTTGTTATCTGGGGCATGAAGGCGGTCCAGTGCCATCTTCTGATAGTGATTGGATTCCTGTAGTTTTTTTTTTTGTTTGGCTGTATTCAGGCTACGACATGCTGAGGCTTGGGAACATGTATGTAATTTTCTTATTTCTTTTATAATGGCTTCTAGCTGCCTACTTTAATGTCTCTAAATGATGTGTTTGTTTGTTCAAGTCTTTTATGGAACTTGATGGCTGCAGTAATTATCTTGGGTAAAGCCAGGCCAGATACAAAACTCAATTCACAGTCAAGTAAGCCTGCATTCATTCATGAAATCACTTGATGACTTTCTTTTTTTTTTTTTTTTTTTTTTTAAGTCAACTTACTTCCTCACAATTCTTTTCTTTCATTAGACAGTGGTTTAAGGTCAGACTGTATTGGTAATCTAATGAGGCTGTCATTGGACAAGGCTCTAGCAGTGGGGAACCAGCTCGAGGTAGAAGCCATTGGTGAGTATAATATCTGCTAATGATAGTAAGAATGGAGTAGTTTGGTTCAGCACTCAGATAAGTGATCCCTGCCATGTTTTCACCCCCCCCCTCCCCCAGATGCCACCCAGCGTGTTGTGTTAACACCCAGCTTGGCGGCTCGGTGTGGATACAGCATGGAGTCTGACCCATGGGGTAACACCAGAATCTACACATCTCTGATGGCCTGCTATGTGGACAACAAAGTATGTTGCGTAAAAGTTGATTTTTCTGCCAGTGAAATGTTTTCATAAATGACTTGAGTAAACTACTTCATTTCACCTCTAAAAATGTTGACTACATTTGGTGTCAAAACTACATGTACCAACATTTCATGTCATGCATTTCTTGTGCCTTCATTTATAGGAAGATACAACATTTGACAATGGCCTGAAACTCCGAATGTACAGCCAGAATCTATCAGATGTGGTTCATGAGGTGAAGCAGGCCTGCAGCTACACTCAGTGGGCCTCCAGAGAGATTCTCTGTGAGAGGAACTACATGGAAGTAGGTGGTCACTTTACATCGGTTGTAAATTGAGGGGGGAGAGAGAATGATGCTAGTATTTCTTGTATTTTAGGTGTCACGCTACCTGGCTTCACCTGATTCTCAAGCTGAATCTATTGGGGAAGCTCAAAACTCTAAAATCAATTCCATTGACATTGTAAGTTCATTTTAAATTGTCAGTTACACTTAATGTCACACTGCACCATTTGGCATCCCCCTTCAGTAGACATGAAGGCTGGTGTGTTTGGGTTTTTGTTTTTCCTTCCCTATAGGACTCTAGTGCAGCACATGGTATCTGGAAGATGACGTTTTACAATCCAGAACCAGTGTCAATGGTGCTGAAGGAGGCTGAACAAGCTGGCTATGGTGCCACGATGACCTCAAAACGTCTGGTTATGCGAAGTCCATACAGTACAGCAAATACTTATTCAGACGAAGTAAGCAAACCCCCCTCAAGTGTTCATTTCTCTTCCTCCTTGCACATTACATTAAACCCTCCTCTTTTAGGTTGCTGGAGTCCCCATGGAAGTTTTCAAGGTGAGCGCCTACTACAAGGTACCACATGGTCTAAGGATGATTAACTTGGCAGCTGCTTGTCCCACAGGTGAGTGGATTTCAGTGAACATTACCATAAAGTGTTGCACAGTTAAGTCAACAGTTGCTTTTTATCAACAGGTGGCGTCCTCTTCACTGAGGATATCATCTCTTGGCATGTACCTCGCCGTGTGACTCATCTGGTAGATAGCAGCTTTAAAATCCTAGAAATGCACATGGGCATCAACGGGCAGAAGCTGGATGAATCTCAGATGACCGCACGAGGGTACACACTCTCTGCCACAGAGTTCCACATTGTTGTTGAGCTCCCAGTGGGCGCGCCTGATGGTTACTACAAGGTTGGGAAGTATCTAGATTTGATATGCAAGACTCTGGTCATGGTCCATTTACATGTTTTATTTAAATGTCATGAATAATTGCAGAGCCATGCCCCAGATTACCAGTACCACATCACCTACACTGTGGAGCCCATGCTTGAGGTACTGTGGAGGGCAGATGACATCAAAGATGATACCAGGTACAAGGTTTTGTTCCCTATTACTACCCCTCTGATGCCTCGACCGCCCCACCATAGAGATGGTAAGTCCCATTTTCTGGTAAAGACTCTCAAAATTCACTTGTGGCGGGGGGGGGGAAGTAAACCTTCCCCTTTCTGTTCCTCAGACACTGTTACAGAGGACAGGGTGTTCAGTGTTCACTTGGGGACCTTCCTTCATGATGTGGAGCTGAGGAACATCACCTTCTCCACTGGGGTTTTCACTCCAGAGGAGTGCAAGGCCAGAGGTTTCAACGTCCAAAAGCACAGCTTCCCCAATGGAACCAAGAGCTTCTCTCTGAAAGTGCCCTTTGATGCAGATGTTGTTCTGAAAAATGTATGTGAACTGACATCTCTCCAAAGCATGCTTATATTCTCTGCCTTTTTTGGGAGGGAGTGTTTTCAGTTAACTACTTTTGCCATCTGCAGAATCCTGAACCCTTGGTTACAGTCTACTCCCTCCCTCTGCTCTTTGGGCTCATTATCCTACCTGAACAAATGACGTTCACTCACTCAGTGGATTTGCAGGCGTCTCTGCAGGATGTTGGTGAGCTCATTTTGTTTTTGTTCTGACTGTCTTATTCCAAGATTTTAAATGTGATCTGAAACCACAACTAAAGAAGCAATACCATCTATGCTGATTTTTAGTGCTACCCACCATCACTGGCACCTGTGACCAGATGCAGTTTTACATCCAAGGGAAATACGGGAGTCAAAAGAATTTCCGAACCATGGTTGGACTTCAAGAGCTAACGTCTGAGCTGGCTGAAGACTACAGTTACCAAGAGAACAGCACACACTTCAGCCTTATAGTGCCCTACACTGCCATGGTTACAGTATTTGAGGTATGTCAAACTATATAAAATCTAACTATAGATCTGCACAGGATAACTACTTTCTGTCTTGCAGCTGATTACCTCGGATTCAGTTAGAGCAAGAACTGACCTGTTCCTGTTAGATCCCAAGAACAACTGGGTTCTTGCTGATCTCTACCTGTCCTGCAACTTCCCCCTGCCAACAACTAGTAAGATATTAAAGAAATTGTATATTCTGCTGCTTGGATTATATTGTAACATTTTCCTCTTCTGCCTTCAGCGTGCTACCCCAATGGAACAATGACTGCTCTGGCTGTGAAGGTGGAAGCGGTGTCCAATCTCAACCCAAGCTGGTTGACTCTAAAGGACCAGTCCTGCAAACCAGTGTTCAGCAACGATCGCTTTGCATATTTCTCTTTCAGTGTCGATTCCTGTGGGACCACTCGAACAGTGAGTTTAATGTCGCCTTAATTCTAGATGAAATGAGAAGTGCCTTTGTTAAATGTGTTAATGCTACCTGTTCTCTTAGTTCTTCGAACACTACATGCTGTATGAAAATGAGATTGGCCTGTATGACAAACTCAAGGGGGCAGCCTACACATCACAAACTGAACTGGAGTACAAGTAGGAAGACCTTTCAATCTCTTATCCTGATGTACCATCTGGTTAGGGTTTTGAGTTTAACCGCACCTGTGTCCTTGTTCTGTAGGCAAACAATTTCATGCTACTATGGGATCAATAAGACTCATACTGTTGCATTCAGCTATAATCCAAGACTCAATGAGCCCAAAGCTGAGGTTGGCTTTGGGCAGCTGATGGTGCAAATGAGGCTAGCCCAAGGTAAGGTAGAATAGACATCCTTTGTCTTGATCTAAAACGCATTACCACACACTTAACATCTACGGGTTTAGGTTTATTTTCCTCCCACCCTCTCTTAATGGGACTCTTCTCCTCAGATTCATCATACGATGTCTTCTACCAAGCAGAAGATTATCCAGTAGTGAAATATCTGAGGCAGCCTCTATATTTTGAGGTGGAGCTGAGCAAGTCTACAGATCCCCAGTTGGAACTCGTCTTGAAGAACTGTTGGGCCACCCTTCATGAAGACAGGACATCTCTGCCCAGCTGGGACATCATTGTGGATGGGTAATGCATAGCATAATGTACACAAAACTGAGGTTATACTTCAGTTTCTTGACGATACAATCTCAAAATTCAGGTTTACTTATAGTAAAAATGTCTTTACGGTCTAGTTTGTCACCTGAATGGGTTAATGTGGCTTGTTCAAATTGTCTTGGCCTGTTTGTGGAAACACTGTGGTGGCTGCACAAGTTAAATCCAATTGTATGGTTTAAAGGCTGCCATAAGTCATGCAGAAATACTATTTTTAATGTTCCTTCACCAGCTGTGAGAACAGTGAAGACGGCTATGTGACAGTCTTCCATCCTGTCGTGAAAGACGCCAGGGTTAAACTCACATCCCACATCAAACGTTTCTCTATGAAGATGTTCACCTTCACAAAAGATGAAGAGGTTCTGAAAGACAAGGTAAAGCATCCAAATGAGGGGTGTGTGAGATTGGGACAGCTACATGTAGCCCTGCATAATGAATCCTTCTGTCTCCCCAGATTTATGTGCACTGTGACGCAATGATCTGTGACACAAATGTCCACGAGGACACTGCCTGCAGAGCCCAGTGTGTGTATCCTACAGACCCGACTAACTCCAGAGATGGAGGGATAAAAGGAGTAAAAAGGGGTGAGTGTTTAGAATAAACTGTCAACCTGAATCTATGTGCAGTTGGTGACCTATACTTGTGTTTTCAGTGGAAAGCAGTACAGACTCCACCCACCAAGTGCTGATCTCCTCCTCTGGACCCATTCTATTAAATGTGCAGTCAAATCTCTGAAATAAACAGTTTCTTAAAACTTGTTGTGAACTTCTTTTGTCTAAAAGACAGTTAAAGCTCAATGTTTGCCTCCCAACCTGTATACATGAGCACACTAAAGTCACTGCAGTGAATTCTAGCAGATGAGGTTTGTGTGACCTCTTGTACTTTAACAAGCATTCCTGTTCCCTTTCTGGGAGAGCTGTTGCAGATTGGCCATCGATAGGTGGCTTTTGTATACAATACCCCCACAGCTGCAGGAAACGATTATATAAATCATTTTGTTCAGGGGATTAATGTTTCCGTGATGTAGTTTGAACAACGCCAGAACTAGTTTTCACAAGTCTACATGGGACAGAGCTTTAACCTAAAGTGCACTTCCTCAAAGTCAATTTGACTGATGTATGGCCTCAAATGTCTTGCCATGTGATCGGCTACCGACAACTTCAAAGTGAGCCTACATTTTTCTCACTTGTCACTTTTGATATTGGCTGTATACACTCACATAAAGGATTATTAGGAACACCATACTAATACTGTGTTTGACCCCCTTTCGCCATCAGAACTGCCTTAATTCTACGTGGCCTTGATTTTAACAAGGTGCTGAAAGCATTCTTTAGAAATGTTGACCCATATTGATAGGATAGCATCTTGCAGTTGGAGATTTGTGGGATGCACATCCAGGGCACGAAGCTCCCGTTACACCACATCCCAAAGATGCTCTATTGGGTTGAGATCTGGGGACTGTGGGGGGCCATTTTAGTACAGTGAACTCATTGTCATGTTCAAGAAACCAAGTTGAAATGATTCGAGCTTTGTGACATGGTGCATTATCTTGCTGGAAGTAGCCATAAGAGGACGGGTACATGGTGGCCATAAAGGGATGGACATGGTCAGAAACAATGCTCAGGTAGGCCGTGGCATTTAAATGATGCCCAATTGGCACTAAGGGGCCTAAAGTGTGCCAAGAAAACATCCCTCACACCATTACACCACCACTACCAGCCTGCACAGTGGTAACAAGGCATGGATCCATGTTCTCATTCTGTTTAGGCCAAATTCTGACTCAACCATCTGAATGTCTCAACAGAAATCGAGACTCATCAGACCAGGCAACATTTTTCCAGTCTTCAACTGTCCAATTTTGGTGAGCTCTTGCAAATTGTAGCCTCTTTTTCCTATTTGTAGTGGAGATGAGTGGTACCCGGTGGGGTCTCCTGCTGTTGTAGCCCATCCGCCTCAAGGTTGTGCGTGTTGTGGCTTCACAAATGCTTTGCTGCATACCTCGGTTCTAACGAGTGGTTATTTCAGTCAAAGTTGCTCTTCTATCAGCTTGAATCAGTCGGCCCATTCTCCTCTGACCTCTACCATCAACAAGGCATTTTCGCCCACAGGACTGCCGCATACTGGATGTTTTTCCCTTTTCACACCATTCTTTGTAAACCCTAGAAATGATTGTGCGTGAAAATCCCAGTAACTGAGCAGATTGTGAAATACTCAGACCGGCCCGTCTGGCACCAACAACCATGCCACGCTCAAAATTGCTTAAATCACCTTTCTTTCCCATTCTGACATTCAGTTTGGAGTTCAGGAGATTGTCTTGACCAGGACCACACCCCTAAATGCATTGAAGCAACTGCCATGTGATTGGTTGATTAGATAATTGCATTAATGAGAAATTGAACAGTTGTTCCTAATAATCCTTTAGGTGAGTGTAGGTAATTTAGTGCCAAAGAATATGCTAAGTACATACAGGTGCTGGTCATATAATTAGAATATCATCAAAGTTGATTTATTTCAGTAATTCCATTCAAAAAGTGAAACTTGGATATTATATTCATTCATTACACACAGACTGATATTTCAAATGTTTGTTCCATTTAATTGTGGTGATTAGAATCAACAATGAAAATCCCAACTTCAGTATCTCAGAAAATTAGATTATTACTTAAGACCAATACAAAAAAAAGGATTTTTAGAAATGTTGGCCAACTGAAAAGTATGAACATGAGAAGTATGAACATGTACAGCACTCAATACTTAGTTGCGGCTCCTTTTGCCCGAATTACTGCAGCAATGCGACGTGGCATGGAGTCGATCAGTCTGTGGTCAGGTGTTATGAGAGCCCAGGTTGGTCTGATAGTGGCCTTCAGCTCTTCTGCATTGTGGGGTCTGGCGTATCACATCTTCCTCTTCACAATACCCCATAGATTTTCTATAGGGTTAAGGTCAGGCGTGTTTGCTGGCCAATTAAGAACAGGGATACCATGGTCCTTAAACCAGGTACTGGTAGCTTTGGCACTGTGTGCAGGTGCCAAGTCCTGTTGGAAAATGAAATCTGCATCTCCATAAAGTTGGTCAGCAGCAGGAAGCATGAAGTGCTCTAAAACTTCCTGGTAGACGGCTGCGTTGACCTTGGAGTTCAGAAAACACAGTGGACCAACACCAGCAGATGACATGGCACCCCAAACCATCACTGACTGTGGAAACTTTACACTGGACTTCAAGCAACGTGGATTCTGTGCCTCTCCTCTCTTCCTCCAGACTCTGGGACCTTGATTTCCAAAGGAAATGCAAAATGTACTTTCAGAGAACATAACTTTGGACCACTCAGCAGCAGTCCAGTCCTTTGTCTTTAGCCCAGGCGAGACGCTTATGATGCTGTGTCTTGTTCAAGAGTGGCTTGAAAAGGAATGAGACAGCTGAAACATGTCTTGCATACGTCTGTGCGTGGTGGTTCTTGAAGCACCGACTCCAGCTGCAGTCCACTCTTTGTGAATCTCCCCCACATTTTTTTAATGGGTTTTGTCTCTCCAGGGTGCAGTTATCCCTATTGCTTGTACACTTTTTTCCACCACATCTTTTCCTTCCCTTCGCCTCTCTATTAATGTGCTTGGACACAGCTCTGTGAACAACCAGCCTCTTTAGCAATGACCTTTTGTGTCTTGCCCTCCTTGTGCAAGGTGTCAATGGCCGTCTTTTGGACAGCTGTCAAGTCAGCAGTCTTCCCCATGATTGTGTAGCCTACAGAATCAGACTGAGCGTCCATTTAAAGGCCTTTGCAGTTGAGTTAATTAGCTGATTAGAGTGTGGCACCAGGTGTCTTCAATACTGAACCTTTTCACATTATTCTTATTTTCTGAGATACTGATTTTGGGGTTTCATTAGTTGTCAGATATAATCAAAAGGAATGAACACTTGAAATCTATCTGTGTGGAATGGATGTATACAAGTTTCACTTTTTGAACGGAATTACTGAAATAAGTCAACTTTGATATTCTAATTATGACCAGCACATTCTTTATTGGAAGGTGAAATGTCAAGGTATTGACTTACTGCTAAAGTTCAGATACAAACTAATGTCACACACACACACACACACAGCTTTTAGTTGGCAAACATGCATCTGTAGGTTTTGGTGGGTCTGGTTAGTTTCCTTCAGGACTTCTGACTTGGTATAACTTTAAGGCCCTTATGAAAGCCTCTCCATACAGTTGGAACAGGTCCATTTCTGTTCCACACTCAAAAATGCAAGGAGAGACTGTTAAACATGTTATAATTAAACTTTAGAGTTAGTATGCCAGTTCCACAATGTACATGCATGTAAAACTGAAAGTGGGAAAGATTCATTGAAAGATTGAATGCAATTACTGCTGTGTGAAATCCTACAAGTCTAAAAACTTAGATTATACAAAATATATGCAATTAAATTTTAAGTGTTAGGGACCAAACCAGCTATATTAACTGAAGCTTTGTCACAAGTGTACTCTCCTTCAGGTTTGAGCACAAGTGTTTTCTGTAGTCTTTATAGCATCTAGAATAAGTTAAACTGCATCTTTGTAGACTTGCCTAAAATTGACTTTTGAAGTTAGACACATCTGTCAGTTTTATACAGTTTCTCCTTCACTGTAATTAGTTTAGACCAATTCTCAGGCTCTTCCTAACAGACATTTCAGTTAAGACCTCATACTATTAACACATCTGCCTTAACCACAGAAAACAGTTGGAACACACCAGCACATACAAGTCACCATTTATGAGTCAAGTCTACAAATTGACCTTGCAGCCATCTCCATAATATTTCAAAGAATACAAGTGAATTCTTGTTAAAAATAATTTATTTCGATTTATGTCCACTTACACAAGTATGCGTCCTGATGACACATGTTTGAAACTGTGCACATCTGAAATGTCACGTCTTTGACCTGAAGAAAAAAAAAAAAAAAAAAATGTTAGCCACTTTTCAAAAAGATATTTGCCCCCTTACAGAACAAGATGGCATACCTTTTATTGCCTTTTCCTGGTTTGAACAGGTTTGCTTACAAGCTTCACCCAGATGATTTGTGGCGTCACAGATTGCCACATCACAATGGACAAAGAACTACAAGATATGAACAGATTCATGGCTTTATACATTAGTTTCTTAGCTGAAGCATGGAAGGAAGAAGAGTTTTCTTTTTTAGCTGAAATTACCTGGCGACTCAAGTTATCTTGGTCTTCAACAAAGGCAAACATCTTAACCTGAAAGCGCTTGAAGTGAGATGGATTCTGAACTCTGGCATCAGGCCAAACAGGATTGAGGGTCACCCGGTGTGGGTCTACTGGGTTTATACAGCTGAAGGGTAAAAAAGAAGAAGTTTGTGCCCACTAGTGTATTTGTAAAGTCTACACAATGACACTTGGCTAAATGACTACCATGCTCTCATTTATCCACACAGCACTACTATCCCCTCTTTGGACCACCATGTACATGGAAGAGACTGATATCCATGTTCTCGTTCTTATTGCTTAAGTTAGACAGTTCCATTAAGTATGTAGGGGCAAACAGTCCTGCGGGCCAAGATTAAGTTACCCATTAATGATCAGGTTCCATCTGGGTTGGGACGTCCTGTCCTCATCCAGCGTCGCCCAGCAGTTCTCCAGCTCCAGTGATAGTTTGGAGTTTCTAGACCTCGTCAGCAGTTCCACCTCAAAATACAGCGGCTGTTGTAGGTACATTGCTATGGGATAGTCGTCAACTGTGTAAAACACGCTGTAGGACTCATCTAAGTGAAGGGAGACCATACGTGTTGATGTGAGTTATTAGGGATTAGACAAGTGGACCAAGAATAGCCTGCACAAATTCAGGTCTACAACACAAATAAGTGAACTTAAGTAGAAAGTATGTTGCCCTCATTGTCCTACTTGCCAGTGTGGTTATTAAGATGAATCTATGAACTTGATGTCAGAAATTCAATTACTTGACCAAAAACCCATTAGCTCAAGATGAATTTGTGAGATTGCCTCCTGACTTTAAGACACAGTCAGCTTACTAATGCAGCAATATCCAGATGCCTTTTTTGAAGCTTGTGCTACTCTCCAAGACACTACAAAAGCCTCACTGAGTGAGTGATCTTAAATACTCTGTTTATGGATTCACCAAGCATTTTAAAGTTAAAGAAAAAAAAAAAATCTAATGTTTGTACATAAAAATGTGCATTCAGAAGTCCCCTTACCCACAGCAAGTCTAATTGCAACTGTCATCTCGCCTCTGGCATTTTTGGCATATGGGTCACTCCTGCGAGGTCTGGATTGGAAGGCCACAGCGTGGGGTTTGTTGGTGTCATAATAACAAGAAACTTGTAGCCTTGAGACAACCCATGAGAATATATTTAGAATTTATAAAAAAGCACCACATTTCACATATCTGCCACTACACTGACAAGGAGCAGTCTCTTTGGACACCCATTTAGTTTTGGCAAGTTATTGGCTGCTTAGATGTGCGGTAGTACCAGTTTACTCTGAAAGTCATGTGTAGTGTCCACTAAAGTAATTGCAATTTGTTTAACACTTCAGTTCACTGATCCTCTAGGTGGATATTTTCAGTCTCAGTTAATCTGCAAATTGGTTTCAATTAATGGTTTTGGTCTCCAATATGCAAATGCCCTAGGATTAATATACTGGTTTTGTCCCAAACATACTGAGTTTACTATCACAGCAAGACAAAGAAAACCAGCTAAAAGCTAGGACAAGGAAATTTTGTTGAGGGGAAGGGACCCCCCCCAATATACCTCTATCTGCATCAATTGAGTGTTTCAGTTTTCAGACAGATACTCACCCAAAGTCCGGCTCATCAGTCTTCAATTCCTTTCTGACTTTGTCTGGCAGAGAGATTTCATTTTCATACAGCATCACATTGGACAAAAACTAAGGGGGAGACACACACACACACACACACACACACACACACTGAGCTTCATCTGGAAAAAAGAAATGTATATAAAAATTAGCAGCATGCTACCTTTCTGGTTGTCCCACAGGACCTCCCAGTGAAGACAAAGTAAGCATAGCGGTTGTCACTGTAGGAGGGACCACAGGTGGGGTCTCTGAGGGTGAGCTGACTGGGGTTTAGACTAGGAACCGACTCTAGTTTCACAGCCACAGCAGTCATGGTTCCATTAGGTAAACACTCTGTTAGGAGAATCAGACATTAATATGCAATGGGTTTTGTCCAAAATATTAAGTTAACCACTTATTTTCCTCCAACAAACCTGCCAGTGTTGAGGGGAAATGGCAAGCCACAGAGAATTCTTGGATGTTTGTGTTGGTTTCTGGATTTTTTAGAACCACAGTGAGTCTGCTCCTGATGGATGACTCTTCAACAGCCTGAGAACAAAAACTTGAGCATTACACAAAAAAGTGTCACTTTTGTTAAGAATATAGATTTTGAACGCACCTCAAACGCAACAGCGGGGTCTGAAAATGGCACGGCAAAACTGAAGTGTGTTCCGTTCTCCATGAGGCTGTACTGCTGAGCGATGTCTGGGGTCAACATTTGTTTTCCCACCATAGTATGAAAGTTTAAACCATGGGTCTCGTATTTCACAAGGACATTGAAGTTTTGATGATCACAGCCACCAGAGACAGAGGGAACTGCAGAAGGAGAATTAAAAAATAAATCCAAAAAATGTATACATTTCTCTCACCTCCCAAACTGTATAGCCATTTAACTTTTACAGTCAAGATGACAAGGACTGTGAGGCCATTTCTCTCATGTTGTAAACATTTCGTTTTGGCCTTTGTGCCAGTTACATTAGCATCTTGGACTGAGATGGAGTCCTCGTGCTCAATTTGTAACAAATCAATGTCATAAAATGAGTACAGACCTTTGTCTACTAATTTAGCTTCCACAAAAGCAGTGAGAGAAAATGGAGCAAACTCAGGCAGGACCACCAAACCAAGGGCCATGTGAAGAGAGTACACCTTTACACCCATTTCTGTCTGTTGGGAAATGGAGAGATTAGAAGCCTAGACAAAAACCACAATATTTAATTTCCCGAGTTGAGTAAAGCTTACAGTTTGTAGTACAGCATGGTCCGTGAAAGGCACTTCAACTGTGAAGGCCTTCGAGTTGCTGTTAGGGGACTTGTGCTCCAGGACATTAAAGCCTCTGACATTGCAGTCCTCCACAGACAAAACCTCATAGGGCAAGGAAATGTTCATTACTGCCACATCAGAGCCGAAAGGCCCAATCAGCAGCTTAAATGCTCTTTCCTCGGGAACAGTGTCTGTGGGGCAAAAATAGAGGCAGCTTGAAACATGCATTTTTAAAAAAAAAAAAAAAACCCCAACCACACCAAATCACAGAGAACCAAGACAAGACTCACTGTCTATAACTTGCGGAGGTGAAGACCGTAATTGTGTTGTTATGGGATGGAGGACTTTATAGTGCGTGTTCTTGTGAGTGGAGCCTTCAGTCCAGAGCAACTCGAGCATTGGTTCAATTGTATAAGCCATGAGGTACTGATCATCCTGAACATGACTCTGCAAAAATCAAATATCCTCAGTAAGGCCTTCCCTGAAGGACAGTCATCTTGTTAAACACAAATTTTTAACACATATGCATGTTAAAAAGTTTGGCAATGAATCTGTCCCTCTGCATAGAACTGTTCCACTTGATTCAGAACTTTGATGCAACAACATTCACAAGAGTTGTGCAAACCAACCATTCTGTTGTACACATGAAAAATTGGAGCAGTTTAGATTTGGTGCTTTTAAGTTTGCTTCTCTCAAGACAAAAAATTAAGGCAAAGATAGAGATTTAATATATCCATCCGTCTTTGGAGTGATGTATGAATTTTGCTGTAGAAAAATGAATGCCTGAAAACCCCATTTTGTCCCATCTATTTTTGGACTGTAGTACAAGTGCATGTGTAGCATTCTGGATCTGGCTTAAATGAATACAGTCTTATAAACCCATGCAGGCTGGGTATAATTGTATACATGACAATAGTAAAAACAGTTTCATATATAAATTGTTCCTGTTAAGTCTCAGTACCACTGACCTTGAAGGAGCCACCGACAGCCCCAACAGGAATCTCAACAACTATGTGTCTGTCACCAACAAACAGGGAGTATTGTCTGGCTGCCATCTCTGCAGGGTCGAGCCTCTGGCCATCGACGCCCATGTGCACCTCCAACAGTTTAAATGGGCCATATGAAATCAGAGTCTCAATCTGCCTGGGCAGAAACCAGCGGATGGTGTTTTGAGTAATGAAAACACTACCTGTACACAAACACAAAGCACTTTAGAAAAGGGAGAGACTGGACATGGATACATTACTATAGTCAGGGTAATGAGCCAACATTTTAGTTGTTTTACATGGTTTGAGCTCATATTTACAGAACAGTGGTTTTATTCCCCTGATCTAACTCCGTTTAACTAAATTCCCAGGGGAAAAAAATACTAGAGATATGACCTGGGTTACCTCTGTGGTATGGCTACAGCCCTGCCTACTGTTCAACACTCCTTACCCGCCAGGGAGGGGCAAGCAGCTGCCGCATCAATTTGAGTAGTCAGCCACTTCTTTTCAAATATTGTTGAAGTTTTGAGCACAGTCATGGGCACCCCTGCTACCTGCGGGAGGAAGTTAGAGAACATTGTGTATAAGATCTATTTAGTCCATTTAAAGCTTAAACAGCTGAGTGTTCAAGCATACTGTTGCAAAGATGTGGGCAACATAATGGGGGGATGTAAATAAAAGTGGCCTACAAATGTCATTCTGTCAAGTGGATTTCAGACAAAGTAATCTATTTGAAGGCAGTTTGATTACTGTATTTGATCTAAAGCCAGTAGTTTAATGGCTGCAAGTGTGTTATCTAATGCGATGCAAGTACTTCACCCAGAGCCTGCCTGAGGGGAAAGATTTCAAGTCAGGCTTCTTTAAAATTTGGTGAACTGCAGTCCACTTACATCCTGGGTGTATGTTTCAGGTGCATTCTTTGGACTTCTCACAGTCAGCCTTGTAGGGGTGGTCCCTATCCCATAACCATTTCTCTGGGCCACAGCCACTGTCATGGGCTTCTCCTCTGGAGTAAAGAACACAAGTGTTGCGATTCTGAATCCTCCGTCTATGAGCTGTTTCTGCAAGGTAAATAAAGACCGATCAATGCCATCAAATTGAGACAAGGATGTTTCCTGAATATTTAAAAAAAAAAAAAAAAACACTCATTTGAACTTGTCGAACCTTAGCAGCTGGTCGAGGATTAGACCCTTGGACGGGATGTTCAGGCAGGACATATTGACCTGGAGTTAACTTGCCTTGTCTTTCCACAGACACCTAGAAATGAAGCCACTCCATAAGTGATAATCTTTCCAATCTGCAGTGGCATCAAATGTACCAGCCTTGATGCACATACAGGACATAAAGCCACTTATGACCCCTCAAGTGTGTTGCTGCGTTCACTTGCCTCCATATAGTTGCGGTCACAGACAATTTCCCTGGAAGCCCAGGTAGTGTAGTGGCAAGTTTTAGACACCTGGTATAGCTCGTCTTCAGCCATCCGGTTCCCGTGCAGCCGAAGATGTAATGTTGTTGTGAATGCCTTATCTTCCTATGAACACACAGAAACAAGACTTGAAATTACCACATTAAAAAGCACATTTGGCACCGCTCTAAAAAAATATTTCAGGTCTTGTTACCACATATTCAGCAAAACAGTTTTGAAGGGAGGCATAAATCATAGCATTCCCCAGCTGGTCCATCCTCACACTAAAGCCACACTGAGACGCTAAACTTGGTGTAAGAAGGACGGTAGAGTTATCTGAGGAGGAAAAGAGGACAGTTAGGAGGAGAAAAAAAAAAAAAAAAGACAGAGTAAAGAGGAAAAACACTGAATCAAGAAATGTCACTTTACTAATAACAGCAGCTATGTCAAGAAGATTTCCTCCAAGTGGACCGACATCCACGCGCATGACATTCCCCAGGCATTTTGAGACGACATCTGGGATTAAACATTCACAATAGTAAGCAGCATACAGTACAATTAGAGTCACTAATCAAATGACTGTTTAGGGAAAATAACATCAAAACTTGACTAAAACATACTTAGGAAGCCCTCAGGCTTTCTCTGAGCCTCTAGGTTCACAACTCCTATCAGGAGAATGCACCACCTGAAAAAGATGAAAGGATTTTCAAATTAGCAAGAAAAATCCCAAAATTTGAGCAAACGCAGTGGCTAAAAACAAAACTACAAACCCCAATCCAACTAAACGACCCATGGCACAAGAGCTGGGAAATCCGTTTTGTGGCTTTTGAAGGTTGCGGTGGGAATAAACTGGCAGGTTGAGGGAGGTTCCTGCTCAAGAAAGATAACCACACGCAGGTGTGTCCTATCATAGCCTGATGGGGATAATTCTGTGGACCAGTGTCCACTGATGCTGCGTTTAAGTTACCTCGGAACTTGAAAATTTCCCACCTCCAACTAGAAAAAGCAGCCTCCAACTGAACACAGTTCCTACTGGGAGCCCAACACAAAATATAGGCCTATTTGTCTGTATTTTATTAAAATGATACATAATATAGTTAAACATGTTCTGTAGGCTATGTAAATTCTATTCAACGTATGTCACCAATGTTAACAGGTAGGCTAGCTGAAAGTCATCTTGTCTGCACAAAAGTAATTTGAATCAGATCAGAAGGAGCTTGACAGACTGTTGGTATAACATTTGGGAAAATGTTGAAAATTTGAAAACATTGGGAACCAGCACAAGGCTCAGCATGTAGCCTAGAGGTTTGTTGTCCTATCTGACCTAAATTTGAAGAAGTACATTTTATTAGAACTTTGTCATCCTTATCATCTACAGCTCCTCTATGTGAGCAAAAATAAATCGGACGTTAAAAATAAATAGATCTTTAGGAAATATTTAGATCATAAATGATTGGTACAAAGAATTAATACAAAATGAGGAATAAAACGTACGCCTATCCTTATTTTTGATATAACGTTTTGCCATTTTTATGTCTTTGTTGGATCGTGCCAGTGGAAGGATGAGAGGAAGTTCCCAGCTAGAATTAAATTAGGGGCGTCGTGGTTCATTGTCAGCCTCTTAACCCATAAGATACAGCGGCACCCATCGATCCAGTGTTATAGCCTAGTCAAAATCTCACTATATGTTCAGGTTTAGGTATCACAACTCTTTAAAAGCATTAAAAAGTCATAGTAGAAAATTCATCTTCTGAGGTGTAAACCGAAACAACAAACAGAAAAAGATCCCCTTTTTTAATTCATGTGGAGAATTTAAAAAAGTTAGGCTACACATGCGCTAATCAATGACAAGGACCCTCCTGCCCACAACCATCACTAGCCGCCTACACCTCCACCTTCACCGCTGAACTGAAGACCTGACATCTTTGTGCAGTGACCGTGTCCGGCTTAACATGTTAGAGTGCAAAACGTGCTGTTCTTGCTGTTAGAACCACACCATTGTCACAAGTTTTCCCTTATTTTTTTCCTGTCCCTTGTGTCACGTGCCCCCTTGTCTGTGTTGTGGGCGTGGCGCTTCTCTCCCGGGCTCCCTGTTGTTCAAGAGACACACCTCGTCCCAACCTGATCACACAGTTGCAACCCTCGTCCAGGCTGCACACCTGCAATCCACCTACTCTGCAGTAGGCTATATCAGCTTCATCCACTCATCTTCAGATCCTTGTGTCAGCCGTAGTGCTAGTTCACGCCTCAGGCCCCTCAAACTGTGCGGTCTGGTTATTTCGTTGTTTTGGTTCGTCTCTAACTCTGTCTCTCCATCCACTCCATTTCATTCCCCTGAGTTTTGTCTTGCACGTGGGTTCCGGTTCCCCCTGCTGACCGTTGCAATAATACAAAGAAAGCTGGAAAGAGACTAATTAACCTTATTACATCGACACATTAAGCTCTCAAAATGTTACAGCAGGATACCTCCGCAATAGGAGACCACAAGATCAGCTCAGGACTTGCTTCACTAGACACTGAAGCGGTGCACATTCAAAGCATTTGTAACAAATTTACAATTCAACAAATTACCAAAACCAAAATGACAAGCAGTGAATCTAATGGATCAGCATTTAAAATGCCCGGTTGGTGATTCAGTCGTGGCTGTGATACAGAACAGCGCACAAACCTCCATTAACAAATCATGTGCTGAAAAGATGCACAAAATGTGTTTACCCTAATGAGAAAGATATGCCACATTCATTTTATGTGTGGAGTGGAACAGAAAGTTCACAACACCCTGCAAGAACTATCTTTATGCTGTAAGCAGCACATCTGGGAGATACTGAGGATGTTTTTATTGAGGCAATAAAATCAGGGATAACAAATAATTTAATAGATTACAGATTGTCAGCGCAAAGCAACCAATTCAGCATTCAGAATTGTTGTTTTTCAATCTGCTCCCACTATAAAGGTTATGATGTGTTTCCCCTTTGCTGCCAAATGCAGTGTTACTGCCTGGTTTGGCAGTTAGCCTGCCAGCAGTGCTTTCTCACAAAGGACTGAAATGTCAGAGTGGGATTTGACTTACTTTACTCCCTCCCGCGTGCAGACAAGCTGTGGTCAGTTGCCTTTAGTTGCATTAATTTCACACAAATACAAGTGTACTTTTAAAAAACACAGCTTTTAACACGCACACAGTTATTGCAGGTGCACTCCTTAGTCCTACTAAAAGAAAGTTCTATGATCTTATAATAAATCGCAGCGATTAAATGTCACAACAGAGCTACAGCGTGTGATATAGGCATACCTTAATAAAATGTAATATTGCAGTAGAATTTCTCGCAGGGCGTTCATACATCTGTCCGGTCGCTACCCCCTCCGTCCCCTCCCCTCTCCTCGTCTCTCGCCCCTCCCTGTTCCCTGTAAAAGGGAACAAACTGCCGCCGTGCCGCTGTCCCGCCTCCAGCTGCTCTTGTCCCGTCCGTGAAGCTGCAGCGGCGCACTCCCTCCACCGACTTGCTGTGTGCGACGTTTTGCCAGAATGTGAAAACTACACCACCCGGAATGAAGCTTTTTTTTTTTCATGGAAAGAAAGACTCCAAGTAACCTTCAGGTAGGCTACGTGTCGGCTTTACGTTTTGCATTCAGTTTGTGCGAAATTAAAAGTAATTAGACTTATTTGCGAATAGGGTTTGGTGAATAAAATGATAGATCTTGATTTCATGCAAAAGCCAGCACCCAAACTAGCCTGTTGTTCTGAATTTCTAGAAGAGTAGTTGGTGGGACATGCCCCACAGAACAATATACAGACACATGCTGGAAAAATGCTGGTTTTAATAATTGCTTGAAATGATGTGTGGGTTCAGTTTCGAATTGTTGCCTCTCATTTCCTCTGAGGCAGTCTAGTCCACTCTGTAATTTGATTCTTCTGGTGATAATCCTGTACTTAAGCCCTCAAAGAAGTGACAGGACCTTGCGCCTCTTCACCCACTCCAGCTCATGCCATTTCCTGTGTGTGCTGTATTGGTTTTATTTCCTTCAGAGGACTAATACAAACAGTGCAGTCAAATATGTCTTGATAAACATCTTTCCAAATAAATGTGCCATACGCAATCCTGACTTTATATGCTTGTGGGGCATTTTCATGCCATAAAAAAAAATCTCTAAAACTGATAGGCCTCATTTCTCGTCGTATTGTCTCTGTGTATATCATCAGGACCATGGGGTATGGGCAAATCCTCCACCGGCTGGGGAATGAGGAGGACCAGGTCCATCTCAACGTGGGAGGCGTACGACACAAAGTGGACCCGGATACACTGCTTCGGTTCCCTCATACGCGCCTGGCTCGTCTGCTGCGCTGCCGAAGCGAAGCGGCAATCCTGGAGCTGTGTGATGACTACAGCCCGGCCGAGAAAGAGTACTACTTCGACAGGAATCCTCGGATTTTCCTCTGCGTGCTCAACTTCTACCACACGGGACGTATCCACATGATGGAGGAGCTCTGTGTCTTCTCCTTCAGCCAGGAGATCGAGTACTGGGGCATCCAGGAGCTGCACCTGAGCCCCTGCTGCAGCTACTGGTACCATGAGAGGAAGGAGTATATCGAGGACAGAGACTGGGACATCAGGAGCGACGACCAGCAGCAGCCAAGTTTGGACTCTTCCTTTGAGGAGCTCTCCGCTCTTGATAAAGACCTGGCGAAGTTCAAAGGTGCCTGGTGTGCAGAAGTGAGGAGCTATGTTTGGCTCAGGCTGGAGGATCCAGGTCATTCAAGAGCTTCAAAGGTCATTGCTGTGGCCTCCCTCAGCTTGGTGTTGACCTCCATCGTTGCTATGTGTGTCCATAGCATGCCTGAGTTCCAGCGTGTGGATGACAATGACAAACCCATCGAGGACCCTGTCCTTGCCATTCTGGAGGAGATCTGCATTGCCTGCTTCTCCGCCGAGTTCATCATCAGGCTCATTGTTGCGCCCTCCTGTAGGAAGTTCCTCGGAAACCCCTTAAACATTATCGATGTCGCCTCCATTTTGCCATTTTACGCCACTTTGGCTCTGGAAACAGCCGACGAGGAGGGCGCAGAGGAGAACGAGGACTTAGAAAATATGGGGAAGGTGGTGCAGGTTCTGCGCCTCATGAGGGTTCTCCGAATCCTCAAACTGGCTCGCCACTCTATTGGGCTACGAGCACTGGGGGCCACCGTCCGCCACAGCTACCACGAGGTGGGTCTGCTCCTTCTCTTCCTCTCAGTGGGGATCTCCATCTTTTCCGCCCTAATCTACTTTGCAGAGAAGGAAGAGGAGGACACAGATTTGGGGACCATCCCTTCAGGCTGGTGGTGGGCCACAATCACCATGACCACAGTCGGTTACGGTGACACCTGCCCGGTGACTCTGGCGGGGAAGATAGTTGCCACCTTGTGTATCATCTGTGGCCTGTTAGTGGTGGCTCTGCCCATCACCATCATCTTCAATAAGTTTTCCAAGTACTATCAAAGAAACAAAGCCATGGAGGAACAGTGTGTCACTAAGCCAGAAAGACAAGACCCAGAACTCCCTTACTATAACATCAGAGACCTGTTCACAGACAGTGTTTATCCATTTATAGGAGCTTTCGCCTTCAGGAACAGTGAGAGCAGCGCAGGGGATGACACCGACGCCTCCAGTCTCCAGGACATAGAGGTGTATGATAATGACACTTGTGAAAATGGGGCAGCAAAATGAGATTCCTGCCAATTGACAGTGTCTGTAAGTCACTCCGTGCCTCTCAGGGCAGAGTGCTCCATCACTGACCCTGTCTCCTTGTATCGTCTTCCTCCTGCAATTTGACAGAGAAATATCGTGGCCATGAACTTTTCTACAAGGGAATAGCTTGTGTAATATACAGCACCGCTAAAACTGGGGAATCTAAAGGGAATTATCTGAACTTTGCACAGGGGTTTGAAAGCCCATTTTCTGCTTGAGAAAACTGCAATGATGCATGTAGGAGGCCATAATGTTAATGTTTTTCAAAGTAATGTTCTGTATTGATTCGTCCGCTTGCTGAAAGTTCAGACTGAGAATTCGGCAGATGCAAAAGTCTAGAGTGAAAACCACACAGTTTGGTGATTAAAAATGGTATAATAAATCTCTAAGTTGAGTCTGCATGAACAAAAATGAATGCGTTCTGAAAGAAAGCCAATATAAATCATGTAGAATTATGCAATATTACAGATGCTGATGAGGAGAGGTCACAACTGTCTCAGAGCACTGTGGAAAGCACTGATATTACCAGGTTATTATTATATTTTTGTTTTGGACAGATGTTTTGGCATGCTGAGTGACTCCTTGTAACTAAGGTGGACATGAAATAAAACTCAGTGAATGAGAAGAAATATACCTCTCATTTGTGCCATAACATACAGTAAGTTGTACTTAGTCATTCATTCAGAGAAGGATTCCAGTTCAGGTTCATTGCATTTTATTATTCCCTTAAATATATATATATAAATATACTGCAACGCTTCCTGACTAAAATTACTTTAAAATCAAAATATAAACAATCAACCATGTATTTTCTTCTGTGGTGCAATCATTGAAACTGTTGAGGAAACGTTCTGTACCTACTCACCCTTGTCCTTTCCTGAAAGTATTGACTTCCTGTCACCTGTTATAATCTCTGGTTGGATGAGCTGCTATCCTACTAGAGCGAGAGACAGGGGTCTCAAAGGTATTGACCAGACGCAGTTGACCAGAAGCGTTTACTCCCAGAGCAAAACACTACCAAATGTTTCGTGAATCATTTCTTTTCTGATTGGGTTTAAAGATCAGATGGTTTCTTATCTATTGGCTAAATTTCAACTGCCTGAACAGCTAAATTACATTATTTTTGAATAGTAGTACTGTAAATGAGTTTCGATTACTGGGCTTCCTGTATCAGGTGAGCATCACATTGCACATTAGGATATCGCTTAATCCACACTCTCTGTTGTTTTGCTTTCATCAGCTGAGTATTGGTGCAGACAAGTGTTGATTTTCAGTGAATACTGCACTTGATAATACATACAGATGCAGAGCACAATTGAAATCATACAATAGATGGCTTTGCAGATGACAGGTATGCATCTTAATGGATGAAAATCTGAGAGGTTACCAGATAAGAAAATGTCTTCTTTCACTCATTTTCATTTATGTCTTACATTTTTTGTCTGACTTTTCTCTAATTTCTGCTTTCCAGGCCAAATTAATCCTTCAAGTTAAGTAATTTGAAAAGGAAAAGGAACCTGGTCCTCCTCATTCCCTCGCAAGTGGAGGATCTGCCCACACCCCATGGTCCTAATGATACATACAAAGATACATACAAGAAAACTGCTCTTAACTCGCAAACAAAAAGTAGTTGTGACACACTGCAATAACAAAACAAAAAGAGGTAATAAGGTTACATTTGAAGCATTGCTTAATTATTGCCAGCAAAGTGTAAAGAAAAGTGTAAAAATGAACTATGGGTGCCATGAAATAACAATGTATGCATAGATGATCATTACCGCTGCTATACTGGACACATTGACTGATGCTGTCACAATGCGTATACCTAAGCCCTATAATAGTAAAATACTAATTTTACGATCTGAAAAGCTGTGAAAACTGCTCTGGCATATTAGGTACAGCATGTGCAGTAATACAAGAAAGGTAGTATTGATGGAAAACAAAATCAATTGATACATTCTCAGCTGAAACTGAGTTTAAAAGACTCTTATGGCAAATCTCTAATGTTTACTCAGTGTATGATCTCAGTCTTTATGTTAAGGAATCCATCACAAGAGTCACAATCCTGTACTGTCTGCATCACTTAATGATTGTTTTGTGTTCCTCATCATTACTCCCAGCCTCATGGCTTTGGGCATATATCCTGTGAAGGGAAGTGGATGTCAATATTCTGTGACTTTGCCACCAGCAAAAAGGCAATCACTTATTGAATTTCTGTCAGGATGTGTATCTTATATTTCCCATAATTTCTCGCAGCAGCTGGTGCTTCTCATCTAGCTTCCAGAAATGTTGGTATTTTAATTGTAGTTGTAACGTTGATTCGAGTTTGCACTACAGAAAAATCTAATATAATAATTGTACCAAATCAGATTTCAAATGAAATGATAAGGCCTCCTTTATTTTCACCAAACCTTGGACAGGGTAGTATTTCAGTTTAAAGGCCCAGTCACACCAGAAAGTGACACAACAAAGCTCTCCAAGCTAGCTCACTTAAACTGGCACATCACTTTTAGACTCTACGGCTCTCCCTCACAAGTCAGCATTGTCAAGATGGCCTGCTATTGGTCAATGTCACATTGACCACTAAGTAATATCTGGCCACTGTGTTGGGTCATTGATACACTAGACAGGAGACCAATCAACCTTAATTATTAAGGTATCGCAAACGCATTTGGCAGGGTCAGGTTATTATTAGATCGAGAGTGAATTGAGGCAATTGACACTTTCCACCATTTCCCACACATGAATTTTCTCACGCAAAACGTATAACCAAAACATTGACTGAAATCAACTCAGCCATGTTAGTAGTCAAGTGGATCCACTCTCGCGCTGTGAATCTTGGACAGTTTGTGAGTTGCTTCCCACTGAAGCAGCTATCAGCTGCACTTTACAGAAGAGGCTGAAGTTAACATTTGAGAAGAGCAGAGTAGACTTTTAAAAAATTAATTATTACATTATTAAATTATGACATTATTCTTGTAATATTATGACTTTTTTCTCCAGATGTCAGAGAACACAGATATGTGGGACAGATTTTTAATGTGCAGAGGCTTTTGAACATGAGCAGAAAACTTGCTGAAGCCCAGGAGCTATTAAAGTCCAGGAGTTTATAACTAAAATGAATTAATTTATCATTGACATAAACAGATCCTACATGCACATTTAAAAAGGTTACTTCAGGGGCCATAGAGGCATCTCATACAAAAGGAAAAGGTCACTGCAGTGATGAATGTGCAAAAGGAAAAGTGGAATTTTGTGTTGTGTGCAGTTCCACTGGAGCCAATTCACTAGCCCTTCATAAATTCCAACTTAGCCTGATTAGTTAAATTGCCACACACTAATACTTCTGAAGGGCATTCGTTAAAGCTGAGGAAGGCAACGTTGGAGAAGTAGCAAAAATATCCAACTGTAAAAATCCCTCTCCCTCCATTCAGGCCTTCCTCCAACACACATTTTCATGAACATTCGCCATGCACAGGCAGAGCACGCTTAAGAAGACAGGTAGGTCCAAATTAGAGGATTGGTAATTTAAAGAGGTTACTTTCTTAAACAAAAGACACAGAAAGACGATGGAAGACTAAATCTGCATGTTTGTTGACTCAGCAGGGAAGATAATACATGAGAAAAGTTGATTTACAATAGGAATATATTTCTGAAAGCAATACAGAATGCCTGAGAGCCTTACTGCATTATTAAAAAATTTTGAATTGTCACCTGCCGCCTGAATTTTGTGTTTCCCTCTACATGAATAAGGACATTTACACCATAAATTGAAGCAGGAAAGGTAGATTTGGTGCAGAAATTTCACCAGAAAACAGCAACTGAAGTGTTTAATGCTCAAACATTTCTGGAGGAGGATCCCCAGATGCCCCATTTTATGTGTGCCCCCTCCAATGTTGAAGAAAAACCTGATCTCTTGCATTTCAACAGCAATATGACTCCATAAATTCATTAGAATGCAAGAAAACAGACAGAAAACAGAAACTTCAAAATTGTTTGACCGCTGAACATTTTAAACAAACATTCCTGAGGACTGAGGAGTGACTACCCCGACCTCTGCTGTGGGTAATAAAAAATTGTAATACAAGCACAATTTTAACTGCACTGACATCAATGGGATCTTCGGTTTCTATGCAAAAAGGGGCACGGCCAAGATGTTTCATGAAGTACACGTATGTGCTGGTCTGATGTATAGAACGTCTTGGCTAGAGGAAAATTTTACACATATAAAACCTCCATGGCTCATGGCTCAAAAATTCATAATAGAAAGACTCACAATCGGCCATCATTGCACTTTGAGGTGTCCTGCCTACAGAAAATTCTTTTATAATGGGGGTCTAAGGAGAAAACTTTACTTTTTGGGTCACAAAGTATTTTTTACTGCAATACTGCGAGTGGCCATTGGGGTGAAACTGGAAGCAAAGCTGTGCATCCATGCTCACTCCCCAATTTGTTTAGCCTAGCAAGGATAAAGCAGAGTTAGCAAGGGGTTGAACATGACATCGTCTGTTAGTTTTGGGGGTGGAGTATTATTAAATAGACAGAATCACTGGATTTTTTGCAATAAACACTATAAAATGGGACAAGGACCAATTGATAGTGTAATAAAGGTATACTGAATTACATAGTGACCATTTTACAGGGCATGAATGACATTAATGAGGGTGTTGTTAATGTAAAGGGGAAAAATGCCTATTACCTGTAAAGGTCGCAGTGAGTGTGTCAGCAAAACACTTCCCCTTTAGGCTTTCTTCTTTAATTACATTACATCTGAGTTTAGTTGCTTACCACAATACTTTGCTGTGCCAAATAAAGTCTTAATCTAAGCTGATTGGTTGCAGTGGAGCATTAAACCATAAAGATAAAAGGTGTCATTGAAAAACTGACTTACTGTCAGGAGCACTGGTCAGTTACATGAGTAGGAAGAAAAAACAAATCAATAAAATTAGGTTAAGCCGTTTTTTTCTTTCTTGGAGGTTTATATTTGTATTCGCTGGCCAGCACTTTGATGTTGATTTGAAGTGAGCTGTTTGAGCGCAGAATAGAGACAGTGATGTTTCGTAGCTTGCAATGTTGTCACGAGGGGATACCTCTGCTGAGTCTGGTGGACATTAATGTTAAACAAAAGTTGCTGCAGATAATGATGGAGAATGCCGAAACAGGCTTTCACACTGATCCATGTGTGCAGTTTTGGTGTACTTCAAGTTTCTGAAGGGAAAAAATAAATCTTTCTTTGAAAAATCTGACACCTGTTTTCAGGTAAGAGTAAGAACTTGAATATTACATAAAGCCTCAGGGTCCATAGAGGCACAGTCCCTCTACCGCACACAAAAGGAAAAGGTCACTGCAGTGATGAATGTGCAAAAAGCAAAGGGGAGTTTTATGTTGTGTGCAATTCTGCTGGAGCCAGTTCACTAGCCCTTCACAAATCCAGACTTAGTATGATCAGTTGAATTGCCACACACTAATATTTCTGTGGGGCATATGTTAAAGCTGAGATTTTAATTATTATGACTACACAATTTGCCGAGAAACAAATATTATATGAAGAAGGAGTTAAATTGCATAGAGTTGCATCCCCTCTGTAGATTTAAAGATATAATCTAGATTTGTATTTGTTTTATTATTACATTATTATCCACATCAGTAGTGTTACTAGTGTTGCTAGTAAGACTTACCAAAAATTTGTTGGAAAAAACAGTGGAGTTAGCAGAGACGTCAAAGTAACAAGCAAGCCAATCATAGCACAGTAGGGCTCAAAACACGTACGCACATATAGCTAAAACAAAATAATACCCAAATTTATAAAGAATTGGCAGTTTAACATTATTACAATTTTGAACTACTGTGACCTCTTGTTTACAAGGTACAAAGTAGATTCATTTGTCATTTTACAACAGGGTTGTATGATGAGATGAGGTTTTTAAGTTCCCTTTATGTATTTTACACTATTTTTAATGGTGCAACCTAATGTTATTACTAATTTGAAACTAGTAGTAACTTCACACACAAACCTAGTGATGGATTTACCAATCAGCAACTAATAGACTTCAACTTCATCAGCAAGACCAGTCGTAAAAATGAATTGTTATCTGAGAGAAACGTGGTGGTGGTATAGTGTAATACCAAGCAGCTTGTGCTTTAACATTTGGTAAGATAATGACCAAACTCTAAAAAGAAAACACTTTAATGATGCTACATTTGTAAAATGTTAATGAGCTGCAACATGATTCTGACACGGTAGAAAAAAAAGAAGAGTTTAGGTGCTTTTGTTTTGTGTAGTGAATCAAAGTGAATCAAAGAATGAAGAGACCCCAGCTGACAGTGTTTTATATTTCCATTAGCTTTTGTATTTAAGCTACTCTAATGTTTTGATTAGTCATTACATGGTAGTGTTCACCACAGAGTACAGCCAGATCACTTACACTCAGCCATTACCAGCAGCTGTGTGGTTTCAGCTCAGGGTCATAGCTAACAAAGAAACTACTTTGTTTATATTTGGATCCTGCTTTTCCCCTCATGTAGGTTTATTACAAGGAGGCTGGATGGATATTGTTATTGTGTATGTCCATAATAATTTATTACTCTGACAGAAGTTGGGTTTAATTCAGTCAGGCATACAGGCATTTTACACATATTTAACTTTATACATAGTGCACAAGCCATTTTACTGTAGCTGTCATTTAACCTGCCTACTCCTACTATTCATTTCAGATTCAGAAAAACGTTATTTTCCAGCACAAACCAGTGGAAATGTGTCTTTGACGTGGCTTATCAGGTTAAAAACATATTTATTTAATGTTTAATTTTGTGGGGACCGTGGCACAATGCCACATACTATTTTATTGTGTCTGCAACAGGGGAAGCCGCAAACATCAATGCAAGAAAAAACATAATAAACACCTGATTATGACTGCATGACTGAATTGTCTTTAAACCAGGTTGAGAAATTCCACATATTGATCCTCTCAATAGTTAAACAAAAACAGAGGAGCCTTGTTATTTATGGTTTAGCTTGACAATTAGCAAAGTGATGAAACAATCAATTGATTCAAATGATCAAATTTAATGATATGATCCAGATTTAACATATTTAGCTTGACAATAATCCCTATACAATATACTTACTTACTTTACCTGAAGCTTTCAACTGAATGACGTGGTCCCGGTCTTGGTGTTTGCTCAGTCAACCTGTTGACATGCAAGCTTACTGTTTTTAATTGTAAGAGGACCCTGAATTGGGATTATGTATTTAAGTTCACTTTTGTATCATCCACAATTTCTGCATGTTTTTCAAAATTTACATGGGAATCTAACATAAGATTGACATATTACACTTCTGAAACCTGTTTTCAGAATATTTTGGGGGGTTTGTTTTTGCCTTTATAAAATAGTGTCAGTGTAGATTTCAACAAAGGTCATCAGTAAGAATGAAACTGGGTTTGCGCCTTAACTACACCATCAGTAAACCCCTCCTGAAACCAGTTTAAATCATTCTCCATTAACCTTAACATTCAACTTACTAGCTACTGACATGGCCTGGCCCCTGGATGAAAAGCAAATTGACCCACTTATCTTAATGCTGAGTGTCACAGACAAATATAAAGTAAAAGCAAATTGGATTAAAAAGTAGCAAGACAGAGTATAACATTACATCGCAGTTTCATAAGTAATCTGGATTTGAAAATAACACATATATCAGGATTGTTGTGGTCTCACAAAAAGATAATCACCTTCACCTAACCTTGGACACTGCAGTGTGACTTATCCCATTAAGAACAAGAGAAGACTGAAACATTTCAATTACCCCCTTTGGCCGTGCCTATTGTCCATCATTTCACTCATGCCCAGAAAACAACCAGTAATTATGAAGGCAGAGATAAGCAGATAATCCAGTGTCCCATGTGTAGCCTGGTGTCCGTCTCAGAGGGGGGTTCAGGCCTCTACATAGCCTGACCTCAGTTCTCTGCTCTCTAGGTGTTTTCCTTTGCAGAAGCATTCAGTTCCTGATTGTTTGAACGGGTTATGTGAGGTTACAACTTAAACACTGCAAGGTTGTTGCAGAGCGTAAAACATCCCAGTAGCCTATACAAGCAGTAAGGAAACGCTGCAGTGCTCAAATTTACAAAGGTGCTTGTCATTTGAAATTGTGGTAGGTAGCTATTAGTGATATTTAAAAACATACAGCTGACCCCTTTTCTTTCCCTTTTATTAGTTTTATTCCACATTGTCTGTCTATTCTGTATTGGCTTGTTCCAGCTTTTGAGTTCAAGCCATATGACATCAACAGAAGACCATACCTTTATGTTTTTTGTGGATACATCATTGCATTTTCAGAATCAGAAACAGCTTTATTCTAGTTTTAAAAAGTATAGTTTTTACACATACAAGGAATTTGCTTTGTGAGGTGCCTGGCAATAGACATCAACCTATGTTTCAGCCAGGATAACTTCCATCAAAGAAACTTATATTTGCACCACAGTAGGTTAAGTTTGACGGCATGGCTCTGTTCTGGGATCTCCCTGCCCTTCCACGCGCCTACATCGAAAGCCATACAGCAGAGAGAGCACCTCCCTGCCCATCCATGTCCATACATGGAAAGCCAGAGGCAGAGAGCAGCAGTAAAGACCCCACTAGGGTACAGAACAGAGCAGGCATTAATAACAGAATTAGACAATTAATCAGATACAGCCTGAAAGGAGGAGCGTGTGGGTGGCGGTGGGTCACAAGCTGCTTGCAGAGGAAGCAGCAAGGGCAGCCGGCTATAGCAGCTCAAATAAGGCACCTTGTATGGAATTTGCTAATGAATGCTAAGAGAGGAACCAGTTGAGCTGTCAGTGATGTGGCTGGCTTCAGATGACTGCGATCAGCTGATGTGCAGGGATTGAGAGCTGAGCTTTACTTCAATGAATTCAAGATATACAAGTTATAAAAGAATATTATTGACCACGTGGAATATGACTATTTACATGAAGGGGGAGGCATGAGGGGGTCCTGCGCCTTGTTGATGAGGATAGCTGCAAAATGTGTCTAAAACAAAGTTTTTTCCTCTGTTTTAGAGACATTTTCCCAAAAGTCAGTTAACGTGTTTTGTTATCTTTGGAAATTTTTGGCTCCTGCACGGCATGAGTTTTTAATGACTGAACCACCGGCAGCATTTTACTTTAAAGCTTTGACTCGTCTCTGTGCACAAGGATTTCCCACCATTGTTGAAATTAACTGGGTAATAATGTACACCATCTCAATTTATGCGTTATTATACGTCATTTACTTCAGTCAAACAGTGTGTATTTATCAATAATATAATATTAAATACTACTATTTTATATTTTTCTTGTTACATTAGTTTTAGATATTTAGTATTTCTCCTACTGTTTATCACAGGAACACAGACATTATATTAATTTAATTTTACATTTCATTAATGTTTTTCAGAGCGACAAAGAGCTGCGCTGGGCTAGGCCTAAGTAAAGATAAAATGGGAATGATGAAAAATGTAGAATGCATGGCTGTGGCTCCTAGCTCAGATGATGAACTGATGCACCAACTATCCATGGAGAATTGCAATGGAGAGAGCAAGGATTTAATGGAGGCTGTAAAAGAGGGCAGGAGGGCTTCGAGTCCTGCTAATGAATTAGAAGAAGACGGGCGGGGGACTGAAAACGAAAAACTCTCCATGTTCTGCACTCTGACATGGACTCACGTTGATTCTCAAATTCTTCCTCTATGCACGTAGCTGCATGAGTTAAACACACTTCCAATAAAAGCTGAAGACAGATATTGACCTTTGAAACAATTGTGAACTTGTATAAACAGCATTTGGTAAAACACTACACATTCAATGATAGAGATCACAAATCAGAGAGACATTAGATGAACAAGAGTTAGACCAAAGGTACTGTAAAAATGAATAGTAGTATTGCAGTTAACAATACTTTCATTATCGATGATTCTGCCAATTATTTTCTTGATTAATTGCTTAGAGACCAAATCAGAGTGAATATTGGATTTACATTCATCAGGTGACATGTTTAATAAAAGGTCTCAATTTGGATACGTACACTAACATGTACAACACTATGTAGCTCCCTAAAGCTATCGCAACTTTGGCTGACTAGTCTGATGCATGTTTAAACTGTTTGGTGCCACTAAGCATGCATGTTTAGGTGGTAGGTGCATGGCCAAGTGTAGTTTCAACTCCCCAAACAAAGGTTATTTAATCAATCATCAACAAATATATTAGAACCATATAACCATATTTGGATACTGCACTGTACAGTGACTGCCCACTGCTCCCTTGAGGGATGAGTTAAATGCAGAAAATTAATTTCACTACGTATGCGTATGTGACAATAAAGCAACAACAACAATAAACCTTACCTTTGTCAGGGAATTCCAACAGTTCAAACAAATCCATCCATCCATCCATCCATCCATTGTCAACCGCTTATCCTGCGTACAGGGTCGCGGGGGGCTGGAGCTAATCCCAGCTTACATCGGGCGAAAGGTGGGGTACACCCTGTACAAGTCGCCAGTCCATCGCAGAGTTCAAACAAATCTGAATTTATAATCATGTTAATACCTCACCCATTTAATTGTAATAATCTCTCCCTCTCTCACTATCTCACTGTCTTTTCAAGCCAGGCTGTTGAGGTACCAGTGGAGGTGAGAGACAGAGAGGAACAAGACACTATACTTGAGTATGAATATTGTGTACTCCACAGCCACCTCTGATCACCAGGGAGTCAGGCAAGAGCGATTGAGTACACTGGTCCACTTGCAATGATACACTTGTCCACGACACTAACTATTCACCTTCGTAGCGATTTGGGGAATACAGTACCCATATTCAAAGGAACTGCAAGGATGGTGTACTGGTGGGTGGTGTTCGACTGATTGTGAGGGGCCGATCTGAGCCAAAAAAGTCAGTCCAGCCCTGCATGCCTATCTGCGCCCGTGCCTGCCTGTGCACTTATTGCACATGAAAACGTGTTTTAGGACAGTGGCTTTGGAAGGAGGCCTGAAGGGGGGGGGGGGAATTTTTTTGGGTACTTCCAAAATCTAGCTGTCTCTTGCTAGTTACTGCAAACTTTTACTAAAAGTTCTAGCGGCCATGCAGATAAAAGTCAGTTTCAGACACAAAACTCTTACACTGCAGTACTCGTTTCATGGACAAAAAAGTACATCCAAATGCAGTGCTCTGGAATCTGCCTACATGCAGTCAGCGGGTATATGATTTAATTACATTTAAGCTATAATGATAAAATGCGTTCATGTATCCATAAAACCCATCAGGGCTGAGCCTGAAAGTTACTGCAGCGTGTGTGTTTTTTTTACCTCGACTGCAGATTTTACAGTCATCTGACGTTAACTGCCTGTGCCACGAAATACATGTGCTACATAACTGCGTCCCCCCAGCCTTTCAGAGCATCAATAAATGTGTGTATTTAAAATTGTATGAGAATCTGCAGTGTTACTGAATTCTATTTAAGCTGCAGTATAGTTTTATCTATCTATCTATGATAAAGCGATATAGAAAAATGTGGGAATTCTGTGGAAAAAGCCATTGCTTCTGTCAGTGAGTAATAAATGTGGCGCTGTAAAGACAATCTACAAATCACACAGTAACAATGTAAAAGTTAATGAATCTGACAACTTTAATGATGTCAAACTCTCAGGTACATATGTTGCACCTCCTCACTAAACACAGTAATGATGGGGAATGGAGAATGCCATCTCCATCGCCTCCAAAAAAAAGTTTCTTCCATGTTAAAGTTTGTGGGTGTGGGTGCAGTTTTTGGCCTCTGCCTCACATGGTTATCTGTGTGTGTGTGTGTGTGTGTGTGTGTGTGTATGTGTGTGTCTCTCTCTCTCTCTCTCTCTCTCCCTCTCAGACCAACTGGCTGTCTTCATCTTCCTCCTTGCTGACTGATATGACACAACAGGCTCTCAAGGTCACTCTGCCTGTATCAGATTTCAGTGTCACTATCAGTTACAAGCCGCTTGCTTTGCGTTGTAGATTTAACATTAAAATGGAGATTGACTTTGGTGTGCTGTGAGATCAAAAGCACTTCACAAAGCTCTGAGGACATTATGCAGTGAGTAATTGGCTGCTGCATTGCTCAGCCTCATTGTGCCCCAGTGATGGCTTTGGTTAGCCTGAGATGACCTTGTGGAACTGATTTGTTAATTGTATTTCTTCCTGTATGATTGGTGCCATTACACATCATATTTGCAAAGGTGAATCTAGTTATTGCAATTTGTTCTTTCTTACTCTAATCCTCCTCATATTCGTGCACTTTCAATAAAAAACTTGTTCCTGCTATCATTTAAGTAAATTTTATCTTTAAATATAAGATAACTGAAATGAGGCACAACCACCCTGTGCTGCTGTTCTGGTCTGGTGATCCATAAAATTATTTTTGGGGATCTTGCCAAAAATGATTAATCAATTAATTTGGGGGATCCAAGACACAGCCTGAAACTCTCTTCTTCACTGTTATCAGAAGACTATTGGTTTACATTTTCTACATTAATATAATCAATTTATCTTAGTTTCTAATGTAATACTCAGTACTCAGACTCAGAATTTCTGTGAAATGCAGCCGGCATCCTGCTGAAATGCACAAGCACAAACAGAGATGACCCTGTTTCCCCCATAATCTCATATATTTGCTGGAGGAAAAGAAACCTCATACATTTATTGCAGGAAAGTATAGTGTTCTTTGTTTGCTCGCTCGCTTGCTGGCTTGTAGCAAATCAACCAACCCACTTCTTATTATGCATTTAATCAGCAAGCTCAGCTTAAGATGTTGTTAGGCTTGCGCAGAGCAGTCGTCACTTCATCGTCATGACATTAATTGTGTATTACATAAATGTGTTTCCAAAATCCATAAACTGTTGCAAAAACAAGGTCTATGTGGCTGCAGAGAATGACCATGATTGTTTATGTTGGAGCCCAGATATGGACATTATTGAGGTTGTCAGTTCAATTTGAATAAGAGCCCAACAAGCTGAACAAGACTCTGTGTAATGGACAGCGACAGTGTGTTTACCTGAATATGTAAACAGAGAAAGCACTCTTGAACAGAGCAATTGTCTTGTCTAATAACACACGGGGTGCAACATGCAGCCACCGAGCAGAGACTGAAATAACAGCTTTCTGTGCAGTCATTAGGAGACAATGAGTCTGATTTAGATTGTTCCTGGGCACCAGAGAAAATGGTCCTATTGATCGAATGTACAATAATGTGTAACAAAGAAGATTTATGTTGTGTCATCTTCATTTCTGCACACAAATGTGTCCAAACAAAGAAATGAACCAGGGCTATGAGGAGAGTGTTAGTTTATCAGTAAATCACTGCTGTCAAAATCCTGCTGCTATTAATGAGGAAAATTGTAATTTATGATTTTTCTCCATTTTATTGATTTTTAGTCAGACACAAACTCAGACCAAAAGTTGTGCTGTAAAATTGTAAATGACTAAGTTGGTGTTGTCCTTGAAATACTGAAGTGATGTGTGACCGACATTTATTTTCCCAAAGTAAGGTGAGAAAACACTAGTCTGCAGGTCGAATCCAGGATAAGGTTGTTCTGTGAAAGAAATATGTTTTATGAACTGAGGCACCTCCAATCACAACAAAGATGTGATGTGAAACACAAAACCTTCAGAGAAAGGATGTCTTACTGTAAGATAATGAAAACTCTGCTGACTGATTTAACAAGACTTTAAGCTGTAGACATTCAGATGAGAGCAGTTGTGGATGAAGTATTCAGAACCTTTACTTAAGTAAAAGTAATAATACCTCACTGTAAAAACACAGGTAAAAGGACTGGATTGAACATTCGTTACTTAAGTAAAAGTATGTATAATCAGGGAAATTTACATAAAGTAAAAAAAATAAAAGTACTCAATGCAGAAAAATGTCCCCTTTGACTATTATATACTATATCGTTAGATTATTTAGACTCATGCTTCAATGTAAAAGCAGGATGTAACTGTTTACTCTTTACTGTTGGTTAAGGTTGAACTATTTTGTATCAGTAACAGTGTTCGAGTTTGTGTATGTGGTGCCACACTGGCAACTAAGCTACATAACTGGCACGCTAGATGGCTTGAGTTCGTTTTTACGTAATGATTTCTTGTTGTGGGTTTCAGTTGTTTTGCAGCACCATGGGTGTGAAGTTTGACTTGTAGCACACTCCTATACTTTTTGTATTTGCGATTGTGTAGGAACTGCCAATGTCACCTGCAATGCAAACCAAGTACGTGCACAGATGCACTATATTGCATAATAGTGAGGGTCACCTCCATAACCATGTTGTTACCTCCTACCAGCCTGAAGTGTTGTGAATAGTGTAGTTTGGATCTGTGATAAATCCAATTAAACTGTAGTCATGGTTTCAAATTTTAAAAATGTGTAAAAGCACAATTTTGAATTCACCTTTGACATGGTGATCTAGCACATAAGCAAATGAATTAGACTGTTGAGATTGAAAGGGGTTGATGATAAAACCTAAATACTTTGCATCCAGACAAGCCTTATTCTGTGTAAAAACTTTATGTCCAAAATATTTACCTGTGTTGATAGTTTAAAAGTACTGATGATTCTATTGTAAACAAAAATGGATAAGGTTGTTCTGTGAAAGAAACATAACATAACATTATGGTTAAACACCTTACGGATATAAAATTGTATGGTGTACCCCATATGACAGAGATAAAATACATACATACACACACACACACACACATAATATACGTGTATGTATATATATATATATATAACAACAATATATATAGAGGGGGATTTTTTTATTTTTATGGATAGATAGATAGATAGATAGATAGATAGATAGATAGATAGATAGATAGATAGATAGATAGATAGATAGATAGATAGATAGATAGATAGATATCAGCTCATTTGTGTATGACGTAATGGTAAAAACCTTGATTATATTTTAGTTAATTATGGTGAAGCTGTCAAACTGAGAAAAGCCCCCCCGAGATACAGCACTGGCCCCTCGTCATGCAGCTCTCAGTACAGCTTGTTCACTAATGGAGCTCTGGCTTCCTGCCTGGATCGATCACAAGACCATAATGTTTAAGAATTCCTGATTTCAACAAATCAGGACCCTTCTTCAAGTTTACACTCCAGCTGATGTAGGCTGACACTCCATCATGCCTGGATGCACGAGGGCTGCTTAATCATGTCAGTGGAGGGGGAGGACAGGTGCAGGTGAGGTAAACGCAGTGCGAACAGGAAAAAACAGTGAATCACAGAGATAAATCAGAGCCTCCCGGCTGCTACATCACCTCCCAGAGGAGAAGGCTGCATGTTGATGACTTTATGATGGATGAGGATCTATCAGATCTGGTGATGGATCGCAGCGAGATGGAACAGGACATGGGCCAAGATAAAAACTGTTGGCTCAGGGGTTTAGAGGGAAACATCCTTATGCAGAAAGAAACATGCTGATATGGTTTATGTATATCATCTGTGAGTTCAGTGGGGTGTTTGTTTGTTTTTGGCTATTTATCATATTTCTACTCAACAGATCATCTTTAAAATAAGTTTAGATGGATGTAACTGTGAACACCCTGAGAGTTGTTTAACTAATGTTTTATTCTTAAGGCATTACAACCTGATTAGACAGTGGAGGGTAAATACACCAACAATCTGCTAAACCAACACTTATCCACAGACTGTTTTATTTGCCAACATTAACTACCTTTTAAGGAATAAATTAAATCTTAGCAATATGACAAACAAACAGATGCAAGTTAAATGAGGATAGGGCCTATCAAGCCTAAACAAAATACATTAATGCTTATCTGAAAACTTGATGAAAAATGAAGGTTCAATTCACCCTGAAGGAAAACATGACTGTCTGCACTGCATGTCACTAAAAACTAAAAGAGTCAAGCTCAAAATGGTGCTACATGAAGAGTCAGGAGAACACCAAAGTCAGAAGGCTTCGTCCTCTGGGGATTATGAATGTCTGTAAAAAATATTTTACAAAACATCCAATCGTTGTTGAGATTTTTCAGCCTGGACAAAAGTGTTAGACAAACTGACTACCATTGTTAACCATTAAGTCATGCTACTAGTATGCTAATAAATACAGCATAATACGTTAAAAATACAAATCAATTAAAAACAAAATTTTATTTTTTTAGATAACAGTACATTGAAATAAGAAAAAGCATTTAGGAATATCTGTCACTATTAGGTTTAAGAAGCTCAGAAGCATTATACTGTATGATAATGTGACACCTTTCGAGGTGCCCAGATGTGGTAAATATTTACTACCTCAAGCAAACACTAAGAATTACTTTTATAAAATTACCAAAAGGTCAATAATCAATGCAAATGTGTTTTTTAGGTGTTTTTCCCCATTTCTAGTGAAGCAAGCCTTTTTTTTAGCAGCATAAGCAATAAATAATGTCCTTGTGTAATGTCTTTGTTAAAGCGGCGACTCAGTGACTGAGGATGGGTCAGAAGCTCCTGTTCTCTCATGGGAAGATTGGCAGGAGTCAGGAAATGAGGACTGAATTGAGAGCACTTTCAGTGAGTGAGTGCATTTGGCACAGCTACAGCCACCATCTCTTTCACCCTCGGATAATTTCAAATTATAGCAAGGTGGCTTCCCAAGCCGCATATTTTGCAGAGTCAGAAGAAAGGAAGAGTTTCCTCTAATAAACAACAAGTGACTTTATTGGTTAGGAGGGCGGGCAAGTGGGCAGAGCTTCCCTCATATTGTTGCTGCAGTGATTTAAATCCTTCTGTTTAAATGTGTCTCACTATTCAAGCTAGATTAAGTCTTCATTCCCTTGTACTGCACACCTGGTTGTTGCATTATATAATTTAAATGCCAAGTAGCCCTGTCTTAACATCATATGACAGTACTCCATAGTGACCTGTTTAAAGGAATAGTTTGACATTTAGGGAAATATCCTTATTTTCTTTCTTGCCGAGAGTTAGATGAGAAGACTGATACCACTGTCATTTAACAATGATGGTTAGCTTAGCTTAGCATAGAAGCAAAAAAAGCAAAAAAAAAAAAAAACAGCCTGGCTCTGTCTGTAGGTAAGAAAAATCCGCCTACCAGAACCTTGATTTAAAAATTTTGATTTTGTAACCTCTGTAAAACCACAAAATGTTGTTTTTGCACTTGTTGTTTAGTTTGGTACCAATTAAACACATTAGATATAATGTGTTAATTTGTGAGCTCTAGAGGTGCTGAAAGTTACATTTGGACAGCACCTAAGCCAGCTGTTTCCACCTGTTTCCAGTCTTAATGCTAATCTAAGCTAACTGGCTGCTGGCGTTACTTGCAGACATCAGAGTGGTATTGATCTTCTGATCTAACTCTCAACAAGAAAGTGAACAAGCATAATTCCATCCTATGCTGGAACTCAATATTGCCCCTCAGGGAGGACTTGATGGACTTGGGACCCTGGACGAGGCAATAATTTCCGGGCAGGGTAAGGAGCTTCTTCACTCAAAACCAGAGGCAACACTTCAAGGAGTAGATTAAGGCCAAGATCTATATAGTCCACTAAAATGAGCAGCGATACAGATCTCACAAAACAAGCCAGTGTCAGTCAGCTGAACCTCATATTTCTGAGGCATCACAGGTCAAGGGGCCATTTGCATAATCGAGAGAGAACTGCTGCTGACTCAAGCTAAAATACTGACAAATGGGTTTAATTCCATTATGTGAGCTACTGTGTAAGGATGGAGTATAGCAGCTGACTTGCAGCAGTTCAGGCACTGCACAGGACCTGACTGTAAACTGCTGGCAAGCTGTGTATAAGGATGACAGACAGATAACCAATCAAAGCAAAACGTGTCACGAGTCAAGAGGTCAGCGCGGCAGATTACATCCCTGAAGGCCACTGACTGCACACTGAAATTGAGCGGAGTGGTTCATCAGTTATATGGCCGCTATAGTCATTATATGAAGCGATATTGGTGCGGCATCAAGGACAGCTGGATGTAAGCAAAGCTGGAGAGATTACATGTGTTACATCCAGCAGGGCGGGACTGGGACAAAAAATCGGACCTGGCATTTTTGGCCCAGGTGGCCCACCAAAATCGGTCGGATACCCCTCACCAACACACCATCTTTCCATTTAAGGGTTCAGATTAGGGGTCTGACAAAACACTTAGCCCATGAGACGTAAAATTGCACAGGATTGGTGCCATGACAACAAGACAAGAATATATTTCAGAAAATGTACTGATGAAATAGTTGATAAGTGGGTCTGGGGGTTCTCCCCCAGAAGATTTGGAGCATTAAACACTTAATTTCCTGCATTCTGGGGACATTTTCTGCACCAGGGAAGCACAAAATTCAGGTGGAAGGTGACAATTCAGAATATAAAAATATAATAGACTATAATGCAGTAAGTAGCTTATTGTTGTTTTTAGCTTAAGTTACTTTTTAAACCTTTTATACCTTTTTCATAGCATTTTTATTTGTTAATTAATATTTCCTTGTGCAAGCTATTTTTATAACATTTTTAACAAATGCTTTCAAAAAGTGGTGGGTAGCCTACATGTCCCCAGTGTCCCCAGTGTAAATGACCCTCCCTCCCTGCTCCTTTCCTCAGGCATGTGATTGGCAAAGGGTAAAAAAGCAGGAAAATATGTGTGAGTGTGAGTGAGACGAGAAAGACCGCGACAGTTTCACGGGATCGCGCCAGTTACACAGAAGCCGTTGCCATGGTTACCTCACAGCGCGCTTGTTTGCCTGTCTGTTGATGAGGAGTGCAGAGCGACCCTGCCAATCAAAGCTGTCTGAAAAGGCCTTATAAACCCTGTCAGAACCATTCACAAGAAATTTATTTTTAACTTGCCAAAACCTTTAACATAAGGACATAAAGACAAAGGCAACCATTCATACAGCAAAGTGTATATAGGCTATATGACTGATCAATGCACAACTGTAAACATTAGGCCTATAACAAGTAATAATCAAAACATACCCAATTTATCCCACTCAGTGTTGGGCAAGTTACTCAGAAATAATATAGCTATTACCTAGTCACTTAGCATATAGGCTACTCCTTAAAAAAGTAATATTAGCTACTCTAGCCTACTTTTTACTGGGTGATATAACACCACTCTCTCCCGATGAGTCCAAGCATCACTGGCAGTAGCGACTGGAGTTTCTTTCTGAGTTTCACGTTGCTGTGCTGCTTTAGCTGATGCTTCAATTAGCCTAAGTCAATGTAGAATTGTTCATGGTTAAAAGCTTTTTGCAGGTTTACAACGGACGACAATGTTCTTTGCATCTTAGACTGTGACACAAAAATGGCAGCAATGTTACTTACAGTTGTCGAAAATACCTCTCCTCCTTGTTCTCCTGTCTTCCTTTAGCTTTTTGGCTAGCAGCTGATAAGGTCCGGTGCCGCTGAGCTGTAGTGCAGTCGCTGTACCCCCCTCCCCCCTTTTTTATTACAGATCTGCATTTGGTCAGATTTTCAAGTTGGAAAATCCGGACAGTTATATAAATACATAATTTACAGCTCTGACATCCAGCAGAATGCAGCAGCTTCTCTTCCATAAGTGGTGAACGAGCTGACTGAAGGGTTTTAAGTTAAAAATGTGGCTGATTGGAAGGATTTTTGTAAATATTAGAGGCCATTCAAGACCAGTGCTGTCCCCTATACCACACTACATACTAACTATATACACTATGTATTATACTACTTTGATAGTATTCTGTTTTTGCAGTTAAAATATAAGGAATCAATGTAGGCCTCCTTCATCCATCAGCCAATTCTTCAACTTCAAAGCAAAATGTTTTTCCAAAGATGCTTCTTTGGTTCCACTTTTTTTACAAGGCATCTTTTGTAAAGGATTTGTAAGTTGTAAGTATAATGACCTCATTAAGCCATTAAAGAGAATGTTTGGGTTGCCAGGTTGTGAATAATCCCTTGGGCTAATAAGACTTTATTAAACTTTATTAAAAAATAACAAGGTTTACCAACATTATCACCAAATAGAAAGAAGTAACCCCTGTCAATGGGATTTTTGGTAAACCACTGGCAAATCCACAATTTGTTCTTGTTAGTGTCTTCTAACGGCTCTTTAAAGCATTTGTAAGTGATTTCTGAACAATTAATAAAACCATTAGTTACTGTTTATAAAGGGTGCTTTATTAGAAAGTCGCCCTTTTTCCTGAGGCTTCTTGGAGCGGGTTCTCCACCATCCACAAGAATGCTTCATCTGTTACAAATTATGCTTTTAAACCACTAACTTGTTTTGCATTTAATGTGAAACATATTTGCAATCTGGATTATGATCAATGGCTAAATATTTTTGAGTGAAGCAAATGTTTGTACTGTGTGCAAATTGTAGGGAGGAGGTTGGCATGAACAGACTGGCATAATAAAGTACAGTGACGTTGGTACCGGAGAATTTGCATCCTGAATTCCAGATGTGGTTATGTTTCACCACCAAAAGCTTTGGTTAAGGGTGGGGAAAATCATGTTTTCAATTAATAAAGTAACATTAACGACCAAGAGCTATGAGTGCCTAAACATAACCATATAATAAGATTATGCTTTAGTGGATATTGTTTTGCAAGAGCAAATATTGTAGAAAAAAAACACATTACTTTTTCATTTTTACTTATTGCTTATTGCAAAAAATGTTTGCTCTTCTTTTGCTCAGAATCAGACGTAGATCAGAATTAGAAATACCTTTCTGATCCTCGAGGGGAAATTTGTTGTGCTGTTGCAAATTAGTGGTAAATTAATGTCATTTCTAAGAGGCAGGGATGCAACAAATCGTTATAATTTTTCCCCCTGTAATCTGCCTACTTTTCACATTAGACATACATTGTAAACGTGGTAACTAAAAACCCACTAAGAATCACTATGTAGTATGGAAGTGGCACACACCTCAGGTTTAAGTGTCATGTGTTCACTGGAATCACTTTAGTGGTGGAAGATTTGTTAACCCATCATGTATGTCTACATTAAACAGTTTTTATATGAGCCTTTGTTGTACAAGACTGGTGATATGTCCGTCACTGCCACAACTGCATCTGTTTTGATGGACTGAAAAGTTCAGACAGGCTAATCCTACAGCCTCCGGCAGACTTTTCTTACATCAAAGACATTCAGAACTAACTGAGGTGGACACAAACGCTGTCCGTCAAATTTCTGTCCGTTCAGTGATGGATCAGGCATCATAAAAATATCTTGTTTTAAATTTAACTGACTTTTTGAATATAATCTTTCAAATATCTTTACCGGTTGAAAATAAATAGAGGAAAGAGTTATCCATCTAGACCTTTTTATTTAATCATAAAAATAAATAAAGAATCCAGATATACAATTGGATTAGATGTCTTTTCGTGACCAAAAATCCTAAATTTAACAATGACTGATTTGCTTATTTCAACTGAGTTTTTAATCCCATAAATGAAGAAAGAGCCAAGATGTTTGATGGCAATGTGTTGTATCTATGTGCAGTCACTTTATGAGCATGACATATACTGTGGCCTGTGTTTCTTTCTGTATACTTACTGCAAGAATGACATTGACCTGCACAGAAAATGAAATAGTTTTATAGCTGAGTGTCTGAACATAAATGATCTTAATGTACATTTCTGGTTTGCATCAGGTATAACCTCGACCCCTGCTGGAGAAGAACCATTGATCTTTTCATTTGTCTTCCAGACATTTAGTGACATTGATCCAGCGTTTTGCCCTTGTCTCCAATCATTCCACTCCTGTATGCCTTTTAATGTCTCCATCATCTCCTCTTTCCCTAACCTATTTAACTATGTCCATATAATTTTCAAATGGGGCCTTATCAGTAGGCCTACTGCTCAGGGAAGATATTTGATCCTTGCTGTAAACCTCCAATGCTTCCTCACAAGCCCTGGGGCAAAAATGGAGGAACCTTGGAGGACGCTGAACGCACCACACTGTTAGTTACATCTCACTGCAAACACTTAATCCATAATGTGGACAAAATGTCAATAATTAGCAGCCATGCTTTAAAAGTGACAACCTATATAGTTCCAAAATTGGACAATTACACAAAAGGTGTCTTATCATTATCATTTTGCAAATTTCTATGACACCACCAGAGTTTAGTCATTAGTTTGCATCATAACATAAAGGAGGAAATTAATATTATATATGGATATTAAACATTTGTATCTACAGTGCCATCTCTGCATGTACATGAAGTTTTGTACAGATGGTCCCCAGAGGATCAATCAATCAATCAATTGTGGTCAAATAAGTGTTTGCAGTTTATAGCATAACCAGGCATGACATTTACATGATTATAGGGAATAATAGAAGCCTGTTGCCAATGGATTATGTAGGCATATATGTCTAATATCCTTGCTTATATTTGGAAAACAGACTGTAGCCCATTAGTTAACATGACTTACTGCTGAGTTATATGTAAAATAAAGATATGATCTCTTTTGCACTTATTATGACTACATCATGCTGTGCTACCAACCAATCCAGCCCTTATACCTGTTGAAATACCTTTAAATGGCCAAAACTACACATAAAATGCAGTATCCTACTTCTGCTTCAAAATGACTTATTCAGAAGAGTATTATTTGACAGATTACAAAACCTTAACTGTCCCCCTTTTTCATATATAATAACATTATATTTTTTAATGAAATACCACCAAACCAAAAATGTCCCCGGTTTTCATTTCAGAAATCTGGTCACCTTAGCTGGTTTACAAATTTTAGCATGCTAACACAAGATGGTGAACATGGTAAACATTGTACCAATACGTATAACCTATAGTTACAACCTCTCAGAGCTGCAAGCATGACTGTAGGCACTAAACTAAGATGGTGAACATCGTAAACAGTATCCCTGTTAAATATCAACATGTTAGCATAGGTATTGTAAGTATGGGGACATGAGCATTTAGCTCAAAGAACTGCAGTCCCTAATTACAGCTTCAGAGCCGCTAGGGTGGCTGGAGACGTCTTGTTTTAGTTTTCAAAATGATGGCTAACTTGAAAATTTGGGAGAGGGTGAAGATATAATGAGTATTAACTCTGTGCTAATGACAACATTTCCATTTTGTGGTCAAATACTCTTTTAAGTTCTTTAGTATCATTAAATCCAGGGACCACATAAAGCAGTGAAGTCAGTGGACTTTCCTCTTGCTCTTGGCTGAAGAAACAGTTATGTGTGTATGTGAGTGTGTGTGTGTGTGTGTGTGTGTGTGTGTGTGTGAGTAAGTGTGAGAGAGAGACACTGCTTCTTCAGCTAATTTCTGCAGGAGCGATAAAGTAAACGAGAGCTGTCAGGGTCCAACTTGTCAGTGATGAGTGGAAGACCGAAACAGGGGCACTTTGTCCTCCGTGTCTTTAGGGCAATACGCCTTGCATCTCATCTCCTGAAGGTGACAGGCTACTTCCCTTTACTGAGTAGGCTCTTTAAATGGCTTATGTCATCACTCATCAATGCCAAATTTCACCACACCCCTATGACTAAAGACGAGTTGGGTCTCCAGCCCTTAATCTGAAAATAATATGCCTGTCGAGAATCAAACTTGGAGTTTTAGATTTTTAGAATTTTAGATTTATTTTTCCTTGTAGTAAATCTTTCATGCTTAGTAGAAAAATACCTGTGAAAATGACAAATGGATCCACAAAGAATTTCAGCCAAGTTATCTTAATCCATACAGACAATATTTCTATTTATGTACACACAACCGCAAAAATACTGAACCACTGCCACCACCTGCTGGATCGACAATGTCTTGCAATCATACTGATTATTTAGCCACAAACACACTTCTCCAAACAGATTTTAATAAACTTTTCAATTCATAAGTCATATTGCAGTAAACATGATTAGTTTTCATATTACCAAAATCATTCCACAATGCAGTATCATAAATATATGGCAATCTCATATATACTTTTTTTGTACATATTCATTTTCAAAAGGTCCCTTAGTTGTAAAAACAAGTATTACCAACCTAAAAACCTGATGGAAAGCTGCTAAATTCAGCACAGTATTTTCTTAAGAAAAGATTTTAAATACAAGCTCTTACTCTATATTTATTTAAAAGGGCCACTACTATAAAGTGAAAGTTTGCTTTGATCTTGATGTTTTATTGCTGAACAGGCATCCTGATTATCTTATGAAATATCATATAGTCCTCTCAATGAAAATGTATAATATTTTGACATATATTCAATTAAATAAAGGATATAAAAAGGCAATATTGGCAAATGCAGAAGCAGAAGGTATAAGTGCATTTACAAAAAAATAAACTTCCTCGGAATATTTAAAAGATACAAATGTGTGAAAAATACAGATGTGACTGCCTGGCTGGTGGATAACAGACCCAGTGTCAGCCAGGGAAGGAGTGTGGAAGTTAACAATACATCTTTTTTTCATCCCTCCGTCTTTTGATTCAATCTCCATCTCTACCCTGCGTTTAGCCATCAATCCATCTTCTCATTGATTTCTCTCCTGTTTGTTGCCTCTCAATGCCAGTCTTCATCGTCGTCATCCTCTCCCTCAGATGAGTCTTCGTGGCTGCTGACCTCCGCCTGCTCCGTCACGCCGTTCCCATTTCCTCCCTGATGAGCCACCAGTCCTGCTGCTGCCGCTGCCGCTGCCACCTTCCTGGCCCGAGCTTCAGCTGCGGCCTGCTCTTCCTCCTCTTTCTGGCGCAGCGCTGCAGCCTTCTTCTCCTGCTCCGCATGACTCTTCATGTGGGCGCTTCGACTTTTCACTTTATAAAACACCCTGTTGTACGGAGGAACATCATGCAACATTACAGAACAGCAGCTGATACAACACTTAATGTATCTGACGGAAGGTTATGAAAGTCTAGTAAGCTCTACCGCAAGGACTGAATTTTAAGGCATAACTGCCAAGATTCTTGTAAATAATGACTCGAACCATGGAAAGCTCCTCAGGCCTCTTTGGGGTCACGGGAGGCTACAGCCTATCTCAGCATGCATCAGTTGTGCAAGCAATTCACTAATCTATCAAAGTCCACATGAATAAAAATGTTTGATACATGGCCGGCGACATTAAGGCTGGCACACGTGTTAAAGCATTTTAAAACTATAGCCTATACCAATATTGAATTTATATCAATACAGGTATTGATTTTTGAGAGTTTAAAAAAATATGATGATTGATCAACTGGTTCTACATGAACACACAGTATTAATTAACACAGTGTGTACTAAGTGAAACATTCTGCAGTTAAAAATTAAAATTATCTCTCAGGTAGATAAACTATGTCATGGTGACACTTTCTAGTACTCTAGTGGAGTGCACACAGCAGCCAGTCAGGGCATCAGGCTTCAAAAACAGTTACTATGGAGCTGAATATTAATTAAATAACAGGTGCAGAAGCCAAAAATGTAAATAAAAGAAACCCCTCCGGTGTGTTTTGGTATTATTTTTCCATACAGAAACTAATAATCATTTGAGATTACATATTATAAAATCATACAATATCTATTATAGAACCATTAAATTGTGAAATAATCAAGTAAATTCTAAATAAATAATATTACAAAATGTCATTTGAGTCTGTTCACAACGGCATTTTCCACATTTTATTTCATAATGCCATTTTTTAAAGTCAATAAAAACAAAAAGGGCTGATTATTTCACAATTTCATGGCAATTTTATTATTTCTGTATTTCTTCACATGATGATTTCAAAATGTTCCATTTTATTATTATAGAAAACTTTTTCTAAATTTTTCACCCACACGAAGTTAAGATCAACACGATGATGCGAACCACATGAACGTACTGACATCACTGTTACTGCAGCTACACAATCTAACAAACATGAGCGAGACTGCAACATTATTCGGTCAACATCAAACTTTTGGCCGTACCTGCCACATTTCTTGCATGGAAATTCTGCGTCAGGATCCGGCGGGGGCTTTGGAGGTGCTTTGCTCTTCTTTGCTGCAGGCTCGGCCCGAGGCCCGTGAGCTGCTGCTGGGTGGTGAGCCTCCTTATTCACAGTGTTCGGCTCTTTGAGCACCACCATTGTTCCTGCCTAGAGAACCAAACATAAGTAGATGTTAGTTTGGTTTTTATTTTATAGTTCATACATCAGTGGAGATAAGGCTCAACCACACTTTTGCTCATCTGAGGGGATTAATTGAAGAGAGCTGGTTGGTGTTTCTAGATTTTTAAATGTATTTTAATTGCAGATGTACTGTACTTGTATAAAATCCTCAAGAATGCAGGAATAAACGTCTCTAAGGAACCAGAGCCCCTGACAAATGCTTTGTCCAGAGAGTGGGCTGACCAGGGCCAAATTCCCAGGCGACTTTTTTTGCCCCAGTCCGCCCCTGGTATGAGGTGTACTATTAGTCAATAACCTGCCTTGCAGAAACTAGAATATGCAATGAAACACTTACATAGTCATGAGCCTGTAGTGACCGCGCAATCCTCGCCTGTTGGCTGCTCTCAAGGCTCTGGTCATAAGAAACCTCCGATTTGTCATCCATCAGTATCGACTGCTGTGAACTCTGTAACCAGAAAAATGCAGAATCATCACACAATATTTGAACCACCATTTAAATTCACAAAATGATCTTTCTTGAAACCTGATGCATGAGTCTATGTTTATAACTGTAACAGAGTGAATGATAATGCTTTACCACACATCAGTATGTATCAGTACATTTGAAGTTAACTCCACTCTACCTTAACATCTACCACAGCCTCTGTGTGCTTCTCCTCCGGTGAGTCAGGAGGGCCAAAGGTTAAAATCCCGTTGCGACCAATCTTCACCTGCTTCTTGTATGTGTAGTAAAACTCTACACACTGAGCCACAGTCTTGGTCTGCACCTTTAAAATCGGTCCAAAAAAGTAAAATACATATAAACATGCAGAATTTTACACCTTTTGCTTTTATTTTTAATTTTACTAAAATTAATTAGCCATCCACCTTACAATGTGCATTTGTAGCATACATATATTGGTGATAAATGAATGAGTTATTTGTGTACATAATATTACAATATATGAATAAAAACACAGATAAGAGTGGCTTTCTGTCACAAAGAGGATGTGGCTTGTTTTCCTCGTTATTGGCATATTTTATGCCAATTCTACTTATATATTAAAATATATAAAGTTTGTGATTGAAGAAGAGCAGCCTTGTCCTGTTTTCAAACAGACATGTTCCATTACATCTGAATCTGGCTTCATACTGTAAAATGCAAAAAACAGACTAGTGATGGTCTTGTTTGTTTAAAGAGGTCATATTATGCTCATTTTCAGGTTCAAAATCTTATTTAGGGGTTGTACCAGAACAGGTTTACATGGTTTCATACTGCACATTTCTGTTGCTCCTTTTTTCACCCTGTGTGTTTAATACTTTGTTTTAGCTAAGGAGTGATATATCTTGCCTCTACAAGATCTTAGTTGGGAGTTGCACATGCGCAGTTCCTAGTTAAGGACTACTAGCCCATCAGAAGTGGAGTAGTGCGGGTTGTGAGAAGCCGGTAAACACAGCTTTGGTTCAGCTGGATTTGTTCCCCTTTCCAGCTTAGCAACATGGACTGGAGCAAGAGTTTCAGAGTGGTGAGTTATTAATTTATAACAAATGTATCTTTCATCCATAAAGTTTTTAATTTTGGCGAGAATTATGACGTGCATTTTGCTGTATCGTCACAGGGATAAAAGGAAAACGGCTGGACTACAAATGAGCTGTGTTTCTGTGGGAGATGGGAACTCCCTTTAGGGTGGACTTTGCAAACCTATTACATGCACAAAAAAAGATTTATAACTCAAAAGGAGAGGGGAAAAGCATAATTTGACCTCTTTAAAGCAATTCTACTAATGCCTCAATGAATGTGTTAATGATTTATTGAATTTATTACACAGGGCACATTTAACTAACTAAATGTTTTTTTAAGCATTTACATTGATTCATAGGCGTTCACATGCTGCAGGGTAAAATTAATGAGCATACCAATTTCTGCACCATAATGAAGTCCTTCCTGTAAGCAGAGATCCCCTTGTTGAAGTACCGCTTCTCCTCTGCAGTCCAGCAATCGGAGCCTATGAATAAATTAGACAGGTAGGAAATGTGAACAACATACAGAAGGAGGAAGAGGAAGAGATGAAGGCAGCTTTTATTTTCATGTAATGTCAGTACTCACCTGAGTAGTGATAACCTGTCAGGTGATGGCCTTTGGGGAAAACTGGGTCCTGAAGCATCAAACGTCCCAGCATATCCTTGAAATCAACATGATTGATGTCAGTGAGCAAACCATTCTTTAACAAGCTCATTGAGTTATTCAACTATCCAACAATTCAATTCCAACAGTGAAAATGAAGTCATATTTGAAAAATGTTAATACAAGACATTTCAAGATTTAGACAATTTCTGCCACTGTCAATATTTAGAGATTTAATTAAGACGTTATCCTGCTATATATTCTGCAAACTGAATTACAGTAAGTTGAGACAGTCATTATGAGTCACAAAACTCACCAGGAAATCTCCCCCACATTCATGTAAACAGTGTAATACCAGCTCCTGGTTGGTTCCTCCGCCCCTGAACACACTGGAACAAGCCATGTTCATCAAATCCTCCACTGAAAAAAAGAAAAGAAAATGACAACAGTTTTTTGTTTTTTTAAATAAAGAATATGTACGAAGGACATGGTGACAAAAAGCTCACAGAACGAAAAGAATAACAACGGTCATTGGATGACAGGCAATGTGAGTTACTAACTCCTCTCTTGAACACTGTGTTTGAGCTGGGAGTCATCCACAGGGACCCAAACCAAGTCAGCCTTGGGTTCGTCAAACTGGGAGGAAAGCTGATCTTGCAACTCAGGAATTTCTGCTTGGTACTTCTGCCCGATGTTGATACGTCTGGACAAGTCAAAAATATAAAGGACACAAACACAATACATATATTGATAATGAAGAAAAATAAAACCTCAGAGGTCTGTTTAGGTGACTGTACATACGGTTCAAGGCTAGCAGGTGCAGCATCAGTGATCAAGGGGAGAACAGGAGGTGTGATATCTGAACTTGCTGAAAATACAAAAGAAATCCTTTTTAGACATTATCTGAGAACACCTCATTAGTAGAAATTGTTCCAGACTATTCCTGTAAAAGCAACAACTAACACTTACCGGAGCGCAACAGACTGCGTGTCGCAGACTTGGGTGTAGCCGGCGGTGGCAGGATTTGGTTGCTTGCAATGTTGGTCAGGAAGGTGGAGAAGTAGAGTCCTGAGCCCTCGCGCACGGGAGACAGGATGGGCGGGGGCGTGTACGGGGGCAGGGTGAGGGGATTGTCCGGCAGGCGGACTGGAGAGCGCAGGTTACTCTGGTAGGAAGTGATGCTGGAGTAGAGGGATGGAGGGATGAAGGTGGAGGGTTTGTGTGGAGGGATGATGAGAGGCTCTGGGCGAGGTCGGCGCTTAAATTTGGATTTTCCATCCTCGTCCAGCCCTGGATCGTTATCTCCTTCCTGTATAGAAGACAGATTGTAGTGCACATTAGCGTTTGATCAGACCTTGTTTGTTTTCTTTAATTTTTTTATGTACTTGTAGGAGCATTTACTGTAATTTGCATCCTCTTAACGGGTTTATGTCAGTTATGGAGCCCTATCTACTAATTTTCTGACAGCAGATCAATGAGTTATGAAAGACCTGTTTACTGTCACTTTACTGTGCCCTATTGTTGTGTGTCAAACTACTTGCTCTGTGCAAACCATGTATCAGATGGCAGTTCCAATTACTATTGACTTACCTCTTTTAGGGCTGGACGATATGGCCAAAAATGTTATCACAATAAAAAGTTTTGTATCTTTCGATATCGATAATTATCACAATAAGTATCAAATCATTAATTCTTTCGAGTATGAAGGCTGACTTTTGCTCCTGAGGTAAAGTTGAAGAAACCTGATGGTTAATTGTGGTTTAAACTCTTCTTTGTGGTCAAACAGTGGATCACTTCACAAATCTGAGGTGGGAGATTCAAAACAATTATGATCAAATCTGTCAACAAATACGCATGAGTAAAATCAAGTAAAAGCTTTTTTCAGTTCTTTTTCCTCAATAAAATAAACAAAAAAATTAAGTCCTAATTTGTGTATGATTCAAATGAATAAAATCAAACATTTATTGAATATTTATTGAACATTTGTTATATTGTTATTGAAAAACATTATATCGCAATAATTATTGTTATTGTTTTATTGTCCAGCCCTAACCTCTTTATTAAAGCAATGTGAAACTCATTCAGCAGTTGCTCTTCTGGTGTATTTCTGTGTAGGCGCTCAACTTGCAACTTGTTATCACCCGAAAACACGGCGGTCGCCAAAGCAAACAGGAATTATACAAGACAGAAGAGTAACAGATGCTCTTGTTTGCACAAGGAGCTTTCCCACATCCGATTGGACCAAAGCACCACTTACTGGGCCTGCAATTGGTCTCATCTTCTGATTTTCCTATGTGTTTCTTGATAACCATGACAGAAGTAGTAGGTACTCAAACACTGAAGCCGTGAACTGAGAACATACACATCCAGTTTAAAATAGCTGTTCATGTAGTTCAGGATTTCTCAGAATTAGTGTGGTGACGATATGATCTCATTCACTCCACAAACATTTGCATGTTTGGTCCAGGCTCCAGTGCATGTTTTCCAGGATGCAAATGCTGGCTTTTGTGAGGCCACTTGAACTCAAGAACTCACCACAGACCTACATTTCAAGGGGATCTTGTGGTAGTTACGTAATATGGTCAAAGTCTGGATAAACATCTGCAACTATGACTTTGTATACGCTTCTTTGTGGAATGTGCAAATTGACAATCACATTACAATTACTCAAGTATTGCAGGCAAAATACAGAGATACTTGTTCTTGTTACGTATATTACTACTTGTAGTAATGAGCTGAATGAGTGAAGCAAGAGCTAGCAGCTGGTTAGCTTAGCTTAGCATACAGACTGGAAACAGGCATAAAACAGCTAAGAGCCAGTACATGACCAAACAAACGACGTTTGAATCAAACAAACGACATGTTGATTAATGAGCTTTAGAGTTGCTGGCAGGCAGATTGTTACCTCTGGAAATAGCCAGGCTAGCTGCTAGCTCTTTATGCTAAGCTAAGCGGCTGCTGACTTGAGTTAGGAGTGTGGTATCAAACGTCTCATCTAACTCAGTAATAAAACATATAACGGTAATTCCCAAAATTTGTAACTATTAAGATTTAAAAAACAAACTCTACAATATAACATATGATGTGTTGTTATTAGGGCTGTGATGAGGTCTCGCAAGATTAAAATGTGACAAAATTTCTTGTCAGGTTAAAAGCTGTCTCATGAGACATTTTTCACATGATTCAAGCCACACATTAATTTTCCCTCACACAGTGAAAAACAAATGTATTAGTCGACTGGCGGAGCTAATCAACTCCGCCCAGCAGATGTGACATTGGCGTGCGCCATAATAGTAATCAGGTGAACCTCTCAAGCTGTGAGTTGCAGTTAGTTGTGACCGAGTGGTAACGTAGCTGGTACAGTTTTGCAATATAAACATCTAAAAACTAAAGCGCAACCTTGCTCTGTTTGGGACTGTGAGCTGCACTTTATCGGAGGCTCTTAAGTTAAAATGTGTGTGGATTTGTGGTGAGATTTCTGCCTGATCACAGGTGTTTTCAGTTACTTTCGGTTTCAAATGCAACACGCAGTCCAAACTGTGTCAGTCAAATGGTCTGAAGGGGAAAATACCAGCGGAGCAATAACGTAATATACAAGATTCTGAATGTGCAAAACATTTTAAACATGAACAGAAAACTATAAAAGTCCAGGATTTTATAACTGAAAATGTGCCACATGCACATTTAAAGAGGTTACTTCCCCAAATAAAAAAAGACACAAAAGAGGGGGGAAGTCTAAATCACACCTGCATGTATGTTGACTCAGCAGTGATGATATTACATGAGAAAAGTTGATCTCTTGGAGAAAACATATCTGAAAGCAACAGATGCCTGAGAGCCGCACTGCATTATATTTTGAATAGTTTCCCTTGACATAAATAAACGTATTTCCACCATAAATTGATGTGAACCCAATCTCGTGTCTCATCATGTGGGTTAAGTGTCTCGTTACACCCCTAATTGTTATAGATTATTAAAAAGTATATAAAGTAAAATCATATTCGCACAGAGAGTAACTATATGTAAATGCTCCGTACTTGTATAGCGCCTTTCTAGTCTTTTTTCGGCCACTCAAAGCGCTTTTACACTACATCTGCATTCACCAGTCATACACATTCATACACTGAGCCTAAGTGCTCAAACAGAAACTAACATTCATACTCATTCATACACTGTGGCAGGGGCAAATCGGGGTTCAATATCTTGCCCAAAACACTTCGACACGGAACCAGGGGGGAGCCAGGGATTGAACCGCCGACCTTCCGATTAACGGCCAACCCGCTCTACCTCCTGAGCCACAGCCGCCTATAAAACAGTAATGTATTATATCATTGAAAGGGGCTCAGACAGAATTGTGGTCACAGTCAAAAGATTTCAGGAAAACATCTCAGTGAACAAATACACCGAACGCTTCTAGGCCGGATGAACGCAGTGCTTTTCTTTTTAAGAACTTTGACAGTGATCTGGCTGCAGTGTGGCAACCAATCCTTCAGGTTTACGTAGACACACAAACCGACCTCTGTTGAAAAACCATTACACAAAACTCCATGTTCACAAGAAAATTTTAGACCAATAAATCTATGCTCCAATATCTTGTCAGTACAAGAAAAGACAAACTCGATCCACACCAATTTGCTTAGAATCAGGGGTGTGGTACAGAAGACGCTGCTGCCACTCCAGTTCAGATCATTTCTAAACATTTAGACAAACCACCTATGCAAGAGCCCTCTTTCTAGATTCCTAGACAACACAAGAAGACATTTTGGTGTCAAAAAAAAAAATGGTCCAGCGGGAACTGAATCCCTATTTGATTTCTATCTAACAATAATGTAAGTATCATCATCATGTGTACTTTTACTTTTATACGTTTGCTAATAATACTTTCATACTTTTACTTAAGTGAAATTTTGACATCTTTGACTTGAGAGAGACATTTGAATACTTCTAATATCTACATCTTAAGAGGCTGATAATGTGATTACAGGTCACCCTAAATCTACTGTTTCAACATTGACTGAGAGGACATCAATAATAATCCAACAATCAAAGCAATGCAAATGTCACCTGCTTATAAATACTAACCTGGCCAAAACTCTCGCTCTTCCTGAGTGATCGCCGTCGGGCCACAATGACGGAAGGTTTGCAATCAGGCAGTCCTGCGGGCCGCTCACCCAGGCCGAGCCGTCCCTGAGTCCAGCCACCCAGAGGATCCGTTTGACTCTTGTGCACCGGCACAGATACAGGGATCACCAGAGGCACCATGGTGGCCTGTCTGCCTGAAGGACCATCTTCCTGCTGAGGCATAAAAGAGGGCAGGAAGATGAGGAGAGTTGGGAAAAAGAGAAAGTAACAGGGAGATTTGAGAAGTAGAAGGGAAAATGGAAAAAGGGATTGAGATATAAAAGAGGAAGGTGGTATGAGTGCACGTCTACTGTAAAGGCATTTTTAAATCAGATTAATTTTCAAATCAGCTACATTAACTCATTAATTTTCCTCCTGAATTAAAATATGTTGTATTTCATAAGAAATGACGTAAGGGCTGCAATTTAAAAGGAGCTTAATTGTATATTAATATATTAACTATTTCTATTGTTAGATTTATTATTTAGTCTGTGATAACTGAAGAAAATAGTGAAAACACCAATCACACAAATAAGACATCTTCAGTTACTTAAAGACTTTCAACTTGCAATGATATGAAACTGAGAAAAGCAGCAAATCCTAATATGTAAGATGCTTGAAACAGCAAACAGTTTGCATTTTTTTGGCTAACAAGAAAGACTGAAACAGTAAATTTTTAATTTTCTGTCAACAGACTAATTGTTTCAGCTCTAAATGACATAATTGAGAGCCAAAAGCTAATTATTGCCTACTTGACTTTGAAGTGTTTTCACGTTAAAAGAATGTAAGCTTAAATGTTAACTTCTACAGGTAAAAAAAATAAAATCAGATTCAAATCTGCATTGCTATCAAATGTAGCATAAGGATTAGACGTTTTTTAAATAAATGAACACAGTTTTATTACCACGTACTTTCGTAGTATTCAGAAGCGCACACATCTTCCTGGCATTTCTGGTCAAGCTTATGTCATTTTTAGATCAGTTTTGTGATTTATACTTCAGGCAAAAGGTAATCTCCCCCTCAACCAGAAAAGTGCCGCTTGTTAAACACAAGACAAAAGCAATATTAAACCTGTTTGGTGTGTGTGGGTGTAGCTTGACAGCTATGCCCCGCCCCAGCTCTGCTGAATCACTAGGCAAGAGTCTGAGGAATGTGAAGGTGTGCAGACATGCAGCTGCTCCAACTGCACATCCAGCATGCGCACTCTGCACAAAAACCTACCACAACCCTGATAACCCCTCCGGGGAGAGCACTAAATGTCCTTGTGCTAAGGAAAAAACGGACAGGAGCTGAATTTTAGTCTTTGTGCTTGGTGACTGTTTAATGAAGCTGCTTAAGAGTAAATAAAGATGCAGATTCCAGTGGGTGTGCCAGGCAGAATGTAAACATTTTAAATCCTGAATAACAAGGTTAAGGGTATCACTTTGTTACAGCGCTAAAACAAGAGCTATATTGCCAATCCAAAATGAGGGATCTTAATAGTATCCGTTTTTCAGGTTACACCAGTATCTGGTGCATGACAATGTACTGTGTAATATGACTGTGCACACTTGAAACAGCCTGCTATAGCGAAGACTTAGCAGTTGTAGGAATCGAGTAAACTAAGAAAAGAGCTTTGTAAACGATAGGGAAGTTCTGCATAGAAACAGGGTTCTTCCTCTTTGTACAGCTGCTTGCCAACTTTGCCAAATGTGAAAATTTGCTCTTATATGCACAAATTAGCTGTCCTTGCCATTCTTAGTAAAGTGGGCCTTAAGTATTTTAATGGCTATTTGGCTGGACATTTTAGAAATAAACAGGAAATGAACTACAGTGGCAGTGTAATGAGTGATTTTTATTAACCTTGATCATCTTAGCAGGCAGGGATTCCATTTCTGATGCCTTCTGGGCCAGGGTCTCCAAGTTGATCTCCTTCGACGCCCTCCTTCTCCTGCTGGTGATCTGGATGACCCCTCCTGTTGTCACCTGGCTTTCCCCTCCTTTCACAGCCTGAGGGACTGCTACTCCGTTCTGGGGTGGTGGAGGCTCTTTGGATGCTTGGGACCAGAGATTGGCCGAAGGAGGCCCCAGCGGAGACTGTCCGTCTCTGGAAAGACGACGCGAGCGTCGAGGGGCAGCCAGCGGTGAATCTGAAGGCTCTGCGGGATTTGTGGGGATCTTTTCAGGGCATGGATCAGGCACGGATGATGCATTACTGATTTGAGTGTCTGGTTCCTGATGCAGCTCCACTGACTTGACTTCTTCCTTTTTAGGCACTGTGTCAGGCGAACAAGGCTCAGGAGGCCGATAAGGCACAAAGTTTTGGGTTTGTTGCTGTTTTGGCTGCATCTGTACTTGCGTTGTTTCTTGCTGTGGCACATTTTTTTGTTGCAATTGCTGCTGTTGCATTTGCTGAATTTGTTGCTGTCGCTCCTGTTGCTGTCGCTCCTGTAGCTGCTGCTGGTGATACTGTTGCTGCATTTGCTGCAGCTGTTGCATTTGATGCTGTTGGATTTGGTGTTGCTGTTTCTGCATGTGTTGCTGCTGCTGCAGCTGAAGTTGATGCTGTTGATGCAGCTGCTGTTGTTGCTGTTGCTGTTGCTGCTGCTGCTGCTGCTGACGGTGATGCATTTGTTGCTGCTGCATCTGGTGCAGCAGGTGTTGTTGTTGTTGTTGTTGTTGTTGTTGTGCTTTAGACTGCTCGCCATACGTCAGGCTCGCCACTCCCTTGTTGCCTGGAAAAACAGAGTAATAACCGGATGAAAACTGCTGCTTGCCGGGCCTAAATGTCGCCTGGAAGGGCTGCAGCATGGGCCCCGGCAAAGTGTGAGAAGGCACATGGGGCTGACCTTGGAGCTCCACACCTTTGTGGGCGTGTTGATAGACTTGCAACTGAGCCTGGTGCATTGCAGCCGCGGCGTGCTGCTCCCACTCGAGCCCCCTCCCCTGAGATTGAGCCTGGGTGGTATCTCTGTAAGCTTCAACGGGTCCTGGCAGTGGATTTTCTCCCCCCATTGGCAGAGCTACACCCTCATGCACTCCTTTGTGGAACGCCATCTGACCCCTGACATTCACGCCACTCATATAGGGGCCAAAGTTCTGCCCCCAGGCCGGCACAGGAGCTTCCTGAGACCAGCCGGGGGCCTGTATGGAGTCCTGGTGGATCCACTTTACTGGAGCAGCCTGTTGATAGTGCGGTAGACTTTGGGGCCCTTTCTCTGGGGTATAAACACCAGAGCTGCTAGTGGAGTCACTGTGGCTTGACTCTAAAGCTGGAGGTCCCATACCATAATAAACCTCCCCTGAATGCTGCACAGGCTCTTTCATGGCTGCAGCCCGATGCTTGCCGCTCTTGTCAGTATTAACTTGAGGAGGAAGACTCATAGTAATTTTAGAAATGTACAAAAATGTTGGGAGTTGGAGCTCTCAATCCTGATCTCTGTTACTGAGATTTTGCCTCTGTAGTGTACTTTCACTGCCTGTGGCTGAAAATTCTTTGTTTAACTGTGTATACAGAGGTATTTGGGAGGAAATATAAATCCCAAAGGAAAGTGCAGGGGTGGGGAGCATGCGAGCCTCCTTCCAGAATCAAATCTGAGGCTTGCTGTCCATTCTTCTCATCCTCTTTACGGTGCCGGACCTTGTGAGAAAAAGGAGGCGTTAGATACTTTCTTTTTCTCTGAAGACAAGCGGACAAAAGTTTTTAAGTCTGCTTTCACTTGTCTGCAGCAAAGAGGAAACTGAGGCCTACACAAGCAAATAACCCAGTCAGTAAAGTGCACATCAGTCAGAGAGTGTGTCTGTTGAGGAAAGCGCTGGAAGAGCAAAACCAATATTTCGATAATTACGTCCAGGTGCGTGCAGAGAGGGCGTTATAAGCTTTAGACGTTTTGAAGAAGCCAGCAGAAAGCAAGGAGGCGCTTATAGTGTAGCTGCCATTTGGCACAACAAGAAATACAGGAAACGATGGGACTCGTGCAATCACCCGAGCGATAGCCACTGATGTTATGTTAAAAATCTGCAATAAGGAAGCGCCTGAAGTGCGGAGTGCTGTTACACAACAATGTAGATTAGTAAGCACGAGTTAAACACAGTTTATGTACCTTATCAATGGAGCACGGAGCTCTCCATGGCCAGCTCCATGGAGCCACTTTGGTTTCGATCAAAGTCGACTGCATGCAGCTCCATGACGGGATTGTGCGCAGCAAATGTCATAACTCTTGACAACTTTCCCCTCGAGTTTCACAGCGCACAATATGGCGAACAGTCGATTTTACAACCCGACGTAAACATAATCCAAAGTCCGGACAGGCTGGAAAGGCGCATTAACACTGTAGCCACAATGTTGCACACTGTATCCGTAAAACCGTGCACTTCAGGAAAACATGTCCACAACTTTCTCGCCTCATCAACGAGTAAACCACACATGAGACGGTGAGTGTGTGCAAACTCGGCCGTGCAGCGCCTGCGCTGGTACTTTGGCTGATTTCAACACCGCCTTGCAGCCGAGCCGCGCCTGGTTTACTCTCAGTGTTTCGGTTTATCCAGACTGTTTGAAACGCTGCGAAACTGCGCAAACACGCAGATAGTTGTGCACCCCACAACGCGCCGCCTCACCCCAAAACAGCGCAACTCATATCCTGTTATCCAATCCGATTGTCTGACCACTCCCATCGCTGTATCCGTGTACGTTTGTTTTGCTGCCGCCAGCTGCCCCGGAAAGCGGAGTCTCAACTCGTCACCACCATAGACTGTGTATAAAAAGGTCACCACACGCAAACAATTTGTTGCGGGACCATAAAAAAGGATTTTACGAATACTGAGGTCAAGGCCGAGTAGCCCACTACACCGCATATAATTTACAAGAGCATTTTAAATTCGATTAAATGTGCGGTTCATTTGGATAGTTTCTTTTAATTAGTTCAACTCCTCCATTATGTTTTTTCATGAGATGTTTCACCCACTTAAAAAGATCCATGTGACACAGAGTTGTTCTACATTGAAATCTGGATTTTTCTCTACTTTGCCAGGAATTAATTCTGATAAGGAAAACAGTTCAATTGTCATGTTTATTCATTTTCATTTTAGTTTTTCTTGGCCTAAAGGGGTCAAAGTCAAGGACACGGAATCCAAAAACCTCACTTTATTTAACTTTAAATCAATAAAATAAAATATAAATTAATAAAATATAATCTGCACTTCAGATCTCCATATTCCCAGGAAAAAAATACCAACATGTCTGCAGTGGTTACTACTAGAGGGAGACACTGGAGTGGATTTTTACTTCTGTCCCATCACACTCCAGAAAAAACATTCCTGTTCGGTCCCAGTCCCTGAAGAATGATTCCTATCCCAGACCAAGCCCAAAAAAAAAAAAAAAATAGAAAATAGCATTTATTAACATTTAAACTGCATATTTATATTTAAAAAACGTATATAAAACTGACCTATAATTACCACTCCACTCGCTCACGTTGACTTTTTTCCAGTCCCGTCTAAGTCCCATGATGAATAGTGAAATTGGATTCCTGAAAAAATGTCAGCCTCTAGTTGCTATTACCAAGGTATGACACAAGTGACAAACTCAGACTAACTAGAAAGCCACATTCAAAGGTTGTCATTATGTTTGTAATTATGATTATTAGTTTATTATTATTATATTATACATTAATAATATATATTATTATTATTATTATAAGTATATATTGACATTCTAACTTTTGCATAATCGCAGTCAGAGTTGGGGCCATGTTCTCATGTTCTCGGCAAGAAGTCAAACACATTCTCTGTGGGTATTGAGTCCAGGGTCAGAGTTGTGCTGAGTTTGCCTCTGGACAAAATCTCAAGGCACGGCTGACAGGCGTCCAGTTTGATCGTGTCAGGATAGCATTTCTGCCTCATCTGACTGCAACCTCCAGCACGCACTAGGACAGCTTGCAGCCCATTGGGAAGCAGTAGGGATGAGAATTAGCAGATCCAGGTCTGGAGCTATTACAGGCTAATTTAGCAGGAATGTGTGTTTGCACATATTTGATTGGCCAGTGGAGCTCATTGCCAGTTGATCCAGGTTCAACTCTTTTTCCAGACCCCCACGGCATCAGTGCAATGGTTCCACTGAAATGAATGTGGAGTTGCCTTATGTTTGTTTGTTTGTTTGTTTGATTTGTTTTTTCACACAGTGCTGTTAACTACGCTAACATGGCCTTCATATAAATAGCAGCAATCTTGAGTTAAGACTTGTTTTGTTAAACTTCTGTTTAAAGGTCAAGAATAACTTTTAATCTAATGTTTAGAGGTTTTTGCTTGACATAAAGTATGTGATATGTGTTATTGGGCAGCAGTGGTGGACAGTAACTAAGTACATTAACTGTGCTTTACATGCCACTTTCTACTTGTACTCCACTACACTTCAGACGGAAATAGTGTACTTTTTACTTCACTACATTTTTCTGACAGCTTTAGTTACTAGTTACTTTACAGATTAGGATTTTACAACAAACTGAACAAAATGGAAGATTTTTTTGTTATAAATTAAACCCAACAGGATGTACAAGTACAGCTTGTATTAGTCGATTAGCAGAAGAAAATTAACTGATTACCCAAAAATGTATTTTGATAATGATTAAGTCGCAATCTAACATTTCATGGTTCCAGATTCTGAAATGTGATAATTTGCTTGTAGCATTTTCTTTTCCTCAACTACATGTATTAGATAAATTAAGTTAGGCTACTTTGCAGATTCGGGTTAATATAAAATATAATCAACAAATAAAGTATGATAAGGTAATAACAACTTTTGCCAATGGAAAGCCAAAAAAGAAAGGCTCCAAGGCAGGTGCGTCGTGCCATACCACGCAGTGGAAATGAGTTAAATGATACCCTGGGGTCTCCATCCTGCAAGTTTCTCTTTAAATAAAAGATGCGAGCACTTCTTCCACCTCTGTTGGACGGCAATAAAGCAATGAAAGGTTGTGGAGGATGTTGAAGGGTTATCAATATTTTGTCAGGGGCACCCGAATTCCCTGCTCCGCCTCTGCTACTCTGATGTTCCCGCATTATTTTTCGATAATCATGGTCATAACTAATCCGTTGGAGTGCTGATGATGCAGTGTCTCTCACTCTGTTGCAGTGTTATGAGCGGAGTGCTGCTCCACACTGTCTCGGGGATGCAGGAGTTTGCGGATCAATCAGGAGAGACTAGCGCTGTGACGTCACCAGCGCTGCTATGAGAGGGAGTACGGGGGCATCGCTCCCCATCCATTAGCAGGCTAGCTGGCTAACTGTGGCTAACGTCAGCTATGGGTCCACCATCATTACCTTATTTGTGAAATAAACACCTTCTGGGAATGACCTGGCGGACTAACAACAGACTGGGAGCATGGGGACTGTCTGGATTTTACACGCTAGCTGGGATCGCAGTGGTGCAACGGAGCGAGGTAAGTTAAGAGGTCAGAGAGGTTCTAACGGTTATTAGTAAACATGCTAGTTAGCTTGTTTACAGGACCACCGGAGCCTCCGCATTAAACACCTAGCCAGATTAACTTCCTGACGGATAATCCTCTCAAACGACCAGTTTATGGACATTTATGCCCGGGCAGCGCCGCTGCGCTAGTCGATAGCTGTGTGTTGGCCCAGAGTCAAACAAACCAGACAATGCTAGCTGCTATCTTTTCGTCCCCATCTAGCAGTGGTTAGCGTCTTACGTGAACCTTGGAGACGTGAAGTGTAACTATCAGACCTTTGAAGCCGTATAAATGCTGTGCTCCACATGTTTCTGCCAGGTACAATAAGAAGCAATCAAGTAATAGATTATCTTTCTATCGCTGCCCAGTGGCATGCTGTCTACAGTGATTGTCCAAGAGAAAATCGATTTTGAAGTCTGCTCCCCTGTTTTCAGTGAGGGGCGTGCGTCACTGATGCCAGGTGCAGCCTGTAGCTGAGAGCACTCAGGATGAGTGGGGCTGGAGAGCACACAGACATCCTGTCAGTGGCAGACGTGGTCAGAGACAGATGGAAAGTGGTGAGTGTTGCTGAAGGAAGAGAAATCACAAAATCATGTTCCAACAACAACAACATATGAATGCCCAATGATGATTTCTCAACACCTTCTTTTCAGGCGAGGAAGATAGGTGGAGGTGGGTTTGGGGAGATCTACGAGGTTTTGGATCAGTTAAGCCAGGCCACAGTTGCCTTAAAGGTGGAGTCTGCTCAACAACCCAAACAGGTGCTGAAGATGGAGGTGGCTGTGCTGAAGAAGCTTCAGGGTGAGTGACGCTGTCCCCTCTTGTCAGTGACAGGGTGAATGACCCGCAGGAATTTATTTAGCCAAGGTGGTAACCCTGCAGATCATGACGCATTTTGTCAGTTCAGTTAGTAGATGATGGCCTAGCAATTGCCAAACTTATATGGCATTTACTCAGTGATACTTCTTTTTTTCCATGTGGTGACTGTTGTATTTAATTAAAATGAATACATTTTGATGATATAAACAGCAGCACACAGTACAAAGCACAGCAGGAAACCGTGGTGTGTCAGAACTGCAGTCTGTTAAACCATTCGCTGAATGATGGAGGTATTTTATATAGTATCTGTTACTGTGTCCCAACTAAAGCTGAAATATTTCAGATGATGATTTCAATACATCACACCAACAGCGTATGAGTATGAATGCATTACAATTACAATCTGCATATGACATTTGCACAAACATATTTATCTCTAATATTTGTGTCTGGAACAGTATTAATAAATATAAATGCTGAGAAATGTAAACGTATGGGTGGTGCAGAGTTAATCCATTATAGATCAGCAGTGATCAACCAGTCTACGTATTGATAGACATATATATGTTTCTTTAAAAGGCAAAGACCATGTGTGTCGCTTTGTGGGCTGTGGCCGAAATGATCGCTTCAACTATGTGGTGATGGAACTCCAGGTAAGATTTTCACCAGTCAAATATTTGACTAGCGCTGTCAAGTATTTGTTTATATTATTATTATTATTTGTTTTTATTTTGTGACTCTGATTTCCTGTCTTGATTAAGGGGAGGAACCTGGCAGACTTGCGCAGAACCATGACCCGCGGCACCTTTTCCGCCTCCACAACTTTGAGACTTGGCAAGCAGATTTTAGAGGCCATTGAAAGCATCCACTCGGTGGGCTTCCTGCACCGTGACATTAAACCTGTAAGTTGTCCGTGACAACGTTTTTACAGTTTGTAAATTTGTTGTGATTTGTTTTTATGCTAACTGAGCGACTGTATGACAGTTTAACTTGAACTTGCTTGTGTTTATCTGTGTTGATAACATTATAGTCCAACTTTGCAATGGGAAGACTAGCCAGTACCTGCAGATGCTGCTATATGCTCGATTTCGGATTGGCCCGCCAGTTTACCAACTCCAGCCAGGAAGTCCGTCCAGTAAGTACTCTGTGTCAACTTCCTTAAGGCATTGTTTTTCCTTTTCCCTTTAAATTGTTTTTTTAAAATCAAAGATCCTACACTCTGATACGCAGTTTTAAAGCACAGACTGTCAACTGTTATATGTTTGGTCCAGCATGTTAACACAAAAAAGTAATTGCAAAATGATTCCAAAAGAAATTTAAATCGGATACTGTATAATAAAAATGCTTATTTAGATTTTATTGCAAAGGTAATACTGAGAATGTCTTTATGATGATGTGGACATGTAATAATTTTGGCTTATTGGTACAATGTTGCATTGGTGTAGTAATTCATGTCACTCTGACAACTTTCACGTGACCGATTTGTGACCTTAACAGCTCATGTTAACCCTCATGTGACATCTGCGTGTGATCATCCCAAACAGGTTTAAATGCCCGGGACTGGGAAATTAGCCTTCAAGACTATAACAGTAAATCCAGTTATCTTTAACATAATATTTATAGATACCTCCATAACGTGATTTAGGACCTATACACTTGGTGTGAAGGACAATTACTATGTTACTTGTGCTTCACTTCACGCCAGCTTCGCACCATTTTACCACTTATTTTCAATTATATTCTCTTTCAGCCTCGTCCTGTGGCAGGCTTCAGAGGAACTGTGCGATATGCTTCAATCAATGCTCATAAGAATAAGGTGAGTGTGACCAAAAACATCTCTTTCTTATTCCTATGGATTTTACCTTTGAAATTTCTCACACTTGTGTGTCTTAATCTGTAGGAAATGGGCCGTCACGACGACCTGTGGTCCCTCTTCTACATGCTGGTAGAATTCATGATTGGCCAGCTTCCCTGGAGGAAAATTAAAGACAAGGTATGTGCCTCTATACATTTGCAATTATAAGTCACAGTATGTGTAGCCGTTCCAACTCTCTCCCCCCCCCCGCTCTTAGGAACAAGTAGGAAATCTGAAAGAGACGTATGACCATCGACTCATGCTTAAGCACCTTCCGTCAGAGTTTAGTACTTTCCTGGATCATATCTTGACCTTGGACTACTACACTAAGCCTGACTATCAGGTTGGCCATCTCTTGTTTGGAATATTTTGCAGTTTATTCCTCCCCAGCTGCCAAACGCTGACGCCTGTGGTTTCTCTGTGACAGCTCCTGATGTCAGTGTTTGAGAATGCTATGAAGAGCCACAACGTGCTGGAGAATGATGCCTACGACTGGGAGAAATGTGATTCAGAGGATATGCTGACCATCACTGCCACAGCAACCACTGCTCAGCAGCTCACTCGCCTCACACCAGCGTACTTGGGGTATTCAGAGCTATAGGAAGCCATGTTGTTCTATTAATTGCTGTGGGACCGTTGTTGCGGTTTCACTTGTGCTTTTCAAACTTCCTTCACACTCTGTTGGACATGTGTTTAGATGCATAGTTGCTGCCTTTTTTTAGACTAGAAATCTGCACCGCCAGAGATCCGTGAGAAACTGCTGCTCTAATTGGTGCTGTGGAAATGAGCTGCAGGGTGACCTTCCCTCTCTTTCACAGCATGGCCAACGCTTCTGTGCTGCCGGGCGAGCTGCAGAGGGAAAACACTGAGGATGTCCTGCAAGGGGAGCGCCTTAGTGATGCTGACAACTGCCCACCAATCCCCACACCGACCACCCCTGGTGCAGATGTATGGGAAGAGATGGACCGCAACCGAAACCATAAACCTGGCCAGCCGATGATCAGGAAGGTCAGGGCAATGTACTTTACTGTAAACGCTTATGAGAATATTCTTACCTACTGCTGTAATATTATTCTTATGCAACTGCTTGTCTTCCTGCGCTGTCAGATGTGTAATTTAGCTGTGGTTGCACAAAACTCTCTACTTTCATTTTGTCTAATGAATATAATTATGGCTAAGACTCAGGCAATCTCTAATAGTACAACTACTCCTCCTGGGCTTGTATAGAAACACATTAGGAGCCCACGTACTGGCACCCACTGTCTCCCTGATACTTTGGTAAAGGAAAAAAATTGGACTGCCTACCTCCTTATTTAAAGAAATGGATGTCTTGCAGCTTTCTGTAGATGCAAATGCAATATTTCAGTGTTTGAGTCTTCTCTCGTTCATTCTCCTCAGGTAGTGAGTGAGGATGAACACAGTCAGAACCAGGGGAACCAGAGCCCCAACACCGGCTCCATGCAGAGCTCTCCTAGACGGGTGCGATCAGAGACCATGTTCTTGGACAGGGCTGCCCCGCTGCTCCGGAGGATAAGACACAGTCAGAGCCTAGCATTTGAAAAAAGGCTCGCACCTGAACCCAAGCCCACCATCGAACGCTTCCTTGAGGCCTAGTTAGTACTCAATACACATCAAATTACAGTTGGTGTGTGTGTGTGTGTGTGTGTGTGTGTGTGTGTGTGTATATATATATATATATATATATATATATATATATATATATACTATTTGAGAGAGAGACATTAATACTTACAAAATCTTGTTTCAGCTTGGGCAAACAGCGTCCTGTCCTTTCTCAAGTTGGAGAGAAATCCATTCCTGAGAGGGTACACGAGCAACAGTCGCCTTCCTGCAACGAGGAACACTCTGCAACGGCAACCCATGACCCAGAGGAGGGCGCAGCGAGCAGTGGCTTTGTAGCCGTAAACCTCAGTCCTGTGCCCCAGGAGGGAGACTCTCAGGAGTGGGTGATGCTGGAGCTGGAGCAAGGCAGCGGCTCTGGAGCCACCAAGCCTGCAGGTGAGGCCCTGCATGAGGACAAGCCCGCTGAGGCTGAGCACCAGTCCTCTGAGCCGCAGGATGGCCAGTCCACAACAGTGCCAAGCAGCCCTGTACTGTCGCAGATGGCCATGCCCGGCACGTGGTTACTGGGCCACAGGAGACTGCCGGGGATGCTGGGACAAATGCCCTCAGTCATTATGGGAAGAACCCAGATGGACCAGGTAGGGTTGACCAAGAATTGTTGTGCATGAACTGAAGGCAGCATTGCGAAATAAAAGTAATTACCAGTTGAAATTACAATCCAAACTCAAGGTCTGCTTGCTTGTTGTGGAGCTTTTTTTGTTGTTTTTTACAAGCAGATTTATTTCAAGTTTACTGTCATCTAGGGCTGCAGCTAACGATGATTTTAGTAATAGGGTATTCTACAGATTATTTAATCAAGTAATCGTATAAGAAGTACTTTTGCTTGGTGGTGCCCCCTCCACCCCGGATCAGCTGTGCATCACTGACATTGCAAAACAAACTCTCGGACAAACCAGGCAAAGAACGATAACAACAAACCCAGGTGTATTAAATTACAGCTGAGGATTATAGTTTACTTTTGCTAGCCTTCAACTCAACAGTCAATCATGATTTAAATTAAATGCTAAAGTTGTTGTTACTGTTACCTTGTTTGGGGTCTGCATTCTGAACAGATGCTGAAGTACTGCCATCGTGCTGTTGGGTAGGCTACATTAGTTTTGTTTTACGGTGGACAGACTTTAACATTACAGAGTTGATGTTTTCTTTTAGCTTAAAATATTCCCATACTTTGGACACTTTCTTCTTCGTCCCTCACTTTTTCACTTGATCACAGCATAAGGGCGATGTTGGACAGTAATAAATGTCCGAGCGAAAAATTGCGCTATATAGTTGTATGGATTAAATGAAGCATCGACGCAAAGCATTTGTGTCGATGCTTTTTAGTAATCGAATTATTCAAATTTGTCGATAAATTGTTAAAAGGAACCACATGAGTCTATACAGTGGACTTCTTGTACTAAGACATTGTTACTTTAAAAACTTAATATACAAGTGTACATTACATTCATTTCCAAATTAATAGCAGAGTGGGGGAAAACCTATTCGTGTCAACCTCCGACACATGTCACCATAGGGTTAGGGTTTGACATTGAAATATAATTAGAATTAACACTAAATCAATTTATTCAGCTACTTTTATAGGAGTTATACACTGCATCTGGTTTCATTTGGTAATGAGGTGCTACTAATATATAACACAACAAAAGAAGCTCATTTATGCTTTTTAACTGGTGTGACCACATGTTTAGCATTAAGGCTAACCACCTCAGAATAATGCATGAACACTACCAAGCTGGAATAAGGGGTGTTTTTCCTGTTCTTCCTATTCTGCCGACAATGCATGAACGCAGCACATTATTACTTAAGTCTGGACTCATGGAGTCATGGAAACGTAGATGTTCAAACTGCTCATGATTATGAGCACCTCTACAACTTAGGACCTGTGTATTTATATGTGAAATTGTTCACATATCAAAGATTTTGTGTTACAACTTTGAAAGGAAAATGTTTCAAGGTCTTCATACCCTCTAAAATTCATTACTCTCAAACTCTTCTCAGTCCTCTAGCTGTGTGCCACAGTCCCCTGTACAGGAGAGGAGTGCTGCAATACCACTAGAGGCACCATCTGGTAAATCTGACATACCCCCAGAGGAAATCTTCAAGGATGGAGGGAGGTTTGAGTTAGCTCCAATGCCAAGCCCAGCCAAAGGCCCCGCTGCTCATCTGACAAACGACCCGGAGAGCGATTCTGGTCTGCCTGATCGCTCCTCAGAGCCGAATCAGCAACCTCAAGCTGACACAGCAGGAGGCGCTATGGAGAGCACCGTCACCGTCTCCTCCTCTCCACCCCCGGCTGTGCTCAGGCGAAGAGACTCTCCCTCGTCTCCAAGAATGAGTCGAATCCCAATACGAGACCCCGGCGCCCCTCCGGACTCTCCGAACAGAGACCTCAACATGGAGAGGCGTCATCGCTGGAGCAGTCCGGTCCCTGGCTCCCCCACCCACTCACCCTCTCCATCTCTGTCCTGTGACAACCTGCCTTGCGCTTTGCTGAGAGACCGGCTCTCTTCGGAGCGAGGCTCCAGGTCCGACTGTGCAGGAGAAGACCCTCTCTCTCTGTCCTCCTCGTCAGGCAGTAAAAGTAAGATCCCACGTCCTGTGAGCGCCACCTTTATACCTGAGCAACTCACTAGCAGGTTTCTGCCTCGACCACCACCAGGGAAACCACCCATCCGCCCATGTGTGGACAACAGGTATGACATTAGAGTTGAACAAGATCAATTGTCACTTTTTTTTTTTTAAGATGGTAAATACTTTAATTAATTATAATCCTTAAAGAGGTCATATTATGCTTGTTGGCTTTTTCCCTCTTCTTTATTAAGCAGAAAATTCTGCTCTGAACTGCATGAAAACAGCTCGTTTGTAGCCCAGCCTTTTCTTCCACTTTGCTGTGACGTCACCGCGAAATATGCGTCATAATGCTCGCCAAGTGACGAGGCAGGCACGCCCTCTAAAACACCAGTGGAAACACCCGCTGAGCTGCAGTACACAGTGACAAGATGTCCGCCTGCTTCCTCTCCTCTACCTTCCAAACACTAGCTTCCCTCCAGGTAGTCAATGGACATAAAGTTGCAACTGTGATGTAGAGACAGAGCTCAGTTAAAACTTTATGTATGAAAGATACATTTGTTACAGATTAATAACTCACCACTCTGAAACTCTTGCTTCAGTCGATGTTGATAAGATGGTAAGGGGATATACAGCTAAAGCCGTGTTTAGGCTTCTCACGACCCGCCCTACCCTGCTTCTGATTGGGTAGTAGTCCTTAATTAGGAACTGCGCATGTGCAACTCCCAACAAAGATATTGTAGAGGTAAGATGTATCACTCCTTAGCTAAAAAGGAGCTTTCAGCACAGAGTGAAAAGAGGAGCTGCAGCAATGTACAATAAGACCAAAATATGATGTTTTTTCAAAATGAAACCATGTAAACCTGTTCTGGTACAACCCCTAAATAAGATTTTGAACCTGAAAATGAGCATAATACCACCTCTTTAGATTTCAGTCCTGGTTGATTTGGCGACACCTGTGTTAGGGTTAGGGTATCAGCAAGTGCAGTTTAAAACTACAGCAAACGCTCAAGCAGCTACTTTGTCAGAACTGTTACAGAAGAGCAATTGTTGTGTCTTAAGATGTCTGTAAGTAATTGGCCTTTTCCATCAGGCAAGAAACTTCAGTCTGATTTTATGCTACACGCAGTGCAAATAGTTTTCCGCACAATAATATCCTCCTCAGCAACAATTACCTTGCTGAGGAGTTCGAGGTATGCAGCCTGTCACCTGAAACTCTTCATCTAACAGCTCACTGTGGCGGTTACATTTATTATTATTATTATTATTATTATTATTATTTTATTTGAAATTGATCGGCAGTCAAAACTAATCTCTAACCCCTGTGACAAACACATTGGGTTTCCTTTGACTACGTCACAATAAAAGCCACCCTGTGTTTCGCAGGTTGAAGGCTTTTAATATGAAGCAGGAGAGTGAACAGTGAGTGATTAGTGAGATAATATTACATTAATGGCTGCACCATTTCCTGTGAATACCTTGTATGTAGGTAACAATTTGAGTCCAAGAGAGCCTATTCAAATAATCATACAAAAGGCATCTTATCAAAGTGTGTATATATATATATATATATACATATAATAAATTTTCTCTTCTCTAAAGACGACGGCGTTTACGAGTGCGTGCAAGCAGCACTAGCGACGCAGACTTCCTGGCCAGTCTGACTCAGCTGATGCAGGACCGCAGCGGAATGCTTTTCAGCCCTCCTCCTCGCCCTCGCAGCTCCTCCTCCCTGCAGCGCTCGCTAAGCTCTTCCCCCTCCCGCCAGGAGTTCCGCGAAGGCGGGGCGCTGCAGGGACGCAGCCGCTCTCCGTCCAGCTTCTCCGGTTCCCCTCCTGCTCGGCACCCTCATCCGCAAGACCGGTCCGGAGGGCAGGGTCAGTGGGGGCACAGCTCCAGGGGGAGGGGTCTGATCCATGAGTGTAAAGGCTCCGGCAAAGTGAATCGATGACTGTGTTTGACACAAGTGACCGATCCGGATGGTGCAACTGTAGCGAGAGGCTGTCTAACATTCAGTCCCTGATCGCATGTGTAAATACGGTATTTACTCAAGGGAATGTATTGTACGTAATGTAAAATGTATGATATGTATTTATTTATTTATTCATTTGTTGGATGTGTCTCTCAAAATACTTGACAATGTGGCTTGATACCTGCAGATGAAACAGAAAGGTTGAGAAAACCGTAAGATTGCCAACTCTTTACCTCTCATTTCACTCCTCTCTTAACACTCCATATAAGCCTACTATGAGACCAAAAAGATAAATTTTATTACTTGAGGGATGTAAAAACGCTAATTGTAGATAGGTACCATTAGGAAAATGGTATACACTAATAGAAACCATGTACTCATGTTCAGAACACTAATAGAAATAACACCACACACAGTGTATACACACACACAAACACATCAGCATTCATGTACAGAAGAACCAGGGCATGCAGCCCGATATTGACCTCACTCCTGTAAAACAGCTAGATAAATTATGTATGTAACAATGAATTGCTCATTTTGGCATATCACAGTGTAGTAGTGTGCTTTTACTTTGCTAGAAAATATCGGTCATGCAAAAGGCATCAGCATATGAGAATGTACATGTAAAGTGCACTCATACTTAAGTATTGTAAAAGTGCATGAGTATCATTGCAAATGTTTTTTTTATTATTATTAATTTGTAAAATCTGCTGAGACATCTGTATTTTTATTGAAACGCTCCTGATCAAAATACATCATAATGTAGACCAGCAACGATGTGCATTTTTATTTCTTACATCCAGTAGAAGGTAGGGGAGAAAACTGATAAAAACTGAACTTTTTCATCAAGCTTGACTCTTTGTTTGTTGCATTTTATTCTCTTCAGAATTTAAATATATTTATTATATAAGTTAATTTAATAAACACCAGATGTAAAAAACATTACTTCCTGGCTACACATGCTGTAATTGTGATTACAGGGTCCATTCACCTAAATTTCCTCAAAACTCAGTCACGCCTAAAGGCCAATTTATACTTCTCCGTTGAATCTATGGCATAGCCTGGCGCGCACCTGCCCAGAAATGTAACTGCACGTCACGGCAACACAGACCACAAGAACTGTAATTGGTCGGCTTGGTAGCATCGCATTTCGTCCTATACGCATTTCTGGCTTGTCCTTCTGCCTCAACTGGTTCACAGGTTGTACATACAATCTCCTCCCGACGCCTTCTCTCATTTCTGCGTTTTAGTAACTTCTCTAAAAGTGACTGCTGTTCAGCATCGATCAGCTCCAACTCTAGCATGATCTGCTCAGTTTCAGTCGCCATTGTTTGTAGTTGCCTACACCAACAAAGAAGAAGAAACTCAATACTGTGGAATATAGAAACCCTACAGCCAGATAGTTTTTGGGGGTGTAATTGTAGAGCGACGTGGACACCAGTGCACATGTATAAAAGCACACATTGGTGTAGACTCAACGCAGAAGTATAAATTGGCCTTTACAGTGTCTAGCCAGTTTAGTTGTTTTAAGATGTCTTTACAACAAGGTTTCTGCCAACACCCCAATAAAATTAAATGTAATTTGTTTTGTGGCATTCACAGCAATGACACTATTTTACTATTAGTTCCTACAGAACTAGCTCAAAGCTTAGCTCCAGCACCATCAGTGATCAGATTAATGGGAAAAGATGGTTAAACGATCTCAACTAAACGTGTTCAAATAATAGAGTAGTGAATTTTATACTTGAGTTAAACTACTACACCTACTCAGACTATGACGTGTCCACTGAGAACAATCGCTTGTCAAATTCTGTTGAAGCAGCTGTTTCCTTAGACAAATGTCCCTGTAAGCACAAGAGAGACTGCTGACAAGCTGGTGACTGAATGGGGGTAGGTGAGGTCCCAGAAGATAAACACAATGAAATAAAGGCTCCTCCATCTGATGTGGCCACAGATTTAAAACGTGGAAGAAGGCAAAATGTACCCACATGTTAAACACCAGTAAGTGAGAGTGTACGTTAAAGAACGTGTGGACGTGAAAGAAGGATTGAATCTCAATAGAGATAAGCTCTGATATAACTCCACTCTGACAACTAACGTTTTGTATATATATGAGGAAGTGGATGGATTTCGATATGAGGGGTCCAGTATGGCAGATGCAAGTAGGTTATGAATCATGACTGCTACATAGGAAACTGAAACTTCAATAAATGGCCAGATGTTGACACTATAACAAGCAACTTAATGAACAGAAACGACCGCACAAGTTTTCAAAAGTTAAATTTTTTTCTGAGCACTTACACATAAAGACAAAAAGTGGTTTAAGTTTACTCTTGACCTTGTGGTGATTTTTTTTTTTTTTAGGACTTGGATACTGTCTTCCCCATATTTGAAATGAACAGGAGTAGCATGTCGGTGCCCCAGATTAACATAATCAAAACACTCCCAACAGTTTGGTGGCTATGAGAAACTATTTTGGGACAAGCTATTTGGCAAAAAATAAATAACTTTGAACCATATAAGCAGATAAATTTACTTTTGTTTTTAAAAACTCTTGACATTTCAACTTTAGCCAATGTCTTCTCGTAACAAATTATAGCTATTTTTGGCTGTACATGGTAGGCTCCCTTACTTTTTCATTCTGATTTTACAACATCAGTCTGTGTTGAGCAGAAAAGTGAAGATGGTAATAAAAATCTTAGTAGTAAAAAAGTTTTATTTAAAGTTACATTGTCAATCAACATACATAATGTCTGTTGTTGTCATGTAGGGCAATAAAAAGTCGTGTCCTGTTCAACGTATATCAGCATACAGTAGTTCATACACAGCCAACTTAAAATATGGCATTTACTTAATTGAAGATGTGCATAAAAAATTTTAATAGATGATTAAAATGGTTGGAACCCTGAAGCCAGCAGCCAGCAGCTGTGTGGGCGAGACTCGTTCTTAAAAAGTGAATCGTGACCTGCAGGTGGTCTAGAAGAGAGGTGCGGACTGCCTGGGGTCATCTGGTAACACACTGATGGAGTCCTCGGCCTTTCCACACAGCATGCAGAGCATAGTGTACTCCTGGACAACACAAAACATAGTGACAGCAACTAGCCATGAATACTGTATGTTAGATAACAAGTTAAAAGTTGAAATGCCTATTTTCCTCACATACAAATCTACTTAGTGGTGGTCAATAAACAGGTATAGAGAGGCCTTACCTGATATTCATCAACAACAGAGAAAGTGTATTCGTGCCTGGCAATGACATGGTCACAGTTTTTACAAGCATCTGGAAAGACAAAAGAAGGATATTAGTGGATTATATATATATATGACAAAATATTCAGACTCCTTCCTACAAGAATTTGGAATCTGGCTGCAGGAATGCAATACAATACAAACAACTTTATTACAGTAAAACTACAATTAAATGCCTAGTCCCAATTAGATGCCCTCTTAAACCCACCAGGTCATCTGCTTGAGTTAGTTCTAAGTTGCTTTGATCATGTATCCCAACATAAATGTATAAACTTTTGTCAATATGGACATGCTACACATTGTTAAGATTGGTTAGATTCTCCACAATTCAATTGTTTAGTTCACTTTATGAAAACAATGAGTATGATTCATTAAGATTTACCGGCATAGTAAAGGAATTAAAGGCCTGTCCCATAGGCAGGGTGAGTTCAGTGATTTAAGCAAATAAAAGCCCGGGTTATTAATTTAAGTTTTACAGTAATCCAACAAGGGGCAATTTGATAGAAAATATTTGGTCCCATCAGCCACAATTAGAGAGCTGCGTCGCTAATGTTGGGCGATAAGGCCCAGCTCGCAGTTGATATTCCATTTCATCCTAAAGGTGTTGAATGGGGTTGAGGTCAGGGCTCTGTGCAGTTCTTCCACACCAAAGTGGGAAAACATTTCTTAATGGCCCTTGGCGCTGACATGTTGAAACAGGAAAAGAATCTTCCACAAACTGTTGCTGCAAACTTGGAAGCACACTATTGTCTTAAAACATCACTGTATGCTGTGGCATTAGGATTTACCTAAAATGAACTAGGGGTTCCTGCCCAAACCTGGAAAAACTGCCCCAGAAGTACCTAAACATTTGACCATGTAGTTTATTATCTGGAGGTTCTCCACAACAATGAGAACACCTGAAAACAACTGGTTGTCTGTCCTAGTGGGACAAGAACAGTCACTCACGATCATATGTGACAATCTCCTCTCCATCCTCATCCTCGGTGGTTTTATTGCTGATCAGCACAAAGTCCCTCTGATGGCAGTTGGCGCAGCCCAGGTAATTCATCAGGTAAGAGCCATTCTCCAGACAAGTGTTCCCCTGAGCAGGAAATCAACACTTATTCTCTTTTTGCTTTCTCAATTACACCCAGGATATTATACAACAGCATCATTGTTTGAGGTGGTTAGTTAACCTAGCCATTCCTTAACTCATAGACTAACGTTATAACCTTAGTAGCTATAAGTTACATTTACTAACGTAAGTGTTTGTCAAAACAAGTAGTGGGGTCTCCTGGTTGTCTCAACTTACCCGGTCCGGGTACTCTTTAAGCACACAGCCGTTGCACATTTTAACTGAAACCTTTTTTTATGTCCGTTGGCGATAACACACTGCAAACAGCTAAAAAATATTTTGCAAAAAATCCTTTTCCGTACGGAAAGGTGTTCCCTGCAGCTCTTTAGATCTGAAAAACAACCTCATTACCGGACATCGTTGTGAAATCATCGACTCGCTCTCATCTCGTCGTTTGTAGATCTACGAAGACGGCCAGCTGCCAAACTTCCGGTGTCCTCTTTAACGAACGATTGGTCGACGTAGACGTAACGTCATTTACGTAGACAAACATGGCGGACGTGATGTTGTTCAGCTACATGAAAGAAAGCACCAATTAATTTTGACTAATAGATATAGGCTAGATATCCATATAAAAAATATGTACAACCTTTAGAGAGAGTACCAGAATTTAAATATTTGAGGTTATGGTTTGATGTTATTATCATACAAAGCACATGTAAACTGGTGAGTGGCCATTAAATGTTAGACCAGGGAAACTATCAGTAGCTAAAGTTACTGGAAAGGAACACCACTGAAGTTTTAAGTGAATGTATGTATACCAAGATCAATGATGGGTTTTGAATGGAATATAGTGAGATTCCCGAAAAACATGGGTCTGAAAGAGTTAAACGATAGTCGATCTGTTGTTTAAAGAAATGTTCCCCCATGGGTTCTCCCAGATGTATGTATTAATTTTAAAAGTGGAAGAAAAGAAGAACTGGCCATTAACAGATAACATTCATCTTATTGTTAAAGATCACGTTCAAAGAAACTTCTATACATTTTTGACAATGTAAAAAAATGGTTAAGATTTTTAATGATGGGCAAGTGGGTATATATCAGAATTTAATGTTAATATATATCAAAGACTGGCCTATACATATTTGGCATCATTGCAGTCATGATTGTCCATTAGTGGATAGAGCAAGTAATTTACTCAGATTAAGCAGCAGCTCACAGAGCCTTGTCCCCAAAGCAAACAGAGAATACGATCTAATGATAGAAATCCACAAGTTGCTTTTAAGACTACAAAGTATGGGTATAGAAGTGCAGTTTTGTTCGCTGCTCATTTGGTTTTTAGAGGCAATGAGCAAATTGGCAAAGAAGGCTCTTAGAGGGAGAGAGAGAGAGGCAAAATCTGTGATTAGAACAACTGCAATTGACACCTGGTAGAAGGAATAAGATACAGATAATAAAGGAGACATTATTATAGCCTAATGTACAGAAGTACAAAAGCTTAATCATAACCACAGAGAGGTTCAAGGTTCGGGCACGCAGGTTTTCACTCTACCTTATAAATATTTTTAAAAGGTCAATCAACCTGTGTCAGTGGAAGATGTAAAACACATTATCATGCTCTCTAGCCTTTTTATATATACTGTCTATGATCCTAGCAGGCTGAATATAATTCAGAGAGGCAGACATCAGGAAAAAATACATGACACAGGGCAGGGATGGAGATTAAAATCACTGCTGACCCACAGGACAGGACTGTAGGGAAATCAGAAGAGGGGTTGGTAGGTTATATAATCCAGGCAGGATTAGGAAATAGGGTGTTTGTTGTGTTTGCTTTTTCTAAGGACCAATCCGTGTTCATGATGATCTAACGCCGCCATGACTCCACACTACGACACAGTAGGTGGCGCTGCGAGGTAAATTTGTTTGCGAGTCTCTAACTAAAAACAAAGAAGAAGAAGAGACATGGCGGTTGGGAAGCAGTTGAGTGTTGTTTCCATGTGAAATGTGTCTGGTAATTATGATGTGTTTACAATTTAAATATAAAATTTAGTCTTTTATAATCCGTGAAGAAGTTACTCAAACGCCGTTAATTAAATAATAAATCTTGTGTGAGTCGTAACGCAGGGGCCATTCATGTGCACACTGGATGATTTAACCACGTTGTGCTGCAGTTACAGGTTTAGGCTCGATGATCGCAGTGTTAAAGTGATTATAAACTGTGTCCAGCGACACTATATTCTATTGGCTATACTTTTTAATCTGTGATGATATGCTGTTGATGCAACTACAAAGCTTCCATGTGTTTGCTGTTAAGATCTGTCTTGTTTCACCTGCTCAGAAATGGCAAACGTTCAAACCCAACTTGAGAAGGTGGGTAAAACCCCTGTGAAGAAGAAGACAAACAGCCACGCACTGTCCCCACAGAAGGTCAAAAATATCTACTGTATTTTGTGTCGCAGGTCGTATTTGAAACATGTAAGTGCCTCTAACTTTATTTACATGAGTAGCTGTGCTGGTTAATGTGTGATTATTCCAACATGCAACCCTTATAAATGATCTATAATTCTGAAAATATGTTAACTACAGGAAGGCCATGAGCATATGCATGGTATGCTGCATCACAGAGAGCTGGAGACGGTGCTGGGCAAGTGAGTAATATCTAATAAACAAATGTACTGTAATATGCAAGAGATGCAAAACTAAAAAAAGTAAAACACATGATGATGAAGACATTTTGGGCTGAGTTGAGTAAGAGTTTATGCACAACAAATGTCATGGTTGTGTTGTCATGTTATTCTTCAGGAGTATGTCAATAGTCTCTCAATCTCAGTCTCTCTATTGTTCACAAATCTGTCAAAATCTGTGTGAGTGAGCACTTCTCCTTTGCCGAGATAATCCATCCACCTCATGTGTGGCATATCAAGATGCTGATCAGACAGAATGGGTATTACACAGGTGTGTTAGGCTGGCCACAATAAAAGACCACTCAAAAATGTGCAGTTTCACTGTATTGGTGGGGTCCGGAAACCAGTCAGTATCTGGTGTGACCACCATTTGTGCTTCACATAGTGCAACATGTTTCCTTCTCATAGAGTTGATCAGGTTGTTGATTGTGGCCTGTGGAATGTTGGTCCACTCCTCTTCAATGGCTGTGCGAAGTTGCACTGAGGTCGAGGCCCCGATGAGGATGACGAGCTTGCAGATAAGCGTCCCTGAGACGGTTCCTGACAATTTGGGCCGAAATTCTTTGGTTATGCAAACCGATTGTTGCAGCAGCTGTCCGGGTGGCTGGTCTCAGACGACCTTGGAGGTGAAGTTACTGGATGTGGAGGTCCTGGGCTGGTGTGGTTACACATGGTCTGCGGTTGTGAGGCTTGTTGGAGGTACTGCCAAATTCTCTGAAACACGTTTGGAGACGGCTTATGGTAGAGAAATTAACATTCAATTCACGGGCAACAGCTCTGGTGGACATTCCTGCAGTCAGCATGCCAATTGCATGCTCCCTCAAAACTTGCGACATCTAACATATTTTGACAGATTTGTGAACAATATTTGAGAGAAATAGGCCTTTTGTGTATATAGAGAAAGTCTTGCATCTTTGAGTTCAGTTCATGATTAATGGGGGCAAAAAGTGTTGTGTTTATAATTTTGTTCAGTGAATTTTAACATTTAGTTTGACTACATAAAAAGAAAAGAAGAAAAACATGTTTATATTCCTTAAAGTAAGGTATCAAAAAGAGTGTTTCCCTGCCATACAAAGATAATATAACCATGCACAACATGCACTGACCCAAAACTCTCATGTTGTGTTTTGATCTTAAAATCTGTTGCAGAAGCTTGAAGCCGGGACTCTGACATCTACTCAAATCTGACCAAAAATATGGTTTATTGTTGTTTTTCCACAGCGGCTCATTTCATGAATGTCAGGCGTGTAAGCAGTCCTCCATGGGTTTAAATGAGTATGCTCGGCACATCTCCACCGCTGAACACAAAGCCAAGTTGAAGAGCTTAATGTCTAAAAATGTAAAGCCCATCTCTCTGTCTAAGATTCTGAGCCCTGAGACCATGGGCCGAATCCTGGAGAGAAACAAGAAGCTGAAGAAAGAGGAGTAAGAATTTCACGTTTAGTTGTTATTGAGTCAAAATGATTGCTTTTGCATTTTTATCACTTTATGATAAAATATGTTGTTGTTGTTTTGAAACATGGTCTATTTCCATTACAGGAAGAAAGCAATGCGAAAGAAAAAAAAGAAACTGAAGCAGATGGCTGGTCAGAAACTTGCAAAAATGCAAGAGGGAGCCGTGAGAAAAAACACGGTGGCGTCCAAAGTAGTGAAGCTGGAAAACTCCAAACAAGTGAACAGGAGGACGCTGCAACAGATGCGGAAAACCCAGCAGGAAGAAAGCAACAATGTGGTTGTACAAAATAAAGAGAATAAAGTGTCCAGTCATCAAAGAGAATCAACTTTGCAGAATCAAAGTGAAAGATTTGCTTGTTTGCCCGGAGAGCCTTCAGGTCGAACTTGGCATCACCCTAATGTCCGGAACCAGTTCACCCGGTCAAGTCACCAGCTGAGGCATGATGGCAACTTTTCTGTGAACAGTCAGTGCAGCAAAGTCCAAAGTGAGAGCTCCCAGACAGACAGACTTGTTAGAAGATCACACATCACCCAAACAGGTGTCACCAGCAAGCCAGAGCAGATAACCATCAGCCAGCATGACTATTACAACAAGCAGTACGAGTGTCCATCAGACTTCACCAGTGATCACCTCCCTCAGAACGGAGCCATCTTCTTTGATCATGGCCAGAAGGAGAGTACGGCATCTTCTGAGCGAGGACAGGAAGGTCCACGTTCAGCTCAGCCTGACTCTGAAAATCGATCGGCCAACGCAGCTCCCATACGGGACATCGATGTCAGTGCGATGCTGTGGCAAATCAGAAGAGCGCTTGGTGTGAGGGAGCCGTGTAGAGCAGATCGTGAAGCCCGGAGGCAGAACGGCGAGGGAGGCGTCCGGGCGGCTGATCACGGGACCACGCTGCAAGTTGGAAGTGAGAGGAAGCAGCCGGCAGGTGGCTCCTGCAGAAACCACGCCGAGGAGGCCGCACTTCACACCCCCTCTGCTGCAGCTACATCTGTGCAATCCTCACCGGTCAACAAGCCAAAGCAGAAAACAGCCAGGACGACACAAGGGATGACTGAGAATAGCTCAGCGGTTGCAAGTGACTCAAACGGACCTTCAAACAGCAGGGAGACCGAATCTCCCACCTCACACAGCCAATGTTTGGGCACGTCCTCTGAGCACAACCTGACAGTCGCCCGCAGGGTTCGAATAGCCCACGAAACAGGGAAATTTCAGGGAGAGAAAGAGGCTGAGCTTAAACCAACCCTGAACACGTTGTTCAGCTTATCAGGGGCCAAGAGTAAGTTGAGCTGGAGGGAGAAGTATGAGGAGATGAAAAGAAGGAGACAGGAGGGGGGCAGAGGCAGGCCCAGGTAAGCCTTTTTTCATCTTTTCAACTGTTTCCATTTTACCCTGTGTTTTCCAAAAAAAATGTGTTTTTTTCTAAATCTATTCTTTTAATTCTGTGTGGTAACAGGTTTGGAATTAAGTTGACGAACCCTCCATCTGACCAAAGAAGCGCAGCGGACAGTGACTTGCCTCTGTCAGAAGGCTTCCATTGGGAGTCGCTCCCAGACAGTCCTTCGGGGGCACACTGGACTGGGCCGCATCCTTCACCGCCGGGCGCGACGCGTAATAACTCTTGCACAGAAGCACAGTCAGATTCTCAGACGCAGGAGCCGTTGGAGCAGCCTGGTTCCGCACAGCAAAGCTGCAGCAGGCAGACGGTGGAAGTGGTGTCTGTGAAGGTTGAACCAAACTTTGAGGATGAGAATGGAGACGTCAGTAGTGCCAGCAAGAGGAAACAAGAAGTAACAGTGAGTAGCTTACAGTATTTTTAAGTGTAGTTTACAGCTGAATTACATCTGCTTGCTGATACATTTTTATTGTTGAAATTGAATTATAAATTATTCTTACAGCATGACGGCCTTTCTGATAAGGAGCCATTTGGAAAAAAGAAGAAAACAAAGTCAAACGCGGGTAATTCTAATATTTTGAGTGCTGTTGGGTCGTCTTTTTTTTTTTCTTCTGATGAAGATTAAGCTCAGATCAAAGAATTACTCTTAATTAAAGGTTAACAGGAGTACAGCGGCATATGTGAAAAAAGTTTATATAAAACCTTTTGTAGTGAACTGTCATCAATTGAGTTGCATTGTGGGTAATGTAGAACCAAGCCAAGAAGAAGAATGTGGGAATAAAAAAAATTATATCTCTGGTTTTGCTGCATCAATTTCATCTATTCTATTCTATTTCATCTATTTCCAGTGCGATGCTCAGTCAGCGGACTATTCTATTTAAAACATTTTCATTTTGAAACTCACCTCTCCCAATAATGTTTGAGATTTCTTGGGTGATTATATGGAAATATTCACAGTTTATATTTTGCCCTTGTTTTCCTGACCTGTAGACCAGGACCAGATGGACCAGCTGTTGGCTGTGTCTCTGAGGGAGGAGGAGCTGAGCCACTCATTACAGGACTTAGACAAATCTCTGATCCAGGCCCGCAATGCCCTGCAAGCTGCCTACACAGAAGTCCAAAGACTCTTACTATTGAGACAGCAGGTACAAACACCAATGCAGAATCCTCTTTTAAATCTCTTCTGAAAACTCACTCTGATTTAAAGGCTTTTTCATAACTGATGGTGTTTTTTTTCATTATTTTATCTTGTTTTATATCTTTTGTTTACTTTTCTTGCATGTTTTAATTGCAAAGCACATTATTATAAAATGTTCTATATAAATGAAGTTATTGTTATTATTGTACTGAAGAAAATTTCACAAATCTTTTTTACCTTTTCATGGGTGTACATTAAATTGTTCTCCCTGCTGTTTTCAGTGTACTGCTGAGGTCAACAGTCTGAGAGCCCAACGCATTGAGATCCTGCAGGGGATGCAAGGTACAGTAGAGTTACCCTTTGCTTTAAATGGCTTCACTGCTCAGCAAATAGTTGACCTTTTCCTTTCTTAATCTTTTTCAGGAGGATACTCGGGAACATCTAATGTGGCAGAGAAATCCTCCACCTCCTCAGCTGGGGCTGCTACTGCCCCCATGCAACCAAGACACTCTCCCCTTCCTTCCTCTTGTGCCTTCCCCACCTCCTCCAGCCAGCAATTACCTTCCACAAACCCAGCATCTTATATCAGCCAACCTCATCTAACCCCGCTTGCCATGCCAAAAATACCAGTAAAGCAAAAAATCTGCCAACAACCCACAGCCTCGTGTAACCCAGATACACCTCAGGTTCTAGTGAATCAACCTGTGCCCCTGTTTCCCTCTGATTTGCTTCCTACACTGCTGGTTACATCACCCCACTTAGCTGCTCCTACAACTGTTGTTAGTTCTCTCAAACAACCCAAAACAGAGTGCTCTACATCAACGAATACAAATCCTTATCCTGAATCATCTGCCAGGCTGCAGGAGCAGGTCACGAGGGAGGTTTCAAAGGACTTTGTAAAGACCGTGAGTTTGGCGAGAGAAGAAACTGACAGCGATTCTGATGAAGAGACGGGAGGAAATCTCTGCAAAGTGCCGGCACCAGAGAAGCCTGATGGAGGAAACGAGAGCGATGACTCGGTCGAATTGATGGAGCCCTCCGACCTGGTGGTCATCGATATTGATGAATCAGACAATGAGGAGAGCGTCTCAAATGCTCACCAAGAGCCTCCTCAGATGTCTGTCAGCGTGGAGTTCAGTTCTTCGAGTACACAGACGTTTCAGCAGAATGATGATGATGAGAGGTGACTTATGTACATATTATGCCGCAGAATCTTGAACATACCGGGGATGCTTTACTTGTAAATGTGAAACATGACCAACTTTTTTTCTCTCCTGACCACTCAGAAAAGATAAACCTACACCTTTGCCAGTTTCTCCAGGTGAGCATTGTTTCTCCTGCTTACATTAAATTTAAATCACACAGAAGATTTTAAGACGCACAGCTGTAAAAATCTTGTTTTCGCTGTAATCGTGGGTGCAGAGGTGGTTGACGACGAGGAGCCATCCTTGGGAGAGTTTCTAAATCACACTGGCCCTGTCCACGGCCTTCAAGTTCACGAGGGCCGGTTGTACACGTGTTCAGGGGACAACACAGCGCGGGCCTACGGTCTGGTGGTATGTTGATTTTTATTTTATTTTATTTATACCCTCTTCTGTCAAACTGTGTCCCTGCTCAAAACTGTATTCTTCCTCCGACAATAAGCAAATATCATCAAACCACAACACTTTAATGTGAGTGTGTCCTCAGTTTGTGATGCGTAAAATATAAAATCTGTAGCCTATATATTTTATATCCGTGTATCCAGAACAGGGAGTGCCAGGCCGTGTTTGAGGGTCACACGAACAAAGTCAACTGTCTGCTGGTGTCGTCCCTCCCAAACAAGCCGGCACGTCTCTACACTGGATCCAGCGACCAGACCATCCGCTGTTTCAGCACAAAGGTACACAACAAGAAAAAATATCCTGATACACATTTTCTCTTTGTGATTTGTATGTGACATTTCTTTATTACTGGGGGGCTGGGATTCATGTCATTGGTTGGTTGATAGATTCATCCAAGAAAGAGTTTTTCATAACACCCTTTTTATAACTTCTCTTCAGTTCAGTTTTGGACCTGTTTCTGTTATAAATTTGTCCTTCTGGCTGCTGACCAGCTTTAACTTAGCTGGGGATTCAGTGTGACACCCAGTACTTAGAATTTACTTGCTGAGTTACTTATGGGTTTTTAACCATCATACTTTAAATTATACACCCACTTCTGTAAGCCTAGCACTGCCCCTTATCTTGGGATTCGCACTTTTTGATGTTCTAATTTGGTGATTTATTTTTTCTCTGACCTCCAGTCTAAAAAGTGTCTGGAGCAGACTTCCCTTTCAGACAGAGTGTTGTGTTTGCATGTCGCCTGGAACTTTCTGTTTGCTGGACTCGCCAATGGATCAGTGACTAGCCACGACTTAAAGGTGAGTGAAATGATTTCAATACAGGAGAAATAACCTTTACACATCTATTTGGTCTTGTGCTTAATTTCACTACTATGAGTGGTTGGTATTTACTGTATTACGTAGGGATGCACATAATGTTCGGCCACCGAAATTAATCGGCCAAAAATTAGGGATGCACCAAAATGAAAATTCTTGGCTGAAGCCGAAACTAAATATAATGAAAATATTTGCTGAACACCGAACAAATACATTCACATTTTTTCCAATTATTTTGCCTTTTTTTTGCATTGCATAGATTAAATTAGTAAAAATGTGATTTTTCGTCGTTCCCACAGGATTTGGAGAGACTATGGTGAGTGGGTCCGAGGCCCGAGAGGGTCCGGTAAAGTAAATTACAGGTGTCCTTTTTAGTTTTAATTTACACATTTAATATGTTTTATACTTTCTGTGAATATAATGCAATTAATCTTGTTTTAATACTATATAGACATCTTATTTTGAAAACCGCTAAATTCATCAAGTCCGACCCAATTAGATAAATAATGTTGTATGTGGTTCTCGTATTGCGTAACATGAAGACTTTATAGCCTCTCTTCAGCTGGGACTCTCATACTGCAACACTTGTCTTTATAAAGAGAGAAGCTGACAGGATATAGACGCTAACCTGCCTGTCAGCTCGCACTGGTCCGTTTCAGTTACCATAAAGGCTTGAATATGTGTGCACTCCAAATGTAGGTGCAGCTAGCTTGATCAAGCCTTGGACCCACCCACCGTAGTCTCTCCAAATCCTGTGGGAAACACTGAGTAAAAAGCACATTTTCACTATTTAATTTATGCAATGATAAAAAAGGCAAAATAAATAAAATAAAAAATGTGAAAAACCTTGTTCTGGAAGTTTTTCATTATATTCTGCTTCGGCCAAGAATTTTCATTTCGGTGCATCCCTAGTATTACGCAGTGTGCAGACTCTATTTTAAAGCATACCTTTCTGATTTTATCTTCTATAAGCCAGAGTAATTTTCTGACAGCTGCTTCTTCAGTATCGATTAACTCTCCCTCTCTCATATTTTTTTTGCCTCATTCTGACCTCTCTCCTTAGACTCTGAAGCAGATAGATGTGTTTGAGTGCCATGGCCCACGAGGCGTGAGCTGCCTGGGCACAGCGCAGGAGGGCGCCCGCCGAGTCCTGCTGGTCGGCTCCTACGACAGCACCATCAGTGTGCGGGACGCCAAGAGTGGCCTGCTGCTGCGCTCGCTGGAGGGACACACCAAAACTGTGCTCTGTATGAAGGTGAGGAGATAAACCCACTTCTGAACACTTCAACTGTTAAACTTTAAAAAATAATTTTGCCCAGATAGGGAGACTAAATAATTTGAGATTTTACTTTTGTTCAACTGGAAATGTGTTGCAATGGAGACTTAAAGAAAACTTGAAGCTGCCTTTGTACCACATAGCCATGTGATTCAGTCATGAAAATGTTATTTACTGTTAATTCTGTTCAGAAAGCATTCAGTCTGTATTCAGATTCAGATTTTGCCACCTGCAGATGCTTGTCAGATGTCTCCAAAGTTACTAAATATGACATTCATATATTCATAAGGCTGTAAATAGTTTAAATGCTGTAGTAAATGGCTGTATTTTGACTGAACTTTGGTTTTAAAAGGTTAGTTTTTATATTTCTTGTAGATGAAATGTAGATTTTGTTTGTACATCAGGTGTACTGAATTATACTTCCTTTTTTTTTTCCAGGTGGTGAATGACCTAGTTTTCAGCGGCTCCAGTGACACATCTGTTCACGCCCACAACATCCACGTAAGTGTTAAGATTCCCAAGAGTTTGAATTATCTCTTGTAGCACTTCAGATCAGAATCTGAATCAGAATCAGAAATACTTTATTGATTGCCAAGGTGAAATTCTTGTGTTGCAGTTGTTCATTTTGCCAATCAAGACATTAAAGGAATAATAATAATGATAGAAAGTTGTTAATTAGAAATTAAAAGAAAATATAAAAATCTAATAAATATTTTTTAAAAGCAGTGTGGAAATTTGTACGGTATTTTACATTAAGTGATAGAAGTGTAATGAATAAATAGTAATAATAATGAATACTGATAGTGTTCAGGTGGAATGTGATTAAAATCTTTAGAAATTGCAGTATAATTCTTGCAATACTGCAGTTTGTTTTAGTATAGTATAAATCAATTAATCTGAACATTTCTTGTGTTAACACAACAATAAAAGAGAAATTGAGATTGTTTGGATTCGTAATCTTAAAATCATTCAATGTTAATTTGAGTGTCTGTCTCGGTTTGCGTTTTGGTTTCTGTTTCAACTTTATGCATTCGCTGTCGCCATGATTTTTTTCCCCTTACATCTTTTTTTGTAGACGGGTGAGTTGGTTCGTATCTACAAGGGTCACGGTCATGCCGTCACATCAATAGTTATCTTGGGGAAAGTGATGGTGACTGCTTGTCTGGATAAACTGGTCCGAGTTTATGAGCTACAGGTACACTGTTTATGACTCAATTCAGGCCACCTTTTTGAAGATATCTAGTGTCATGTTTTTAAACTAAACCCCATATCTGTCTGTCTTGTGAATTATCTTTGTATTATTCATTTGAACGTTTTTTCTTTTTAGTCCCATGACCGGCTGCAGGTGTACGGTGGCCACAGTGATATGGTGATGTGCATGGCCGTGCATAAGAGTGTGGTGCGTGGACTAAAACTAGCCCAGCCATATTTTACCATTTAAGCTTGTACAACATTCAGGTTCATTCAGGAAAAGATGGCTGAAAATGCTTGAATTACTCAACTACCATTTTTTTGTCTCACACAGATCTATACAGGCTGTTATGATGGCAGCGTTCAAGCTGTAAAGCTCAACTTGATGAAGAACTACCGCTGCTGGGTAAAGACTAAATTTTTGATATGTTACATCAGATTTTAAGATTTGTATCAATTCATGTCTGAGTACACACTTTTGTTTACACACTCTTACAAGAAAAACACGTTCTTCTTCTTCAAGATATTTAATAATTATAAGATTAGTTACACTTTCTGATTGACTTGTGTCTTAACATATGTCTTTGTGACCTTTGCTCTCTTTTCAGTGGCAGAATTGCTCTCTGATCTTCGGCATGGCGGAGCATCTTGTGCAGCACCTCCTTAGTGATCACAGCAACCCCAATCTGCAGACGGTCAAATGTCGCTGGAGGGGCTGCAGCACTTTTTTTTCCACACAGCAGTCGGTTAGGCAGGTAAACAACTGATGCCACGTTATTTTAAACAAAGCAAATATGATATAAGCTGACTAATAGCTAAGTTACCAAAAGTGAGCCTTCACACCAAGCACATGAGTACTTTTGGGCGAGTTGAACATGGGAACAATTGCACAGTCTTGTTTGTATTTTTCCTGCAGGAACTGCCTGAACACATGCAGAGCCACGTGGAGAATGACAGCAGAGTGCAGCCTTGATGCAGCAGATGAGGCTGGAGTTTCATCCATTACAACAAGTTCTTTTCAGGATTTTGGGTTTTCTTTCCCATTCATTCCCTGGGCTTTTAGCTTTTGAGGTGCTGATCACATCTCTTTGGTCTTGGGCATACTGTATGACCTCTGTAAGGCTGTTATTGATCCTTGACACTATTGTATGACAGGACAGAGATGTTCATTCTCTAACACTCAGTCAGTCCTGCTCTTAAAATAATTGTCTTCAACTATTTCTTTCTTTAATTGTTTGCAGTTCAAATTATCAGTTTAATTTGAGGAGGAAAATTTTTCTTTACTTTTGGATCTGTTGACAAGGAACGTTTTTTATCACCTTGAAGACATATGAGGCTTTATACACCATAACATATACTATACAGTAAGCCTTGTCATAAATGTCAATAGAAGATGTGAAGCTAATTGTTCAGAACACTTTTACAACTACGCTTTACCATCAACACCTCGGCGAAGCTTTTACAGTGAACTGCCCTCAGTCTTGGATTGGCGATGGGCTCTGAAGAGGATGTAGCATGTTTAAATGTTGCCTCAATCTGGAAATGAAAAACAAAGCTGAAATTCCAGAGTGTTGGAACCTGAACCAATTTAATTGAGTTACACATCAAATCGCAACACCCAGTTTGTTAAAATGCTATTCTGCGCTCCAGTACTCCACCGATTTAACGTTGCACTCCTGTAACATTAACAGACTTGCAATGGAAAATTTAGATCACAAGGATCTAATTTGATTGTTGATTCTTCTTCTTTGTCAGACCTGGTACCTACATTACCCACGATGCAACTTGACTACCGACAGTTCAGTCATAGAGTCAGGTTTTTTATGGCGGCTAATGTACCACTGAGCCACTAGCCTCAAGAAGAGATAAGCAGGCTAGAGAGGGTCTTCTTTCTAACTCACTGCCTCCAGATTTTTGTCTCGTAGTCTTCGGACTAAACAGCAAGAGTGAAGTAATATACAAAGAGCTTTATGCAACATTTCTCACATATGCAGTTGTATTCCCCAAGACCTGTGAAAGACTGATGTGCAAAATTGGTGGAGTTCCCCTTTAAAGATGATGTGCAACCCCCCAAATGTCTGAAATATTTTTCAAACACACATCCGTAGATATTAAGATCATTCTTGGTAATTGTAGAAGGGTCAGGTCTTTACCTTCATGAAGTCAGCAGGACTTTGAGGATTGTGCGAAATATTTTCAAATCCTTTTTAGAAAGTATTCGGTGTTGAAAGGACCTGCATACAAGGGCGGCTGCTCAATTGTGAAAATAAACAGGCTTAACTTGCTGGTATACTGTATTATTAAAGAAGGTGCAGTTTGGGAAACAATTCCAGTGTTTAAAACCCATTGGCTAATATTTAGCAACCTGTACTTTCTGTATAAATAATAAACTACCCGCCTGCTTTCAAGTCAGATTTTTCTCTTTTTTATGAATATTTTTCATATTTTAGTTTTTTTTATTATATAATGACATGGCTTGTTATTTTTCCTGATATCACAATGTATCCTTAATTATTCCTTGGCCCAAACAGTTTTCTTGCACACTTGAGAACTTACTTTAGAAATGGATTCTTTAAGTGGTGACTCTTGGTTATAGAAATGTTTTGCATCATTAAATATGTAATCAATCTATTAATTTATAATTGTTACATTTTCACATTTCCCAAAGAATTGTTGTAGGCAATGTTCTTCTCCTCTATATAACTTTGGACAATGCATATTTGAAAACGTATCTCTCTTTTTGGTGCAATGGAAGAAAGTAGTGGAAGCTGTCCAACCAAACTGTTCAGAGAGCAACTATAAGAATGATGCCTTAATGTTTTTATATTACACTGTACAGTGTGTATTTGATTTGTGTTCAATACCAACTTTGTGTACAGCAATAAAAAAAAAACTAAATTTACAGTATTCACCTCCACTATATTTTAAAAACAATATCCAGCACATTCAGTATTTCTTTAAAGATTTGTCAAACAAAATGTTCATTCACTCAGTTCTCACATCAACATTTATTTTTAAGACATTTCTAGCTTTTCACTTCTAACCACGTGTTGTTTAAAACATATGAACTTATGCAATAAAGGTAAATTCTACATTTTTACATCACTGAGAACTTAATTCATCACATGTCAGCACTTTAGAGTCTAGAGAACTGATGCTGGTTCAGGGATCCGCTTCATTATTGAGTCGCTAAAATAAAGATGACATTAAATCTAAACCATCATAGCTTGAGTGATGACAGAAGTCTAAATATTACATACAACTGGAGAAATCATTAAACCTCTGATTTTGACTTCAAGATAAAATTTTGTTGGGGTCACAAAATCTGTGCAAAAATACTTTTTAAAAAACCATGAGGCTGTCCAGGAGTTGAGTCATGAACATGAACAGCTGCTGTCGTGGTCACGTAGGTGACTTAAGAATACATGGTCAGCTGAAGCCACTGGAAAGAGAGAAAGAAAAAGTTTAATTTTCAAAGTGTAAACTTTACACCAAGTGACCAGAAAACTTAACATTTTAATGCAATCAACAGTGCTGATTAAATATCTACCGTTGTGAAACATATTTTTAATGGTTTGTGTCAGAGAGGTGTTGATTCAACTTTATGGTCATTTTTGAGGCTGTAGTTTGTGGTGTTGTACTGGACTGTACAATAAAGAGAGTCTTTGATCTGATCGTTTTGCTCTACAATATATAAAAATAAAGTGCACAAATTAGAAACACATGTCAATATAATGCAATCCAACATAGCATAAAGTGCAGCATCAAAATGCAAAATAACTAAGTACGGTAGTGTTCAGACTGTAATCATGTTTTAGCCAGTTTGAAGACTGTATGATGTGGTTCAAAGCTCTTTAAAAAACAATGATTTCCTTCATCACAAGCATGTCTCAATAGTCTTACCTCAAAGATAATGTAAGTGCAAGAACATATAAACACGGACAGAAACACAACACACAGAATAGCATACTGTGAAAATACTACAACTGCCTTACCTCCAGGACATTGAGCTTGATTAGTCCATCTCCGTCTTTGTCAAAGGCATTGAAAGCCCCTGCAAGAGACAACTGATCAGCCTTCATTCATCTCTTTATAAATAAGACAAGACAGAATTTTATTTATCCTGATGGAAAACTGTTGTGCAAATTTAAAAAGTTAAGCAGATATCCAAAATCCACAAAATCCAAATATACACATGCCAAAAATATATGCCTCTTGGTGGGTTGCATATAGAAATGTATGTACAATATCTCAAGTATAGGTAAGTGTTTATGGTTAATTCAAAATGTTGATTGATTATGCCCATGATATTGCACATTTTGTCCTGTAAGTGAGAAAGTTGTAATGATCATAATCTTTCAATTCTTGCAGTTGGACAAGGCTACAATCAGTGGGACCTACGAGTTAGAATTTGGCCCTGCAAAGGATTCATGAAAAGTGTAAAATATTTTGTATTTCTTTCAGCACTGGTTCTGTTAAAAACATCAGATAAGAGCAGTAAATCACTAATGTATCAGTTGTGTGAGATTCTTTTTTGGTCAACAACTCTCCTGGTACCATCCAATAATAGTGTTCTCAGGGGTATATGCAGTAGTGAGACTGATGCCATCAACAATATTTTTTAGCTGCACCAGCTCAGGCGTGGTCTGTACTTACTGAACATGCCCTCTAGCCTCACGAAACAGCAGATGTAACTGTCAAAGTCGATGTTGAGGTGTTCGTCTGCGTAGCGCATGGCGATGATGCCATACAACTGGTTGTTGAGGTGAAACCCTTCGTGGGGAGAAGGCAAAACACATGTCAGCACTAAGGTTCATGGTTGACAGTTTATGTCAGGTCACAGGTTTCTAACAAGAGGCTGGAGAGTATAGGATGTGATCTTGTCAAAAGTTCTATTGTAAACTGCTAATCACTGAATGAAACTGCATCGACTATGTGTTACTAGTGTCTCCTGTTTCATTTATGCTGTAATACAATTACAATTTGAAATGCAAATGATTGAAATTCAGACTAAAAATTGCTGCTCACCTGCATCATTAACAGCGTTCCTCATCTCAAAACTACTGATGGAGGAAGATTTGTCTTTATCGTAACGTTTGAAGATCAGCTGCAAACACACGAGGAGATGGACAGGTCAGATTTGTTAAACACGAGCAGAAGTTACAGGGTGGTCACAACTGTCCCACCTGCCACGCCTCGATCTTTTTCCACAAGTGTTTGAACTCCTGCAGGTTCAGCTTTCCTGTCCCATCAGTCTGAGAAACGGTCAGTTATGGAAAAACTAACACAGAAGCCAGTGAAGCCAATTTAAAGGTACATTTGAATGTTATTGTTGTTTTTTCAACTATTCAATCTGGGGGATTTTAAATGTATCACCAGGGGTTCACCAATAATAAATTAATTCTTTTTAAAATATGGTTAAATATAAAATATGGCCATAAGTATGGTGGCGCTGAGAGCTTAACTCATTGCAACTTAAGTAAACACATGCAAATAGACAAAACACAAGCAAATTCAGAAAACATCTTCATGTTATTTGTTTGTGTTTTCTTAAAGCTGAGGTAGGCGATGTTGGAGAACAAGCAAGAGACGGCTAGATTTTGAAAGTATCCAACCAAAATATAATATATATATATATAATAACAATATTATTAACAATATCTCTTTAACTTTTGGTTCCCAGAGCAGAGCAACCATGGGAAAGGGTTTGCCTGTTCTACTGCTGTTCTACAGTACATGTTGACAACAGAACAGTGAATCAGTACCAACAACCTGCTACTGCGACCTTAAAGGATACATCCATCAGGGCGATCATACTCCGACATGTCTCAAGGCTGAAACCCTCTGTCTTTATTTCGGTATCTGGGGAAAAGGACAGTGTGGTATGAATGGTCACCACATGACACAGACTATAATAAGGATCTTAATCTTTCTTCTATACTCACATTTTGAGAGAACGTTCTTCATGACCATCTTGAGTTCGTTGGCACAGATCTGCATGTCCTGATTGAAGGAGGAACAATTTGTTGCATTTTAGCTCAAATAATCCACTCAGACGTCCACGCCCGTCCTGTGTTGTCCTCATTCCCTCTTTCAAACACTCCTCTTTGTGTACTCACCTCACCAGCAATCTGTCTGTAAATGGCTCTGAACTGTTTTTCCTCTTCAGTCTCTTGCTCAGGTTGGAGTACTTTTTTCTGAGAGACAGATAAGACAGAAGGAATTTAATAAAGAGACTTATTCATACCAAAAATAAAAAGTGTGTGACAGCTATATAAGTTCAATTAAATACAATTCAATTTTCTTTATATAGCTCCAAATCACAACAACAGTTATCACAGAGCGCTTTTCATAAAAGAGCAGGTCTAGACCGTACTCTGTGATGTTATTTACAGAAACCCAACAATTCCCACTGGTAAGTTGTAAAACCTTAAATGTATGTCTTTTTGGAGGATTACATTATGTTTGGACAATGTCAAGTCAAGGGCATCTAAGCTTGGCTAGTTAGCTTTAGCTTCAGAAAGACTATTTTATTTGGTGTTTAATTATTTTCTCCATTATAATTTCATTTAGCTACTGCCTTATTTAATGAGATATAACAAACTGAAAGACACTGGAGTCTCATAATAGATTTTTTAGTGTTCTGGTTTTACAAGATACGATAAATCCTTATTTGCTCCCCAGGTGTGGAATTCAGTTGGCCAGAAATAAGTACATATAAATAGAGAAGGTAAAAAATAAACAATAAGAGGTATATGAAACTAAAATAAGGATAGACGTAAAAATAGAAACTATTCAAGAGCAATTCAAGTCAAAATTACAAGGTCAAAGTGAAGTCACTACCTCTAGTATATGTACAGCAAATGCCAGACTAATATATAATATGATTAAGTAATGACTTTGTGTTTATTAATATAGATATGTAATAAAGATATGATATAATGTAATAAAACAGTATATTAACATAATAAAATGTAGTTGGCCTACGGGATATAAGATAGGATAAGGTGAAATATAGTTATATTGTTTAAAATAATATAGTACAGCAACATATTATATAATATACATGTGTATAATATGAGTATAGTATGTTACAATATCCATCCATCCATCCATCCATCCATTAATAAATAATAAATATAGTATAATATATAAAATATATAAATCAGTCCTGCAGAGAGACATTAGGGAGGGGGTAGTGTGCAGGGCAGAATTTACTGATTTTTAACAATAGAGTAGCAATGTTGTTTTTCAGTGGTGATTTTACCAGATTTAATAAATGAGTATTACACAAATGAGAGTGAGTGGCTGCTTTTCCCATTGTTACACTTTGGTCATCAGTCAACTCCAACAAGTCTTTATTTGGTAATCAATAATCTACAAATATTAGAACTGTTTTTCCTGTTACATTTAGTGATTGATTAGCTCTGGGTGCATTTCCTTATACTACCAGTGGAGAGCAGCACATCAAAGAAAGACATTAATTAAGGAAACAGGTGCAGCTCGATCACTTGAGATCAGTTGGCTTCAAACTCAATTGTTTGAAGCCATGTTATTTGACCCGCTCCAGATTGCATTTCAGAGCCGCCAGTCTCCAGAAATGACGACAGGGCAAAGGTCACCATGAGATATTTGCTATGTGGCTGCAGTGTTTGTGTTTAGGCCCAACAATCTCTGTGCTCTTGCTACAAGGACAATACCTTTGGTTTCTTCCTCTTTTCCCCCTGAATGCCATCATGCTCGATTTCTTTGTTGGCTCGTGCTCTGTCTGACACAAATACAATAGGCTGGCATGTGGGCAACGGCAGTGGTGGGTAAGAAGAGAGAAGGGTTATAAAAGACAAACAGAACAGAAAAGAGGGAGTTAATTTATAGTCATTCCACTGGTTATAATCTATATGTGTGACGATGGCAGAAACCATAACTGCCAAAGTTGCTGACATATGGCCGACATATGATCAAGAGTGGGGAAAGTGGGGAAAGCAGAGTTTAAAAGCATAAAATGCGATAGCCACATTCATGCATTACCTTTTCTTTCTTTTTCTTGTCTTGCTGATGGCCAAGAAGACAAGGAAGGACAGAAGGATGAAGTGAGATGAAAGGAGGAAAACACTCTCAAGGCTGTTAGCTACTCTCATGGTACAGTATGAATTAGGACTAGACAGAGAGATTTCAAGAACAAGGCTGATAAAGTACTGTATGTATGTTACACATTTGGGATTTAAATCAAATTCAAACTGATAGTGCAGTGTTAACATCTTATTGCAGACCCAGTTCTCTTGTTGGAGTAAGTAGGCATGTGCATTGGATTATTTTGGTGTTTTCCATATATACAGCCTCTGAGGATATTCAGCATAATGTCAGGGATACTTGGTTTAGTATTAATTTCTTTTTGTCTCAAAGGTTTGTGTAAAAGTGATTTATTATTTAGTGAGTTATGGCTACATGTAAAAGAAAAACTGGACCTGTTCATAGATACTTTGTGCTCCATGGAAAAGATGACTTACACCCCTCTACTACAGGGTGAAAAAGACTGAATGAAATGAATGTTACTCACAAGGAACGGGCACTGATTATTGTTGAATGTACCTTCGTAATTTCTCTTTTTCCTTTTCCTGAATCCCTGTGTAATGAACTCTGTATTTGTCTAGGAAAATTAATTACCCGTTCCCAATACTAAAGTTTTTATCATACATCCCAGTCTCTCTGGTAAATTTCAAATGTTGTTTTTAAATGCTTTCTGTTGTGTTGAAACATTTTTGAATCTGGACAGTGAATGAGGAAAGAAGAACAATCCCACCATCGACTGGCCACTAGAGTGATTCATGTTAAAAATAATTCTGTAGACATCTGTAAAAGTGTGTCAATTCCTATATTTTGAGTCATTTCACCACTGCAATATCAGTCAGAATCATCAAAATATGTTTTATCCACACAACTTCTTAAATCATGATGCAAACCTGCGTTTGCCCGATTATGTTCTCTGCTTCCCTGTGAAGAAAAGTAGACACATTAGGATTCCTTCTTTTAAAAGCTTTGCTATATTTTGCAATTTTACAGTCAAAAATCCCCAACAATTTCCACAGGTGCACCACCAAATGTGGTGCCTTTCAGTGATCCTTACTCAGATGTGCTCTGTTTCTCAGAGAAGACCCTGAGAATGAACTCTCCATCTTGATGGGGTTCAAAGGTCGTGGGGATGATGACATACTCTCCTGGAGGCAGCCGAAAACGCTCTGTCACCTCTCGCAGGTTAATGTAGGCCTTGCATTTAGCTTTGGAGGCTGTGTACAGGAAGAAGTCCTTCTGCAGATGTTGATTCTGTTCACACATCTATGGATGGAAAGGAATCAGAGAAAGTGTGGAAGTTGGTGGAGTGGGAATGAGCTCCTTAACTAAGGAAAGCATTCAGTACTGAAAAGGTATTGCAAGCATTGTTCAAAATGTTTGGGAACTCTTTTTTGCCTAGCCTTGTCCAAAGATAATAAAATTAACTAGCACTTCTAAAGCTTGCTAATTAACGCGTTATACCTCATTTGTTTTATCTATACAAAAACTGAAGGGTAAAAAATGTTAAGTTGTGGTTTTATGGAGGGTTATATGTCTATTCTCTAGAAAATGTGTTTTGGCTTCTATTAGAAGTTCACAAATTTATACTACTACTCATACTAATACTACTACATGGAGACTACTGCTAAATCAAACACACACAAACACAACTCTCTGGAGATACAATTCAATGCTGTGAAAGCGCTGACATCATCACAATATTGCTCTTCTCCAAGATGGGCATACCTCCTTCGGCACCTGCAGAGAAAAGTAAGAAGTTAAAGAAGAAGTTTAACGCCAGGCTTGTCCAGTGATTTAAAGTCATGTTATTGGTACCTCGTAGATGGAAAATCCGATGGTGAGGAATTTGGCCCCTTGATGGCGCTGCATCCTTCGACCTTTCTGCATTAGAGAGACGACGACAGTGCAGGTCACCTGCCCATCGTCTGGGTCATCATCCTCCTCATACAGCTGCAGCCGATACTGAGGGTTCGTCCAGAATGTGTCTGTAAAATACCAAAAAGTAAATCTGCAACAAGGGGTCACATAATAGCAGCCCTAGAAAAGGCACATTAGCCTTTAGATTTTATCAATATTGGTTATAAGAGGAATAAAAGCAGATATGAAAAAGTAATGGCCTACCTGGGAAGTTCCTGCAGCCGCCAGCAGAGCTGCCTCTCACCCAGCGGCCCTCATTGACTGACACTGTCCAGGTGTGTCTTTCGTCACCCTGCAGCGTGTCAGGGGTCAGGTTACACATCTCCAGCTTTGTGAAGTTGTTCTTGAAATCATCAAATGACATCCTGGAGGGAAACATGAAAGAGGGAGAATTTATCGAAGAAAAACTTTTTGGAAGAGGGATGCTTCCTCTGTTTGTGTTTGTTTTTTTTTTTTGGGGGGGGGGTCCTTTCGTTCATTATAAGCACATACATGTCACCTCTTGTGCAGCACTACAATTGTGTACCAGTGTACTATCAAGTACACTATCAGGATAGGCAATTAAGCAAAATGCTTTGTTACATCTTGTGGGAAATAACTACAAAACAGGTCAACATTTTAAAATTCATATTTTATTACGAGGAATAAAATCCTAACATAAGGATTACTGTTGAGCATATTAGCATTCTATTGTATAATTAAAAGCATAGCCGAGGCTGTTAGTCATTGATGTGAGGGTTCCAGAGGAACAGTACTGAACAACATTCATTGACATTTTGCCTTGTTGCTGTTGGCTTAATGAATTTCATAGTCCAATAGTTGTGTGATATTTCACTCTGCACTTAAAATAATTTAAGATGGTATGAACAGTATTTACTCACCAGAACTCACTCTCCTCTACAGTCTGTTTTTTTAGATTTTCCTTGTCTGCGATGGAAATGGTTGACCATTCCTTTGAACTTTGGAAAGACAAAATCTTATTAATATACACCCACCAGAACATTAAGAAAAAAATTGTCATAGTACAGCATCAGTCATATCTGGGTCATATAGAGTTAATGAAAACATTGCTCTGGTTTTCAACATCAGGAAAACAGCAACACTATCATAAGTTGTCAATACATTCAGAATAATACAGTAATATAGTAGTATAGTGGGATGAACCCAGATGCAGAATCTTTCTACATATTAGTTGTGTAATGTAAACAGTTCCACATAAACTGCAAAAGAACTGCTTGCAAATATATATTCTTTATCAAAATATAAAAAGAATAATTGAAGTTGCAAGTTTCAGATCAAATCTTACTTTGGACACCATGGTCCCTTCCACAGCACAAAACCCCAGGGATTTCGTAAGCGAATCAGGCGAATTCTGGTGTCCTTTGCAACCTCGTCACACTAGAAACAACAACCAACCCGTTAGCATTGCTTGAAAAGACCTTCTCTTACAAAGAATACCAAATTTGCATTTACAGTGAGTGGACTTTTTTTTACTGAACCTCTTCAAGGCCTATGATAGAGTAGGCGTGACCCCGGACCAGCCCCTGATCAGTCCGAGTCTCCAGTTCAGAAGCTGAAGTAATCTGACACATACAAGAGCAAAACACAGACTGGATGTTGAAGCAATACATCTCACTAAAACGCAATTGTAGTTCATTAATTTATTCTGGATTTGATGGTTAAAATCTAGTTTTCCTAAAATCAAGTTAAATGATGTAAGATTAGGATGATGAAATCACACTTTGTATTTTGATTCAGCTTCTCCAATTATAAGAACAACGTTGAAACAGGCTGATTTGCATAGGCAAATAAATATACCTGGTGTGTATAGATATGGTTGTTTTTTTTGTTTTTTACAGTAACCCTAATATCTATCTCGTCCTTATAGTTGAAGTTTAATTTGATTTTCATAGTCAGTATTGTTGAAGCAAGGCTCATCTGAGTTGCTATAATGTTTTCATTTCTGCACAGTGTGACTTTCCTCTGTTTTCCATGCAATTTATTTTACTATTTCACATTTACTCCATTCACTACTTTGCACCCACATCTATGGAGCAGCCCATCAGCGAGCCTCTCTCCAGCGCGTTCCGCATGATGTTGTAGAGCTCTTTGGGCGCCTCGGACAACTCGAAAAACTCTGTAACTCCCCCTGTGAAATCCTCCATGGCTTCCAAAGTGTTACCTCCTTTCAAAGCCTCATAAGACCCGTGCAACCTGAGAGAGAGGTCAATCATTCTGGTCAATGTGCTGACATGTGAGTTCTCAGTGTTCCTTCTCTCAACATGAGGAGGGAGGACTTATGTGCCTGGTTACTGTTGCTACACTGAAAAAAAAATGTACATCTTAATAAAGACATTTGGCTAAAAATTTGGGTCTTAAAATGTGTTTAACGTCAAATAAGTTCAAGAAAATGTGTACCAGCAAGTGGTTTCAGGTGCCAAGTCATCTTGTTTGACAGATTTTCTTGGCATTTTACACCCCTGAAATGAAGTCCCCAGGCTTTAACGATTTTAGCAATACTAAATCACTAAAACTTCTTCCAGTGGAAGGATAGGAAATCTGATCTCAACTGTACAAATTAACATTATCGAGGTGGCGATGTGGAGAGCTGCACGACTCCACTTTGCAGGGGACATAAATAGACTGTGCTTACTTGGCATAAGCTTTTTCCAAAAGAGCGCTCCAGAACTCGTTCTTTCTGAAAGATTTGGTGAAAACCAGCTGGTTTTTGCAGGTGGGGATGCGGTCGTCCACAACCACGTCGATCCATTCTCCATAACGCCAGAACTGAGTATAAGAAGACACAACAGATTTAAAACAGGAAGTCATTGATGAGACAGAGAAGCTCCCCTCATCTTTGTAATTATTAGTTGAGACATGTCTGTTAAGCAAGGTCTTGGTTTTCATGTTCATCAAATACTTTTCTTTTTTTAAATAATGGGTGACTGACTAATGTTCAATTTGTTGTTATCAATGAGATGATATTTAAAGAATATTTCAAGTGTTATATATATAAGCATATGTAAATATGCTTGCTCGCTAGTTAGATGAGAAGAGCTATATCACTTACACGTCTATATGGTAAATATGTAGCTACCGCCAGCAGCTGGTTAGCTTAGCTTTGCTCAGCATAAATACTGGAAACTGTCCAAAGGTAAATGAATCCACCTACAAGCACCTCTAAAGCTCACTAATTAACATGTACAAAAACAAAAGTCTTGGCAAGTTTAAAGTTTATAGTTTAAAAATAAAATTGTCAATGGTCGACACACTGTTTCTAAACTGCCTGTAACTTGACTTTATTTTTTGTCCTGCAATTTCTTGTTTCTTATCTAATACCAATAAATAACTCCCCCAAAAACACAGATGAATCAAATATCACATGTTTATCACATGTAGAAAATCATTTCACTTAAAGTGATGTGATTTCTATATTTCACATGTAAAATGTAAGACTTCACAAGTGGTAATAACTTTAGCATGAAATATAAATTTTCACATGTGCTTTATCACATGAAAATATATTTCAGATGATGAAATGCATAAAAGCATATTTCATATGTGAAGTAGCATATTTACATGTTGTGAAAGTGAGAGTCTGCATGTAAAAACCTGAATTTGACTGTTTTGTTGTGCTCTTCTTGTCACGATCCTGTCCTGAGCTTGTCTGTGTTATATTATTTTGGCCATGCCTTCTCGGTGTTTTGATTTTGGTTTCTCTTTCTGGGTTTCAGTCCTGTCTGTCTGTGGTCTTGTATCCAGGCTTCTGTCTGTGTTTCTTGTTGGTGTTAGTTCATTTGTGATCTGTCCACTTGTTCATATTACTCTGATGTTTAGTGCTGAGTAACTTGTGTTTTGTCTTTTCCCCCCTCAGTAATCTGCCTGCCTGCTAGTCTCTGTTTTCCCTTCTGTCTCTCTGCCTCGTTAACCCTGATCCCAGTCACCTGTGTTGCTCCCGCCCTGCTCATTAGTCACTGTGTATAAATGTCTGGTGTTTCTGTTCATTCCCTGTCCGGTCATTGTCGCATGTCAGTCCCGTCCCGTCGGATGTACCAGTTCCTGTGCTCGCGAGTTCTGTTCATGCCTGTTTGTCGTGCTTGGGATAAATAAACCCTGGACTCAATATCAGCTCACAGTGTCTTGTGTTTGGGCTCACTCCTGCTGCACTCACTCAGCAAACCCTGACACTTCTGTCTATCTAATAAACTGTAATTCTTTCTAAACTGCATTTTGTAATTAACAGTAACCACAAGAAATATTGTGTTCTTGTTACATTTTATGTTGATGTAAACTAGAAAGGAGGAGTGTATTTTTCACAGCATAAAAGTTCAGTTGTTTACTACACAATGTGCCAAATATCAATTTATAAACCTGGAAATGGAAGATGCCCGCGTAGTTCTCAGTGAAGCTCTGATCTGGGGGAATCACTCTGTACAACAGCTTCTCATTCACTGTCAGACAGGCGATGGCGGCCAGCAGCCAGCAGTCACCTGTCAACAGTAGATTCATGGGCTATGAAAACACTTGATCCATGCAAACCACTTCACAAAGTGCTACAGTTGTTGTCGCAGATTAAAGCCACATTAATGCAGGAGTCAGTCGTCAACATCAATAAAGAAATATTAGTGAGGTTAAGAAGCCAAAAAGGAGCAGTAACCGTCAGTGACCTACTTTGCTATTATATTATATTGTTTTCTATTCTAGTATTATGAACATACAGGTCTTAGTAAGAAAAAAAATGTTGATATGGAGGCCCAGAGAATCAGGTACAGCAGAGCAGGAAAGGCCGGTTATTTTTATTCCAGTCAGTTCTTCATTCCCAGAATGGTGTACAGAAGTTTAACATTTGAACCACTGGTTTGAAAGCAGAAACAATTTAAATGTTACCCAATTCGCCTTGACAGATGTCCGTCCTGCTGGCTCCATCTATAATGAACTGGGGGTTTTCACAAATTTCCTGTCATACAGAAAAGAAAGGTGTCATTTGAGAGCATGTTGTGAAATATCTGTGCCAGTTTAAATGTTCTTTTCTCATCCCATGTTCGATTAAATGACAAATGCATTAGCTGTAAATGTTAAATATATTGATCCAATCTCTGTAACAAGAAAAAATGCTCTTGTTGAACTTTATTTGTGGTCTGAATGTTCAAGTCCACATCCTGCAAGATAACATGTATTCCTTAGTGTATTATTTATTAGGTACTGCTGCACCTTGGTCAAAAAAGTTGCATGAAGCACTGCAATTCCCCTTCACTGGTTGATATTACTTACTATTAGGCCAAATATGCTTTGCTACAGCTGGGTATGAAACCTCAATACTTTTTTGAAAGTGACAGAAATCTTTTAAAAGTTGACTTTGAATGGTGGATCAGATTCATTAATCTTGTTTTCCTGCTCTTGGAACAGATTGAGCTCCTGCAATTTATTTTAGATAGATTTTTATATTAAAGTTTTATTGTTAGGCAAAGTTCTTTACGGCTGTTAGATAACATTTGACATCTGAGAACATCTTTTGTTAACTTAAATATATTTGTAAAAAGATCATATTGATATATATTTATCAGACAAATGTATAATTTTGGTGTTGGTCAACATTTGAACAATTTCATGTCTGTTTTTATTGGCCTATACTTGGCATGACTGACAATATGAGGACTTGACTCTGAAACTGAAAGCGAGTTGGAGAACGTTCTCTGGCTCAGTTGGATCTGCTGGGACCATGAACCCCCACACACCCCATCCCCTGCATTTACTGCATACTTATGGGGAAGCAGCTGTTGGAGGTCTTCTGTTCATGACCCTTTAGTCCTTTGAACAAGTGATAATATGTCTGTTAAGGCAGAGTGATGGTCCAAATTAACAGGTTATCATCCAACTGTATCATATATTCACACATTTATTAAAGGGATTTTTTTCTTCTAAACAATTTACTTCAATCAGGTTTTACTGGATATGTTCATGCTGTGGATCATTGTTGTGGAGCACATATTGCTTGTTGTTGTGAAAGAGATTTCATGTTGAAGGATGCAGTCTTCTATACAAGGGGTTCCCAACTTTTGAATTTGGATCCCTGAAGGGGTCACAAAATGATTGAGGGAATAAGATTGAAAACATGTTTTTCTGTTACAGAAATTATGTAGGTTTTCTTGTGACATATTAGATACTTTCAACTCTTCAGGCATCTACAAAACCGTCAAATAAGCAATCAGAGAAAAAATAAAATAAAAATCAAGGCCACAGCATGTGAAGAGGGGTCACAAGCCAAATTTTGAAACACCTTGTTACACCATGTTCCCCTCATCACATGACTGACCTGAACTAAGGCTGTTAAAATGCAGCCTCGTGTTCCAAATTTAGATCGAGCGCCACTGCTGATCCCTGGGTATCACTAATCTCAGCAGAATGACTAAAGCTGCATTCATCATCAGCCATTACACAGCAATCAGGCTTCAGATTCATATTACATTGGATTTTGTCATCTACAGAGCAAAAATTTCAAAACAAAATCAGCTCTACGTTCAGCTATGTCATTTGTGTTTACTGGTAAGGGAATGTTATGCTTATGTAAGTGGAAAAATAGAATAAATTTATGTTGTGTGAATGCATTGTGTTCTTAATTATTAAATATTATTTAGATGAAAGTAATTTTCATCTCCAATCACATAAAACTAAGAGGGATTAAATGTCATGTCCATTCTGTTCATGTAGGTAAGGACAGTGGCACTAGTACAATTACGACGTACATGAGTATTTCTATTAAATGCTTTTTCAAGAAACTTTCTTCATAGTTGAACATTTTGGGAAGTGCACTTATTCGCTTTCTTTCTGAGAATTAAATGAGACTGACACCACTCTCAGAATCAGAATCACTACTTGGCTTTATTGGCAAGTAGTGTTTTACACATACGAGGAATTTGCTGTGGTGATAAGGTGCTACACGTAGACAAACATACAGTCAACATAAATAAATGTAGAAATATATAAATATGGAATGGAAGAACAACGTTGCAGATATATACATGTACATTATTCGGGGTCGGTGCCATGCAGAAGTAATGCAACGAAAGAGAATATTGTGTACATATAAATATATAAACTGACAACATAAAAATATACAACAACAAAGATCAACAATCAACAACAAATATGTGCAATGTGCCAGGTCTGTGCACGAAACGAGATGAAACAGTATTTACATGTGCAGAGACATTTGTAGCATTTGCAAGGGGGGAGTGTCAGTGGGGGACCCAGGCCTTGTTGATGAGGCTGCAGATGGGAAGAAACTGTTTTTGTGGCGAAAGGTTTTGGTTCTGATGGACCGCAGCCTCCTGCCAGAGGGGAGAGTCTGAAACAGTTTGTGTCCAGGGTGGGAGGAGTCAGCTGTAATCTTTCCTGCACGCCTCAGAGTCCTCAAGGAGTATGTTAAAAGCAGGGCTGAAATCCACAAATAGGATCCTGGCGTAGGTTCCTGGGGAGTCCAGGTGCTGGAGGATGTAGTGAAGGGCCATGTTTACTGCATCGTCTACACACCTGTTGGCTCTGTAGGCGAACTGCAGGGGGTCCAGGAGTGGGTCTGTAATGGATTTTAGGTGGGACAACACAAGGCGATCAGAGGACTTCATAACCACAGAGGTCAGGGTGACGGGTCTGTAGTCATTTAGTCCAGTGGTCCTTGGTTTCTTGGGGACAGGGATGATAGTGGAGGCTTTGAAGCAGGCTGGCACATGGCATGTCTCCAGTGAGGTGTTAAAAATATCTGTGAACACCGGAGACAGCCGATCAGCACAGTGCTTCAGGGTGGACGGGGAGACAGAGTCTGGCCCAGCTGCTTTGCGGGGTTTCTGCCTCCTGAAAAGACAGTTGACTTCCCTCTCTGTGATGGAGAGAGAGGGGGAGGGGTGGAGCTGGCCAGCTCTGAGGAGGGAGGGGAAGAAGTGGTGGACTGAGGCTGCAGCTGAGCAGAGGAGTCACGGCGGATGGTGTCCGATTGACTCTCAAAGCGGCAGTAGAACTGGTTCAGCTCATTTGCCAGGCAAGACTTGTTTATGGAGTGGAGGACTTTGGGTTTATAGTTTGTGATCTGTCTGAACCCCCTCCAGACAGAAGTGGCATCGTTTGCAGAGAACTGGTTCTTTAGTCTCTCTGAGTACAGCCGTTTAGCTTCTCGCATCTCCCTGCTAAACCTAACGCCCTGCACCCGGCCCTGTCACCACTCCTAAATGTCTCCTCCTTTTCCAACCTAAGCTGTCTGAGTTTAGCTGTGAACCAGGGTTTGTCATTGTTATAACTCAACCTGGACACTTTATAAACTGTCTGTATTTGGGGAGTTCTTGGCTGAGATTTCCTCTGTTAAAGTCACCGAGAACAATAACAAGGGAGTCCGGGTTTGTCTGCTCCACACACAGTATCTGGTCGACCAGAATGCTCTGTGCTTCCTGAACGTTGGCGTGCGGCGAGATGTAAACACCGACCAGAGTGAATGAAGCAAACTCACGGGGGGAGTAAAACGGTTTACAGTTAATGATAAGAAATTCCAGATTAGGAGAACAGTGCTGCTGAATCACTGTCACGTCGGTACACCAGCCATTGTTAATATAAAAACAGACACCTCCACCTTTTGTGTCTGTGTCTGTGTCTCATGTCAGAAGGTAAAATAACGTTATGAAGCTACAGCCAGCAGCTGGTTAACTTAGCTTAGCATAAAGACTGTAAACAGGGGGGAAACAGCTAGCCTGGCTCTGTCCAGAGGTAACATAATCCGCCTATCAGCACCTCAAAAGCTCACTAATTGACATGTTGTAGCTTGTTTGTTTAATATGTAGGCTAGCTGTTTCCCCGATTCCAGTCTTTGTGCTAACCTAAGCTAAACAGCTCCTGAAATTAGCTTAATATTTAGCAGACAGATCCACGAGTTGTATTGATCTTCCCATTAAATTGTCAGGAAGCGAATAAACATCAAACTATTCCTTTACTACTTCTGCTTCTCTACTTTTATAACACATCTGTAGTTACTTGTTACAAAAATGTACGGGAAAAATTTTTTAAAATATGGTTTGCTAAAGATTTAACTACAGAAAGTATATAAAGTAGCCCATGCATAGTAGTAGTAATAAAATAACAGCTATCGCAATGCTACATATGCGTTCATAAGACCTATGTTTGTTATTATTATTATTATTATCCAATAATAGGCCTATACATAATATAGGCTAATTTATCATATCATAGGCAAATATAAGACTCTGAAAGGGGTCATTGTGCATTAAGAGGTACTTTAAGTGCATTTTGCAACACTGCAGTACTAATTGTAACAGTATTTTCACATTACAGCATTAGGTCTTAGGTAAGGGTTTGTGCCATTTGTCATGTCTGCATTTCTGTCTAGTGTTTATATCGGTGTCAATGTGTTTGCAGGTACTTTGAGTCAAGGACAACAAAGCTCAATTTTTCTGCCAGAAGTCCTGCTATTAGGACTACACATCAGAACCATTTGGTGTCAGAGGCATAGTGTTGGAAGACTATCAGAGAAATATGAAACACTGAAACCAATACTGAGTTGCCACCATGTTTCCCAGCAGAGGCAGAGAGCATGCAACCTGTGTGAAAGTCAGCTGTCTGTGATTGTAGAAGGTGACAACTCAGAGCTATGCATCCACAGCCAGGCAGCCATATCAACTTGACACCCCCACCATGCTTTGTGGGTTAAGTGATGAGATACACAGGGATTTTAGAATAGTATCACTTTTGCATTAAGTGCAACTTGGCCTAAAATATATGGTGACAGAAGACTTGACACTCACAGAGGGACGTTTCCACTCAAACTTCATCGGAGGCTTGTGACTGTAGAAGAGCGAGGAGTCATTTGCAGGGAACAAGGGGTCTTCAAATACCACGTTCTTCTTCACGTATTTGTCTCGCAGTTCCAAAAAAGTCTTGAGACGCTTGGCATCCTTGACAGCCTCATTTCTGCTTAGAATCGCAGAGTAGATCGAGTTAGTCCCATCAAATGTGTAACCTTTGTCATCAGGCCCGAGTGACATTTGAGTTTCATAAAAAACTCTCACATTTGTATCTTCAGCAAGAGGCACTTTACCTTTATATTTCTTGTCACCCATCTTATGCCTCAGCGTCTGGTATTCCTGTTTGTTTCAAAGTCAGTTTTTAAAGGGAAAAAAAGGTCACGAGTCCCTCCTAATTATGCAGAAACAGAGCATAAACTTGCAAAACAGCCTACAGAAACTTCCTGTCTCCTCCCTGACTCAGAAATTCACTTTTAGTTCCTTTATTTGCTGGAAAAACGCTCATGGACAGTCACCAACCAACAGCCTCTCCCACCAGCACTCTCACTGTTGTGTCCCTGGTGCTGGCTGGACCTATATATAGGCCTCTTTGAATAAGGGGAGGGGGCTTCTTGTAGGGAGACCCTGACCCTGCACAAGATTTTCAGGTCAGTGGGCTGACTGTCCAAATTCTCTACACCTTACTGAAGATGTCTGTGAAGTCTGTGAAGATTCTCAGTCATCCAGGTCATAGTTATCCAAAGAAGGTTAAAGTCAAGGGCAACTGGACTTGGTTGAAGATACTAGAAGTCGTTTCGTCCCTCATCCAGAGGACTTCTTCAGTTCTGACTGACTGGTAGGGAGCTAACTGAAGATATGGTGGATCATAAATGTTCAGGTAGGTCAGAGTCAGGTCATGTATGCAGTGGCATGTGCACTATGCACTGTGATACAACTCTTTTAAATATATGTAATTCCTAAACTAAAAGGCTTATGGGATTTAAAGCATATAGTTAGTACTTATAATTAACAAATCTTATAATAACTCGATGTAGGCCTATCCGCTTTATTTAGTTTATTTTAATTCACAAGATAAGGCTGCACCATGTGACTAACTGGATTATAATTACACCAACTCTCTGTTCAACAGCTATAATATCCATCTTTATTGACACCTAGTGGCAAAAAGAAGTGCCTTGATATTTACTTCCTATTCAATGGTATGTTGTGGCTGACTAAAGCCGGCCATTCATCACAGTTCAGTTCAGTTGGCCTAATTCTCTGTCATTCCAAGCCCCTATCAAATAAGAAAAGGGAGGCAGTTGAGGAGTTGAGCGTAGGGTTGCCAGGTTTGAACGGAAACCTGCATTCGTGTTTTAGTATCGGATATCAATCAGGGCTTATGGACTTCTTGACAAAGGTGTGCAGTTAGATTAACAGTGTTTTGTGGTAATACTCATGGTAAATCGAAATTATGAGAAATTAAGTCAAATGTATGACTTCTTAATCTCTATCTCACAATTTTGACTTGGCTACCATTAAATAAAACTTTTTTTTTTTAAACAAAATTAACAAGCACATCCTGGAATAATGTTAACGGTCTTGTCTGTGTGTCAAAGTTGTGTCCCTTGTGTGCACAATATAATCTACAATAATTAAAACTTAAATGTCATTTTTGACCTCAGAAAACAGCCAACATGGACGATAAGTCCTTAAAGTGCTTAAAATGGAAATTTAAACATCTAACATTACAGTTCCATGATGGTATTTGAAATAGCTACTACATGGACCTTTGAGGTCAAGTACTGAAACATTGTCAGCATATAAAAATACAGTATCTCACCCCTTCACATTTTTGTAAATATTTAATTATATCTTTTCATGTGACAACACTGAAGAAATGACACTTTGCTGTAATGTAAAGTAGTGAGTGTACAGTTTGCTGTCCCCTCAAAATAACACATCACACAGCCATTGATGTCTAAACTGTTGGCAACAAAGTTCAAACAAGAGTTCACCCCCAAGTGAAAATGTCCAAATTGGGCCCAAAGTGTCAATATTTTGTGTGGCCACTATTATTTTCCAGTCCAACACCTTTACCCTCAGCTTCTTTAGCAAGGCAGTGGTCGTCTTGGATGCGTTTTTGGGGTCGTTATCATGTTGGAATACTGCCCTGCGGCACAGTCTCCGAAGGGAGGGGATCATGTTCTGCTTCAGTATGTCACAGTAGATGTTGGCATTCATGGTTCCCTCAATGAACTGTATCTCCCCAGTGCCGGCAGCACTCATGCAGCCCCAGACCATGACACTCCCACCACCATGCTTGAGTGTAGGCAAGACACACTTGTCTTTGTACTCCTCACCTGGTTGCCGCCACACACACACTTGACCATCTGAACCAAAGTTCATCTTGGTTTCATCAGACCACAGGACATGGTTCCAGTAAAAGAAGAGGCTTCCATATGGTATGACAGCCATCCAGACCAATTTGATGCAGTATACCGCGTATGGTCTAAGGACTGACAGGCTGACCCCAACCCTTGAACCTCAGCAGCAACGCTGGCAGCACTCATACGTCTATTTCCCAAAGACAACCTCTGGATAGGACGCTGAGCACGTGCACTCAACTTTGACCATGGCGAGGCCTGTTCTGAGTGGAACCTGTCCTGTTGAACTGCTGTATGGTCTTGGCCACCGTGCTGCAGCTCAGTTTCAGGGTCTTGGCAATTTTCTTCTAGCCTAGGCCATCTCTATGTAGAGCAACTTTTTTTTTTAGATCCTTGGAGCGTTCTTTGCCATGAGGTGCCATGTTGAACTTCCAGTGACCAGTATGAGGGAGTGTGAGAGCGATAACACCAAATTTAACCCACCTGCTCCCCATTCACACCTGAGACCTTAAAACACTAATGAGTCACATGACCCCGGGGAGGGAAAATGGCTAATTGGGCCCAATTTGGACAATTTCACTTAGGGGTGTACTCACTTTTGTTGCCAGCGGTTTAGACATTAATGTCTGTGTGATGTGTAATTTTGAGGGGAGGGTAAATTTACACTGTTATACAAACTGTACACTCACTACTTTACACTGTAGCAATATGTCATTTCTTCAGTGTTGTCACATGAAAAAATATAATCAAATATTTAAAATAATAATAAAATGTGAGGGGTGTACTCACTTTTGTGAGATACTGTATTTTGAAAGTTAGACAGTGTGTGGGAGTTTCTTTGCAATGTAATTAAAATAATAAAAGTGTACATACTAGATTTTGAAGTTAGGGTGGGCCTAATCAACTCACCAAAAACCAATTTACACACACAGTGAACTTGGGGCTTTTGGGGCCATGTAAAGTCTGAGGTCCCGGGCAGTTGCAAACTTTGCCCAGATACATGGTCTAATAGCATAGTTAAAGCAGTGATTTGTGCGCTGCAGAAGGGGAATTGCACAAACACTATCTGGCAACCACAGGCGGCTCTGACGCTCCACTGGAAGTGCATCTGGAAGTTGTCGCCATCATATCTAGCTAAATGTTAACATAGCTAGGTCTCAAGTCAGTCAGCTGTTGTGTTCGACGATACAACGTTAATGACATCATTAACCTCTCTTTGTTTCTTCTGTCGGATTTCTGTGAAGAGCTGTGATGTTATTAATCGTTAAACGCGTCTAGGACTGTTGTAAAGACAGTCTAAACTCACATTAGCGGTGGCTAGTTATCAGAGCACACATTAGCAGAGCTGGAGTCTTGAGAAGCAGCGAGGGGCGGTGGGCTGCTAAAAACTGTCGCTAGCTAGCAGCGAACCGGCTAGTTAGCTGCTAGCAAATAAAACGTCTAGAGACATTTTACGTTAAAGTGAATAAAGGCTGTGAATGTTAGTACACGCTCGCCGGTTGTTACAGACGTATCGCAGCCAAGGAGCTAGCAGCGCCACAAAGTTAGCTGCAACTGCTGAGGAACCAAGACTTCCAGCTAACAAGCTAACTCAATAACAAACTGGGATTGGTCTGCGGCTGTGGAAGTCAGTTAAACTGGAGCTGGCATCGTCACATTTCTTTTCTTTAACACGTATGTCCCTGTTTAGATGCTTCTGCTACTCACACTTGGGATTCCGTTTATTATGGTGTTTTCTGTATAGTGCTAATCAGCTAACTTTTACAAAGTCAACGGTTATTCCTCTGCTACAACTATGTTAGCCAACTACATCTACCAGCTATATGTTGTCAGGCTGGTTTTGCGATGTTATCTAAGTTAATTGCCAAGTTGTGCATTTTACTTCCTCAACAGTTAACATTCAGTGTTTTGGACTGTGATGCTCATACTGTGTTTGGACATTTCCTTGTGTCTGACAGCAGGCTTTTGGGCCTGACAACTGAGAAGATGTCTGAGGGAGAGAACAAGCAGGCCCCTGACACAGTCCAGGACGTGAAGCCGGACTCCATGGCAGCCACAGGCCAGGGAGTGTCATCCGTGTCCCCTCCTGTGTCCATGGTGAGCCAGCCTCCAGCTACTGCTGCCACAGAGGATGAGGAAGAGGAGAGCGAGGATGAGTCAGAGATTTTGGAGGAAAGCCCGTGTGGACGCTGGCAGAAACGCAGAGAAGAGGTAGGGGACGAGTCAGCGGAGGAGTCAAGTTTACCTCTACTAATAGATAACGCCTGATGCATTGTTTTGTTTTTCCCCTGAAGGTGAATCAGCGCAATGTCCCTGGAATCGATAATGCTTACTTGGCCATGGACACTGAGGAAGGAGTTGAGGTGGTGTGGAATGAGGTCATGTTCTCAGAAAGGAAGAATTTTAAACTACAGGAGGTGGGTGCAGTGCCAGGCCAGTGAGTTAATTAGTCATTAGTCTGAAGCAGTTATGTGCACTGAAGGATGAATGAAACATCTATATTAATGATCATTATGATGATTATGTGAGCGAGAGTACAGTGTTTGTACCTGCAAAGAATAAAATGTTGTGACGAGGTTTTAAAGATTGTGTTTCTTTGCTGTGATCTCACTAACAATATAGAAGCCTGCTGGTTTTCATGTTTCTCTTTGGCTTTAAGCTTCTTAGGCAAGTGGCTGGACTGGTTGCTGCCAGCATCACAGCAAAGCTGTGCCTGCAGTTGCAGAAACAAATATTCAGAAATCTGTATTGAAGGTAGTAAGCAGACCAGGGGTTGTGGTATTAAGGGATCTCGTTTTTTTATACCATTTGGCATTTTAGGCATTTAGCTTGAGGGATTTGCATCATTATGAAGTGGTTTCTGCTTTCTCGCTCTTTATGCTGGTTGCAGCAATTGGCATCAGTTGAAGATCCAGTCTGTTGCTTACTTTTTCAAATAAAACATGACAATGAAGTAGTATTTCTGTGTTTGTTCAAGACTGTTTGTAACAGGCAACTTTTCAGGTTTAACTTACACATGACTGATAATAGATAACGATAACAGAGCTTTTCAGTGTTTCCCCACATAATGACAGTGCAACTGCGTCAAGCTTGTAAAATATCCACCATATCTGCGTCTTGTAATGCAATACCAGATAACATCTCTCTCTGTGTTTCTATGCAAAATGCTAAAATACATAGCAAAGTATACTTTGGCAGCCTTTAGTATACCTGGACTGCCTGCCCAAGTAAAGTCTATATGTGAGAAACACTGCTTGTAATATTTGTTTTTATTGGAAATGAATGGCAGATGATCTGTATGGAGTTAAGACCCATTTTAGTTAACTCTCATTTACAGCTGTGGAATCTGCATTTGAACTTGCACTTACAAGACAGTCTGTCTGAGCACTAGTCCAACCTGATGGCCAAGAGAAAGCCAGGTCATTAAAAATGTTAAGACTCACTCGGACTGAACTGACTGGCTTTAAAACATGGAGAATATAACATTCACATCAGTAATTTTATTAATAGTTTTACACCACTGTTAAAAATATGTGACCTTATGTATTAATGATTAATCTGTTCTGTTTTTTCCACAGGAAAAAGTCAAAGCAGTTTTTGACAATTTGATCCAGCTGGAGCATTTGAACATTGTGAAGTTCCACAAGTACTGGGCGGACGTCAAAGAGAACAGAGCGAGAGTAGGAGATCATCTCAAAAATCCTCCTTTTATCAAATTATACAAAAAGCAATGGCTTTCATGCTGACATGGTTGCATTTCCTTTTTGTCTGCAGGTCATTTTCATCACTGAATACATGTCCTCAGGAAGCCTCAAACAGTTTTTGAAAAAGACAAAGAAAAACCACAAAACCATGAATGAAAAGGTGTGAAAGATCTGCTGTTACTCATCCACAGATTTTGAAATTAAGTCACTTGGAAATTATGCTGACAAGTCAAGAACAGTTGATAAAAGATGGGTAACTGTTTCTTATCTTACAGGCCTGGAAGCGGTGGTGCACACAAATACTGTCTGCTCTCAGGTAAGTCCTTTAAGCTACTTGGAGTTGATAACAATTTGTGCTATGTGGCCTTGACACTGTCCCAAATGCCAAGGAATGTTTACTACAACTGCAGGCAAGCAGCTATATTACAGAGGTTCATTCAATTAAAATAATCCTATTTGCCTTAAAAGTGGTTGTATGGTTGTGGTTGAGAATTCACCAACTGCTGCAGTCACTTGACCAAAAACGTTATTTGTTCCCTGATGTGGTGACAATTTTTCCTTGACTTTAACCTTGTTTTCTTGTCTCCAGCTACTTGCACTCCTGTGAACCTCCCATCATCCATGGCAACCTGACCTGCGACACCATCTTCATCCAGCACAATGGCCTCATCAAGATTGGCTCGGGTAGAGATTTTTTAGAAAATGAGATCAGGGCAGTATAAAAAGCCCATGTTGTCTCTTTTTGTTTTGTATACTACAGACTGAGATGTTTTATTTATTTACTTTTTAAAATATTTATTTTTACGGAATTTTTATATTTTATAAAAAAAAAAGTATTATTTTATTTTGTATTAACACACAAACACAACTTTTGCTGTTTTATTTTCCTATCTAATGAAATGTATGAAATTAATTAATTGTCCTTTTTGGCAATATTGTTACTATACATTCATGCCAATAAAGCTAATTTGAATTTGATGTTCTCACTATTAATACCAGAACTAGGTCTTGTCTTAGTGCTGTTGTTATCACTAAGGATGTCCCACCACTATTTCAGTTGCTCCAGACACAATCAATAACCATGTGAAAACCTGTCGAGAAGAGCAGAAGAGCCTTCACTTTTTTGCTCCAGAATATGGAGGTAAGATCCTCTCGGCTTTCTCAGATACCTGTGCAGTAGGGTTTCTGTGATATTGATCATTTTATTTGTGCTTTCAGCTGTCGCCGATGTTACCACAGCCGTGGATATCTATTCCTTCGGAATGTGCGCCTTAGAGGTGAGAGGATATCATATTCTGCTCTCAGCTGTCGCAAATTCACTCTTTTGTTCATGGAAAATATGCTTAATTGGCCATGCACTGATGGTGTATCAGTGCATAACAAAAAAAATGACCCCAGCATTAGACATGATTAGTGTTGAGGTGTTACTAGGTGTGACTTACGTTTTGTTTTTATGAATCACTTCCAATGAACACCTTTTGTCCAATCACTTTCTCAGATGGCTGTGTTGGAAATCCAGAGTAATGGAGATTCGTCTTATGTGTCCCAAGAAGCCATAAACAGTGCCATTCAGTCCCTAGAGGACCCATTGCAACGGGTGAGGGAGGAAGCGTAAAGCACTCAAAACCTTTTATTGCCGTTTGGAAAAGAAATCCATGACCTAAAGTTTTTCTCACCCTCATGCTTTTTCAGGAATTTATCCAGAAGTGTCTAGAGGTGGACCCCAGTAAGCGTCCCACAGCGAAGGAGCTGTTGTTTCACCAGGCCTTGTTCGAGGTGCCCTTACTCAAGCTGCTGGCTGCACACTGCATCGTCAGCCACCAGCGTGAGTAAAAAAAACACACACACAAATGTATGTCTGTGTGCACTGTGAATACTGGAAATTAGTAAAGATACAGTTACTGGCCCATTCAAACCCAAGTTACACACGCTGTTTCTCAAGCATAACCCATCGCAGCACGGACCGTCTTGGCCGTCTTTAATATGCCGAGGAATGATGGCTTTTATTTGCTCTTAAAAAATGTGAGTGCTCTTATCTGATGGCTTTCTTCTCTTTACCTGTAGATATGATTCCAGAAAATGCTTTAGAAGAGATGACAAAGAACATGGACCCTAACTTGGTGATTGTTGAGGCCAAGGATGGAGTTCAGATGAAGTAAGACTGAGTTTCACAAAACCACTTAAGACTGACATATAGAGATAATTAGAACAAAAGCTGAGGTGGTGAGGGAAGGAAGGCTGTGGAAATGTGTGTTCCTGTGGTTTTCTGTATATTATTTATATACCAAAACACTGAAAATATTTTGTATGGACTTTTTGGGTTTATGATAATATTCCAATCTAGTTTAAATGTTTTGTTTTCCTGGTCCTAAAAGTTGGGTTACAGTTAAATTATGCAGTACCTGACTCTTACCTGTCCATGTCACCCAGCTCTGCTTTTTAATTGAATTGATTGAAGATTTAGTCACACTCTGATCTTGACGGGCTGAATATTCAGCACGAGTAACAGTTTTTCCTTTGCTTCAGGCTGTCTCAGTTTCCTGCTCTTGAACTGGACAAGTTCCTGGAAGATGTAAGGTAAGAAAACAATTATGCTAGAGCTGGTAGCAAACAAATGTTGCTGTTGATTTGCCTGTGACCTGCTGGTCAAACTAGAAATATCCTCCAGTGTTCAGGGCACAGTTGCACATCATGAAATCATTTGCAGTTGTTTTTTTTTTTCCTTTGACATACCAGGAATGGGATCTATCCTCTGACTGCGTTTGGGATACCGTGTCCACAACAGCCTCAGCAGGAGGCGGTGAAGTCGCCCATAGTGCCCCCCTCAGTGAAAACCCCAACTCCTGAACCTGCTGAGCTTGAGACCAGGAAGGTAAGAACTGACATGTAGGAACGCACAGAAATAAGCTCTATGTGAAATGAGTTAGCAAATAAATTACTATTATACACAAAACCTTGTAGGTCTTTATATATTATATTATTAATTGTCCAGGAAATGGTAGCAAATATAGAATGTACAAAGTAATGGTGGACATTTAGAATGTAGAAACTGTATTCTAGATTAGATTTGTTCTTGAATCACATATATATATATATATATATATATATATATATATATATATATATATATATATATATATACACTAAATACAATAAATTGGTACTTCACAGGTTCTTCAAATGCAGTGCAATATTGAGCCTGTTGATGAGGGCAGCAAGCATCATGTAAGTAATTAAAGTATTTTAACCTCTTATGAAAGTGTTTTATGTTTCACTAGACTTTTGAAATGACTTGTTTTATTCTCCTCTCAGCTGACCCTGCTGTTGAAGCTTGAGGATAAACTGAACAGGCACTTAAGCTGTGATTTGTTACCAAGTGAGCATCTTCATTTCTTAAAGATCCCTGAATGGTTGTTATTGGACTTGGCATGTGCACACATTCCAATGTAAACGTGTTTTTACCAAACATTGTCACCCATAGTTTTTAAAATGACTTTTATTTGATAGCTGAAATTGGAGTGATGATGATGATGAAATGAGAAGAGAGAGACACTAGCTTCTCACTTAGTGTTTGTATCTTTAATCCCAAAAAACATGATGGATCATTTCTGATTTTGCAAAGTCTTTAAAAATGTTCATGATTAAACATAAGTTTGCAATTGCTACTTGTAGCTACTTGTACTGTGTCTGACTGCCTTGTATTTTTTGTACAGATGAGAACGTGCAGGAGCTGGCTGTGGAGCTTGTTCAGCTGGGATTCATCAGTGAGGTAAACGGGAGTTCATCATCATGACCCTGCTGACCTGAACATTTATAGGCTGTTTTGCCCTCGAGCTAAGATATGATATATCTTGTCATCTTTCCATTTCAGGGCGATCAGCCACGACTTGCATCCGTTCTTGAAGAGGCCTTCTCAAAGTTCTACAGCCGGAATGGTTCTCTTAATCCGGTGACTGTTTCCTCGTAGCGGAGCACTCACTAGGCCTTCTTTCAGCCCTCCTCGTCCTCTACAACAGGACTAGCTTTTTGCTCCACCTCTGAGTTGCAGGAAAGCTTTGCGAGGATGGAGGAGGAAGCCTTGGTCTGACTGCAGATTCTGCAGCCTGTCCTTGCATCTTCTGGTGGGAAAAGCTGCCACTAAGTGGTTGTTGCTTTTTATGTTTTGTTTGTTTGTTTTTCCTCCCACCCAATACAGCCATCTGCTTCTCTTTTTAAAAGAGGAAAATCCTAGTCGCAACTTACAGGAAAATACAAATGTTTTCTCTTTTTGGCTAATTTCTTTTGAGTTCTAAAGTAGAAAAGAAATGGTAGAAGTAAGCCAAATAAAACTGGATAACAACAGTATTTTCCTTAAGTCAGTATTAAAACTGTATTTTAAACATTTTTACTTAAAACTGTTAAATAGTTGTCTGTATGAAAAAACCCTTGTCTCAGCATACTGATGTGTATGTATTATGGTGTTGTGAAGTTAAGTCTGGTTGTGTGGTCATTTTAAAACTTTCTCTTGAGCAGCGAGTGAGACATCTTCCTACCTTGTATTGTTTTTTCGAAGACTCAAATGCATCAGGCTAGTAACGCAACAGATGCAACGTCACTTTTACTTCAAAGGTTATGTTATTAATCAACAGTCATGAAATATACAGCTACAACACAATCTGAAGAGCTACAGCGAAGAAAATATGAAAAATTTAATTATTTATTTGTGTATCTGTTTGAGTATGTACTGTGATTCACTTCCAGCACTAAGGCCGGTGGTTGTTTGAATGTATGCTTTTAGTTGCTCTCTTTCTTTAAGTCATGCTGTTATTTTCTATGAAAAGGGGGTGTCATCACTTGACTGGTCCAACTTCTACTGTAGCTTTGGTTTTACAAGCAGCCCATTGCAGCACTTATCGTTCCTGGCCAGGTCAATGAAAAGTTGTCTTTAGGTGGCATTTTACACAGGAGGTTGAAAGGTGTAAGTGAAGCATGTCATCTGAAGGGTGTTCATTAACAGCTTTGGTGAATGCATGAATGCTTTTCTGTCTTAAATGGAAAGTGATGCATGCAGGAAGTTTGTTTCTGGAGTTTGATCATTTGAAAGAAGATTGTGATAGAATCAAGTAATCTAACTCAGACCTGTCAACATTTCAGTAAAGTGGCTCTGAATCCCATAGCTATAACTTGCAATCACCTCGTACATATTAATTTTGGCTCAGACCACCTTTATATGTTAACTGTTTGGGGATCTCTCTGCTAGTTTGCACTGCTGTACACTTTTACATGCTGTTTGAAATGTCCTATGGCTCTTTAACACCAAAAGGTGTAACTTCAATGAATTGGAAATTGCGTAATTAAAAATGTAGTTCGTACTCCAACCTCGTCTACTCTATGCTGTCTGTAGATACTGCGAGAAGTGTGGGACTGCCTGGCATGCTTGTAACCATCTTCTACACTGTATGCTGAACGCTGCTCTGTTTCTGCAATACATTTACCCCTCCCCCTTTTTTTCACTTCCTGAAATAAAAAATTACACTATCAGCACTTGGAGTCATTGTTTGGTGTCTTGTGTTTAACAGAACTTAATGACTTCTAAACAAGGGGATTTCCATTAGTACATGGCATGTCAACTTTCACAATCAAGTAAAGAATATTTTAAAGAATTGGAAGATGAGCCTCTTATTAAAAATTAAAGCTCATCTGTTAAGATTTGATCAGAAATTCCTAATGAGAACCACACATACAGTCGGTGTGTATATAGCTACTTAGCTAGTGTCTGTACAGGTGGCTGTTTGTGGCAATAAAAATGTCACATTAGTGTGAATTTGAAAATTTGCTTTGCTTTCTATCTGTAGACACCTTCAGATAGTTAAAAGGAGTTCCACAGGGTTCTATCATTGGTCCACTTGACTTTAGATATAGATGGAGCAGATTTTCCCATGTACGCGGACGATACTGGTGTATACATGTGTGTCTGAGATGATTTCTTCTGTTATGGCTGTTCTTAAAATGTGCCAACAGCATGGTTTGAAAACACAGATTTCCCAATGTGTATATATAAATGTCTACATAACTGGGCTCAGGGTTTCTGGCTTACAAACTCGGGATACGTGTATAGGGAACAATTTAGGAAAGAAGAAACTGTTTTCTGGAGTTTCATCACTTTGAGACAAAAAATGGGGTTTAACATGATTTAAAAAAAAACATCTCTCTTTGGTTGAACTCTTATTAGGGGTCATGAGAAAAAAACAACAGAAATGCATTTGAAAGCAATTACTAAAACTCAGCAGTTTATAATATGTTTCCCATTGTAGAAAAGAAGATTAAAGATTAGAAAGACAGTAAGATTATGTACACCCAGAGAAACACAAATGAGACAAAATTGAATTGTTTAAATTATTTATACAAAAAAAACCATCCTGGTATATCAGGAACGTGATCTCTACCCTCAGAGTGTCACTGTTTGAATTCATTATTTGTTCAAAATTTTAAGAAACTGTAGCCCTTGTACAAGTATATTCATGTACATACTTAAAGTCACAATGTGTGCTCAAATAACAGTTGAATAAAACACATTTCATGCTGACAAACACATTGCCGTACAAAATTACAGCAGTATAATAAAAGTACAGCAAGACTAAAAAATATTTTTGATATAAAACACCCTAGAAACACGCTCTAAATAAAAAGCTACCAAAATGGCGACATCCAGTTCATGAGTGTTTTTCAGCTGCGTGGGCATTTTCAATTCTGTACATTATGAGTAAAAAAAAAAGAAAGAAAGAAAATAAAGAAACAACAAAACTACAAAAACAGTACATAGCACTTCAATTCAAACACATTACTTTGTCACATTAAATTTGTGTTTTACTTCCCAGTTTGAAAGTAATGTATATAGGCACAGTAATTAAATCCATGAACCATGTTTGTTCAACACTTTTCCTTGTTATTCACAACTGTGTGGCAACCGTTCAGAAGCTTTTTCACAATTTCTCTCTGCCACCGTGGAGCTGCCAAACACCAAAATTTAGTTGTTAGGTGTCAGTTGAAACAAAGAGAGATATTCGCCACTGCAAATTGTTCTCCACAAACTCTCTAGTCAGGAAGCTTCACACAAAACCAACTGTTGAATCGAAATGTCCGCAACTCTGAACAATGTGTATTTTAGCTGTTAAAAAGTATTCACTTGATGAATCCATGACTTTCATATGAATTTCAGTACAATTCAATTAATCTTGATCCACTATTTACAGGCACAGACAAGAACATCTTGTTGCATACTCTCCTTAGAAATTTAGAATATGTCGGCTTAACATTATATTTATGCTTTGAGAAAATTGTATATAGAATATTGATTGGACCTAATATTTGTATCTTATCAAATAAAGGTTTATTTAAATTTGTATAATTCAAAGTCCATAAACACAACTCATTTATCATCTCTGTATATTGAGACATGGTTCACAGAGCTCACGTCTAAATTAACATGTTTAACCAAAATCTGTTGTAGCATGAAATTTTAAATCGTAATATTTTAAAGGGCCTTTTTTACAGAAAATATGTTGACAAGTCACAGTGGGAAAAACGTAATCAAATGAACGATGGCTGAATTCCATTTAGATGCTTAACATTCAGGGTCATGCTATTGTGCACGCTGGCTCACTGTCACAGGCTGCTGGGAGACATGAACAAAACAGAGCCCTTGTTTGTGTTATTAGTAACACCGGTGCTTTTCCTGCTATGACACATCAAAATGTCTGCTGTGTAAAAGGCCTATTAGATCCTTTTTTTCCTAATATATACTAAAATATCATTTGACTCGAAGAGATAAACAAGACTTTAAAATTTTAACATGTTATTTTTAATGCTTTAGTCAATATCACTGCAGATGAAGATCATTCTGTAATAATTTAAAGATTGTATTATAAATATTGAAACTTTGTAAGTATAATACTTTTGATAAAGACATAAATAATTTTGAGTGTTTAGTTTTACTTTCATGCCAGGAAATACAGTGTTGTGCAGAGTTAAAGCTACAGTAGGTAACTTGTTATTGCGTGGGGTAGCAAGATTTATCTACTTATAAATTTAGAATTTAAATATCAAGAATTTGCGGTTTACTCACGGCACATGATTATGTGCCATGAGTAAACCGCAAATTCATGTTTACTGATCTGAGGTCACATCTGACCTTAGACAAGAGAGACACAACCACTGGGTTCAGGAAACACTTGTTTCATTGTTTTGACACTTGACTCTTGTGTAGAAATGTCCAAACCCAGTAGCAGAATTTCATTTAGACAAATCTACAGGGTCTGAATTTGAAGAAATGTTGTGCTTTATGGTTAATGCTGTTAGGAGTGTATCTTCTCATAAAAGGTGTGCCTACAGCAGCTCTGCATATCAGATTTCTTATTTTGGAGAAAAACTATTCAACCCTTGTTATGGGAGGAAATAGGAAAATCTATGCAATAATGTCAAGTTAGCACCATCTGTGCAGCAAAAGGCATTCGACTTGTGAAGGCTCATTCTGGTTCCACTCATGGCTGGAAGTAGATGACTTCATGGTGTCATTTAGCTCTGTAATAAAATCCATTAGCCCTCTCCACTCATGTTTTATGATGGAGGGGTCTGCCATAGAGGTCTGAGGATCTGCAAAAGGCGATGACATCTTTTATTTCTTCAGACACTGGTACATCAGTGCTCGTGGATTCAGCATGTAGCGCTCAGAGTTGAGTAACTTGGTGAGATACTGTGGCACCTGGGGCCGAGGAGCCACGTAGGATACGCCGGGACTGACAGCCATCACCTCTGCGATCTTCTGCTTCATCTCCCGTATCTCCCGGTCCTGCTTCATCACTTTATCTGTCGGACAGACAAAGGATACTCACTGTATGAGGGGGTGGATACTGCAGGATGTAGTGATTATACATAACACTTCTTCTCTTCCCTCAGATTTCCCCAACTATTAAAACTATCCTTAAGTAAAGTCCATATGACAGCTGTCTCTGATTTCAAATCCCCTTAATGACCAAAGTCGAATAACAGATGAAAGCTACGATAGCAGACTAGATAGAAGTTAGAAAGAATAAAAGTCAATTATTCAAAACTAGAAAGCTATCAAACGCAACATACTTTACCAAGGCAACACACTATTCTAAATGTGTTATTTAATAGTGTTATTGTTTAACCTGCATCTGAATTCAAATGTGCATCTAAACACAGAGTAACAGGTAGTTCCCTGTGTTGATTGGCTAATGGCAGCCAAGTTGGTTGTACCTAAATCCTGTCTTGGAATAATATGGCGTTGGGTCCAAAGATGAAAAGTTAGCCTGATAACTAGTTATGTTTATCATGTTTATGTAGCGCCACCTAAACAATCTAAAGTTTTTGATTAGTTCATGTGTCCATGTATCATGTAAATTTGGCTGCACAACGCATCCAACAAGAGTTATGGAAGTTTATGTAAAAACAAATGAATAAATGTGTCATCCAAATACATTATGTGTCATGTCTGGTGAAGTCTGGATTCAATTTGTAGTGGGAAGGGTAAAACAACTGGAAAGAAAATTGCAATGGTAAAAATGTGTGCAGCCCAAGATATAATATTTGTCTTAAATCAAGCAATTTAGAGAAAAAACATTAATTGTCCGGCAAAGGTTAAGAAGAAGTTTTTATAATTGTTTTTTAAGTTTTATAGGTTGACTATGTAACAACTGTCCAGGGACTACAGATGAAAAATAGTCTTTTGGCTAACTCTGGCGCATTTGCATCTATGCTTATTAATATGCACTGTCCCTGCTAAATTAAACTGAGTGGAGCCAAAATAAAAAGTGCATTTATGGCCACATGGTGGTGTTACTGGATCCAGATTCACACCAGAAACTCCTCACTTGTCCCCAAGTTCATGGTCTAGTTTTCCTCAAAATAACAATCCATTTTTATGCAAATGTTTTAGATATCCTGTGAACAGACACATGAACAAACACTAAAAACAAAGTGATCCTTTTAGCGGACGCAGTATGTGGAAAACGTCACAGGCACTAAGAAAAGACAAGAATTTTAAATAAAAGTTACACAGGGAAAAAAAACAAATGTCAACGAATGATAAGTGGGAACCTTGAGCGATCTCCAGCTGCCTGCGGGCGTCTCCCAGAGCCGAGAACAGGTCCAGTTTGATGCGAGTCTCGGCACTCAGGTTGTACTCCAGGTGTTGAGCTTTCTCCTGCATGGCTGAAAGAGTGGACAGCAGCATGTCTGTCTCTTTCTCCACACAGCGGTACTTTCCCAAAGCCTGAGTCCAAAAAGCACATTAAACAGTAAGAACATGTGTAAAATGTCAAAAACATCAATCAAATTTGTGCAATGACCACCTGACGGAGTCAGCGCTTTGGTTTCCTAAGTATTTTTACCTTTTTAATATTTTAGAGTGATGTTTCTTTTTTTCCTTCATTGACATGTGTTTAGGTTAATTCACTTAGGGAACCAATGCACACTGATGAAGAATTGGCCAGCCATTCAAAAAACATGAAAGCTGCACATTATTACAGAGACGTTTTGAGGGATGATTCTTTCTGTTTTAACAGTGACACATTTTGAGCAAGGTGACCCGTACTCTTTCATTAAAGCAGTGCGATGTTTTTATGAAATACCTGGCTTGTGTTTCAACATGCTTCATGGAGAGTATGTCACTAAAATGAAATCAAATACCACACAGTACAATATACACACCTGATGTCAAAACAACAAACAGCCATACACTATTACTGCATACTGATAGGATGACAAAATGCAATATTTTGACTGCAGGCCAAAATAAAATAAAATACTAAATATCCACAATGAAAGCCATTCTGTTTTCTAATATTTTTACAAACACAAAGAACAAATACATTACAATCAGAAACAACAACTTACACAGCAAAAATACTACATGACCAAACTGACTCACAGACACTTAAACTCACGAGTTCATTCCCGAATAGTGTGAAAAGATACCTCAACATCACTCTCTAGATCTACCACACGACTCTCTTTCACTTGATACTCCAGCTGTAGTTGTTTGTACTCTGTCTCTAGATCTTTAACTCTTTTCCTTAACATTTGGGTTTCACAGTGTTCCTGCCTGGTGTAGGAGACGAAGAAAATAACAGTTTTGAGTGGTCAGAGGGCCTGGTGAACACCAGTTTACACAGAAAGAAACATGACATTTCATTTGCTTTTGGTTTGTTTGTTTTTTACATTGGTCTTATTTATTTATCTTCCAGACATGGACAGACATAAAAATATCTGTAAAATGTCACGTGTGTATTAAAGGCATACTTTTTTTATTTTGTGAAATATACTCTTTTGCTTTCTTGCCAAGATTTAGATGAGAAGATTCATGTGTACGTTCAATATAAGGTTACAGTTACAGTTAGCTTAGTTTAGTACAAAGACTAAAAACAGAGGGAAACAGTCGGGCCGGCTCTGTCCAAAGGGAACCATTTCTGCCTGCTAGCACCTCTACAGTTCACTAATTAAATTAAATTTAATGTCTTGTTATTTTAAGGCAACCAAAACCCAAAGTGTAAAAACAAAAATGTGTGGTTTTACAGGGGGAATTTTCCCACACATAACTGTGAAACCGCAAATGGTGTTTTTTTACTCTTAGGGTTTGTGTATTTAATAAACAAATAAGTATATATATAAATACATATATCATATTAATTAACAAACTTCATAGGTGCTTGCAGGCATATTTTCTTACCTTTGGGCAGAGCCATGCTAGCAGTTTCCCCCTGTTTTCAGTCTTCATGCTAAACTAAGCTAATGAGAAGCTGACTCCAGCTTCATGCTGAACACACAAGACACGAGACTGGTATCAATCTCCTCATCTAAGAAGGCAAATTCAAACAGCTTCTTCAAATGTTAGGCCATACAGTTGCATTTAATTATAATCAGTCCAGCTTTACTTTCCAGGCACAAAGCCTCTTCATTAACAAGGAATTTAAAGGGTTTGATGATAGGTGTGATTTACCTGTTTGTTAGGCTCCTTGCTGTGTTGGCTGCTTCCTCCAGTTTCTGAGCCTGAAGCTCAGCCAACTGTTTCTCAACAGAGAGTCTGGCCTCTGTCTCTGCTCTGGTCTTCTTCTCCAGCATCGCACTGCTCTGTTTGTCCCTCTGCTTGGTTTTAGTCAGACACAGAATCCTGAAGAAAACCCAATAAACTCACTTTAATGCCTCGAAAACAGACAGAAAACGTGAGCGTGTTTTTCATCCTCCCTGTAGTTGTTCAGTCATTGGAGAGCACCTTGCTTTAAAAACTGGAGCATGTCTTATCAAAACTATGCATGACGTGCTCATCTCAAACCAGATTTAAAGCCTCTGGATTTGGTGTGGTAAATGTGACTGGTGGACTATGTAATGAAGTAAAACATTTCCAGCACAGTTTTTTTCAGTTTTGAATGTGCTCAGAGTACTAAAAACTGTGGTGTCACATATTGTGGAGGAACATTTTTACTATTTTGTAACCCAGAGAAACATAACACATACAAAATGTTCTAATTACACAGGAAATCACTTAACATGGAAAAATAAAGCCTACTATTCCTGTCATAACCCTGTATTAATCGACTGAATCTGTGCTAAATCTCTATGTAATGTCTCTATGTAAATGTAAATGTCTTTACCTAATGTGCACTGCATATTAGCTAGAGCTGAAATGACTGATCGATTAAATAATAACTATTAGATTGACATAGAAATAATCATCAGTAATTTTAATAACAGATTAGTCATCAATGTAATGCCAAATATTCACACATTACAGCTTCTAAAATGTGAATTTTTGCTGTTATTCTCAGTCCTCTATGACAGCAAATTAATTATTTTTGGTTTTGGGCAGTTGGTTGGACAAAAGGGAATGCTTTGGAAATCTCACCTTGGAATTTGGAGAAACAGCATGGACATTTTTCACAATTTTTAAAACTTTTTTTTGACAACTGATGAATTAATTAAAAAGAAAATAATCAGAGGAAGAATCAATCAAATTAATTAAAAATAATTAGCCAAACGCAAAGAAACTAATCAAAGTTTCTGTCATAAGCAATAAATGAACAATGTTGTAAATCCACAATCAAAGAAAGTGGTTGGGTGTGAGAAAGTGAGCATTAATATTTTGCTAATTATGAAACTATTTCTTTTTGTGAAAGATGTCAGTAAGAGTCAAGTAGTTTCATTCATTTATGAAGGAGAATTATGTTTGAGAATTGTAAACCACAGTCCCTCAACACGAGTTATGGTCCATTACATAAATACTTAAATGATTTGCTTTCACAGACAACTATAGTTCTAGCAACGCTTCTGCATGCATTTATCTCTCATTTTATGTGTAACGTGTAAAACAGCCCACAGAAGGAGCCAAAGACGAGCCTTTAGCTGTGAATCTGTTGGTCAACTCACTTGCTCTGGAGCAGCATGTTGGACTGTCTGAGCAGAGAAACCTCTGGTCTCAGGCTCCTCTCGCTGTTGGTCAAGTTGCAGATGTGACTTCGCAGCTCCTGCTCGCTCTGCCTGCTCGCCTGGACCTCGCCCTTCAGTCTCCTCAGCTCCTGCTCAAGCCTGAAAAATAAAAAAGGAAGAGACAGAGATCTTTTAGCTCTCATTTCACCTTCACATGTCTAATTTCAACCTGTACTGAAGTCCATAGTGGCATACTTGGCCATTTGCTCAGCGTGGTAATTCTGAGCTGCTGTGGCACTCTTGTCTGCTAAGTCCCGGCTGGGGCTGACTGTTTTTGAGCTGGATCTCTGTTTCTTCTCAGTTCTCCCTGCAGGTGGTGAAGGAGTGTTTGTGCTGCCTCTGCGGGCTTTTGGTGAGGAGCTTTTAGCCGCCCGTGTGGCTTTGCTTCCTGGCTCATTGTGAGGTAGATTTTCCAGGGTTGTAGAGGATTCTGCTCCTCCTGCCCCACAGTGGAGCAGGTCTCTGGACTCACCAGGTTTGGAGGGTGATGGCCGTCGGTTTAATTCAGCGGACCTCACCTCCTGCGTTCCCTTGTCTGTCGTTCTCTCCTCGCTGCGGATCTGGAGGCAGTCCACAGTGTGTCCCTCATCATGGGCCACTGCAGCGCCGTTCTGACACTGATACTGACTCGACTCTGGCTTTATCTTCCATTTTGAGCCTGCAAGCACAGACAGAAGCACAAAAAAGTTCACTATCTTCACTGTACCATGATCTCAGTTCTGCAGCTGGGATATGAATGGTGCAAAGACGTTCACAGCCAGCTGTCTTTGGTGTAAACAGCAGTTGAGAAAGTTATAAGGTTTGTTGTAAAGATTTTCTGCAGTCAAAAGGATTCATCCTCCTTATAACTTTACATAACCTTGACTGACTCATCTGTACTCCTTCCACAACTGAGCTTCTCTCGTGTTTAAACCAGAAAACAAAGCAAAAAAGTATGCAAATTAGCAGCTCTGTAGTCATCATTTTCACTTGGAAGAGAAGGGGGAAAAAGGGAGTAATTTGGAGCACAATGATTTCCACGGGTTGGAAAATGTGGATAATAAAAAGGGATTTGACTGTAAAATGCAGAATGTTGTGAAATATGCCAAAATTTCGAAGGGTTTTCCCATTTTTCCAATAGCACATAAGCCAAACAAGCAAAAAAACTACACTACTACGTTTTTATGTCATTTACAGGCATGCAGCTTCTGTTCTCTGCTCTTGGTGTTTCACCAAGGACGGGCTCAGTGCCTCCTCTACACACACACCCGTCATATCAAAGAGTCAGCACCCTAGCAGGAGCTTATCACTTCAACAAACTCTTAAAAGTGTAACCACATCGGTAGATGCAAGATATAGAAGACTTCGTTGTGTAGAGTCAGATATTCCATTGAAAAAAATGACAAAGCTACGCCTGTCCAAATTTTGTAAATAAGAAGGAGCGTTGCCCACGTGAGAGTAACCTCTGTCAGACCCACTTATTACCTTGTGTTCAGCAAAAAAATTGGAGGCTGTCCTGCAGGAAATCTGTGGGAAGTCAAGTAATAACCTTTTAATAGGTGACAATTCACAATACATGTAAATGGATTCATTGTGAATTGTCCCCTTAAATAACTGCACATAATTTGAATATTTCTAAATCAAATTAATTTAATATGATTACTTGTAATATTTTCTTACAGAGCTGTTGAAATATTAATTCATCCACCATATGATTACACTCGCTGATGAGAAAATGTGCCTATATGTGTAGAACTGAAAAAATTCAAATAGAAAACACGAAATTTGGGAAAAAATAAAGCGGAATCTGGGAAAGATTTAAATGAATTTAATAGGGCCCCTGTAATTGCATTGTGTAAGAATTCCTTCTTTTGCTGAAAGGGGTGACCTCTTTAAATGTTAACCATATCTCTGCAGATATCTTCCCAGTTCTCATTGCCTGAAGAGTTTGTGAATTGACTTGTAATTATTAATTATTATTATTATTTATTGGTACATTAAACTAATAATATTATTTTTACATGCATAATTGTTGTTTTTAACCCCTAGATTCTGGTAGGTCTTTCCCGCTGTTCATTTGGAATAAGCAGTTTCTTACTGAGTGGTTACTTAGACAGACGAACAAAAGAGCAGCACCTGCACTTCTGATCTCACAGCACTGGACACAACAAAAATGAATTAGAAGCACCCTGCAGACTTTAAGAATGGTAGATATAAGAGTGTAAGACTCACTGCTGCTGCCATCTGTGCCAGTCTTGGGGTAAACCTGCAGGCCTGGAGGGAGCGAGTGCTGCAGGAGGTGCATGTGGAAATCATTCTCACTCTGCACTGCTTTCTGTATGCGCAGCTTAAAGATGTTGGTGAAATAGCAGGTGGCATAAAAACCCAGATACACTACAGGATATCCAATGCTGAATGAGAATACAAAGGGAAAAAGACACAGTTAGAATATGCGTGCCACACCACAAAGATATAAACAGATCTTGGCTAACAGATTTCTATTATTAATGGTTACTCTATTCATAGATTTATGCAGATTTCTACATCTTTAATCTCACATCTGATTGGTCATTAACTAGTAGCATGAAATTGAATTTGGTCCTGTAATCTATGGTGCACAAACATCAGGAGGCCAATTCATAATATCACACAGGGGATTAATAAGAGCTTAATACTAACGCTTTTTTTATTACACCTCAATTAATTTCATGCAAGAAAACTCAATTATGAAAAGAATTTTAAGCGCAGAAAAGGTGATTTGTATTAAATCAGCATACCAGTGTGCAGCAAAAAGATGAGAAAGGTTGGCATGAGAGGTTTTAAGGTCTTTGAGTCGAAGTGAAGCCTCTGTGTACACAAGCAGAATCCACAGGGACACCGTCGATATACAGATGCCTTTCTCTGCAGAAAAATATGAAAATAATCAGATGTGAAGAAGCACTGCTATACTTGCTCAAATAAAATCACTGCTATAATTTGAGTAACCCACTAAAAAAGCAGCCAAGAAAGCCTAATTTTTATGAGAGGAACAGTGTTTGGCATATTTTGTCACGTGTGTGTGTGGGGGGGGGGGGGACAAACAATAATCCACATACTCACCTGTGTGCCATATGTAGTTGAATAACACATAGGTGCTCGCCACAAAGAAGAGCCAGTGCAAAGGAACAAAAATTAAACAAAAGATGTCCAGAGTAAAGGCAGCACAAACAAAAACAACACAAATAACCTGAAAACAAAGAAAACATTAATTTCAGTACAAAAGCATTGGTTTTAGTCTGCGGGACTATCATCATCTGGCCCACTGCACACAAAATAAAATCACACAGCAGGGGTTCTCACCAGCCCGTGGCAGTGGAAAGTGGTGTACACGCTCCCAAAGAAGAGCCAGCATGGCCACAGGTACTCCAGTCTGAATTCAAGAATGAAATCTGCCAGCAGCACCAGTGTCCACATCATCATAAACTTCACGACAGTGTACGCACTGCAAAAAGACAGACAAATAATAAAAAGTATATTATTATTATACATAAAACATACGCAAGTGGGTGTTCAGTTTGGACAAACTAAACAAATGTGTTCTGATTCTGGTGAATAAAGACACTTCAGATGCAGCAACGCCTCTTAAGCTAAGACATTAAACACACGCGGAAGCCAATACTGGAAATCGTATACACAATGCTAAACCTATAATTGAGCAGCTGCATTTTGAGAACGCGCTCTGTCCTTTTCAGTAGAGGCACTATAAGAACAATGACAATGTTCCCTTATTCATTTTATTAGACGACCACGAGCCAAACAGGGGCTGTGGTTTCCTCCTTTGTTCTGCTCATCCATAGGCCGCTATCACATCACCCCTTCTTTGTTTGGTAACCATGGCAATATTTCATCTGGAGGAGAGAGGGAGCACCACAGCATCCTATTGGACATACAAGTTAAAATCTCCCCTTTAATGTTATTGATAAAAAAGTGTATTTAAATGTATCTTACAGTTTTTGTTTTTTTTAAATAATACTAAATATGTTATTCCACAACAATACAAATGCAACATGTTATCTGAAAGAGAGTGGAGGGTCAAAAAGGGGGGACCACAGCATTTTAAATTCTTTGTATAAGTTCTAATTTGCCTTGTAATGTAACTTAAAGAGTGTATTTTAGTTTATCTTACATGCATTTTTTTTTATCATACTTGTATGTGTGCAAGTTAATCCACAACAAAAAAAGCAATATGTAATATTTTAGAGTAAGGAGGGAGATTAAGAAAGGACTACAGCATCTTCAGTTCTTTATATTAGTTCAAATATGGCTTGTAATATTGCCTATAGTGTATTCAAATTTATTTTACAGGTATTTTCATCATTGCTGCCAAATATACAAGTTAGTCCTCAACAAAAGCAGCAACAATTATATATTTCATTTCCAGTATTTAAAAAAAATACCCTTAAATTTCATGTTTGTATTTTCAACATACAGTGTATTAAAAAGTCATCATTTTCTGTCTTAATTTTAAAAAACCTAAACAAATGGGTCCTTTCTCCTCAGGCAATCTTCTCGTCTGGACCCTCGTCTAGACGCTTTAAAAAATTGTGCTTGCATGCGCGAAAATAGCTGCTTTTCTTCAGCTTAATAGGCAAAAACCTGTTAATATCCATATTCCAAGACAAGCATAATGTGTTAATTGTACATATAATTTGGCCAAAGAACACACACGAGACAGTGTAAGAGCAGATGAAACAGCCTGGGGAGAAGCAGGCCAACGTTAACTTGCACAGCTGCTAAATTCTACCTTTCTGTAAACAATGAAGTAACTCGTACAACATTTCTATGCAGCTGACTCCGCAATCTCGCCGTGTTGAAGCCTGTTCGAGCCCCAGACTGGTTCATGTAAAAATGTGAGACGGTGCATGAAGTGATGGCGATGTGAGGCAGACAGGTGAGCGGGATGACGACGGCTGAAATTTACACAAAGACGGGCGCCACAACAAAAGCAGCCTCCGCCAGGCGACGCGGCTCGCTCGCTACCTTTCGGACAGCTTCTCCGTTATTTTCAGCTTTTTCATTTTCCGTAGCCTGTTCGCGTCCACATAACGTTTCTTCATCTTATGGCTTCTGCTCCCCGCGCGCTGTTTGTTTTCACACCGCAGCAGCAGCGAAGAAGAAATAAAAAATAAAAAGAAAGAGCACGAATAGATGAAGAAGATGCCTCCGTGTGGAAGAGGACGTTCAGCTGAACCTGAGATGATGATGTCTGGGTACGCCAGTCCCGACGGATCCGCGCATGCTCAGTGGACGTTGTACCTACAAGTGTTCATCGCAGGAGGGGAGCAGATCAACACACTGTACATTAATTACGTCCTATGTCTTGATTAATAATATTGACAAACGCTTTACAGACACACAATATAAAAACAAGTAAACATCCACAATGTAACATGTATGTGCATATTTATTCCCTTGCACTACTATATTCTTGTTTACAATTTACAGTTTAACTAGGCATATAGACAATGTATGTTGTTGTTCATGGTTGCTTGTTATGTATAGTAGACTATATACACATTTTTATGTTTTTGTATACACATTATAGTTAAATGTTTTGTTGTTGTTGTTGTCTTTGTATTTAGCTATTTCTATCTAACTTCCTGAAAATTGTTCTTCATGTGGGTAAGTACATTGAGAGCAATGGGAGGGGAAAAACTGATTCAAATTCCTTGTTTGTGTACACATACTACTTGGTCAATAAAGCTGATTCTGATTCTGGCATTTATTATAAAGGTAAGGTTATCATCAGTGGTGAACTAATACCACACTAAAAATAGTGATAAACAATCCAGATCTAAAAATGTTACTCATGTAGAAGTGTATAATTATAAAAGGAAGATGTACTTAAAGAAGTAAAAGTGGCCCCTGTAAGTTTTCCACTATTATACATTATAATAAATCATTATTACTGATGCATTAATGTGTAAGCAGCATTTTACTGATATAATTGAGGTGGAGTAATTTTTAACTATTATGTATCCGACTGCAAGTAATTATGGATTAATCTCATGATAATACATAAAGACTCTGACTCTGTGGGGCTATGTAGCTAAATCAGAGCCAAAGGTTTTTGTTAAGTTGAAAAAATTAATTGTACTAAAAAAACTACAGTTTTGGTTTTGGTCTTAAACTCCAAACTAAAAAGTGTACTATTTTTTTCAGGTTAAATATAATGTTGATTCAATTCTGGAATTATATTTTTAAAAACATAAATTTTCAGTTTTCACTTTTATATATTTGAATATTTAGGGACTTCTTTTTTTCAGTTCCACATTTTCCATTTTATTTTATTTTATTTTTTTACAGCTTCAAGTCATATTTTTTCAGTTTCAGATCATTTTTTTTCAGTTTCAGACTTTTGGCACTGATTAGAGGGGCGTGGAATCATGAGAGAAAGCCTAACAAAGAAGGCAGAAGACTCTTCTCTGTCATGCTGCCTTCAGGCAACCTACTGCGAGAATTTAGACTCTTAGGGCTTTCTATCCACCATATACAGACATATTCATCGTCAGCCGCTTATCCTGTGTACAGGGTTGCGGGGGGGTTGGAGCCTATCCCAGCTGACATGGTCGCCAGTCCATCGCAGGGCCACACATAGACAGACAACCACTCACACTCACATTCACACCTAAGGACAATTTTTTGGAGACCCATATACAGACATGTTACATACAAATATACAAATTTTCTATTTCATGTCTTAGCTTTTCTATAACAGTTTTTTTTTTTCAGATTAACAAAACCTTTGGCCATGATTTAGCTGCATATGTGCTTCCCCTCAAAGCTTGGAAAAAGGCACCCCCTCACACCCTATTAGTTTACTTGCTTAGTGATTATGCTATTTGATCCTGCAGACACTCAACAACTGAGCAAAGATATGCTAATATTACCATTTGACATAACCAAATACATAAAAAAGTCTATTAGTTTCTCACTCTAGGAAAGTAGGACAGACAGTAAATTCTCCTACTGTATCTCTGAAGCATCTCTTTAACCAAATCACACATGTAGGCTATTCTATGTGATCTCCTTTTGATAACTGATGTAATACCATTTTACTTCCATTCACTTAGCCTCTCCTGAAACTGGAGCCCTCGTAGGGAGGCCCACCTCCAACTCTGAAAACCTCTCATCTTGCCCATTAGTGCTTGATTTGATATTACACATGCTCCCTTCTCCAGCATATCAATAAAAAAATAACATCTTCCAGATAAGCACACAGCACTAGGAGATGTTCTGGTGTATATACTAAAGGTCTACATGTGCTAATGGCTGATGTATCCTCTGCTCCCCACAGAGCTGGAACAACCAGGCTGCGGCCAACGCTCAGAGATGGGCCAACACCTGCTCCATGAAGCACAGCCCTCCCAGCTCCAGAGAGATCAGCAGTGAGTTCATTATAATACCACTTTTTTTAACCATACCTGAGAAAAAGTCAGTCACACTGTCATTTTACAAGCACACGACTGTAAAATCATCTGAAACAGCATTTTAAACCATCATGTGACTTTAACTTTACACTGAAGCCCTGACTAATGAAATTACTTAGCAGCTATTTAAGGCACTGTGTCCACCATATCTACAGTATTTAATGGCAGAAACATTAGTCCTTGCAGTGAATAATGCAAATAAAATGTCATTCCAGATCATACACATGGATTATCAGACTAAAGTATCTCTTATTCCTTGTGTTTTAACTGTAGCTAGCGGCTGTGGAGAGAACCTGTACATGTCCAGCTACAAGAACACCTGGAGCAATGCCATCCAGTCCTGGTATGACGAGGTGAAGGACTGGCGCTACGGAGTGGGCGCCATGATCGGACACTACACACAGGTGCACCACTTGCCTGAAAATTATCTTTATAAACTGGAATGAGTACAAGGGACTCTGGAACCCAGCTAGTGACTATAAAAACAATGCAGTACATTAAGGCCATGAGCTCCTGATGACTTGGTATTTCCTCACTCGTTATCTGCACAGGTTGTTTGGTACAGGTCCAACCAGGTTGGCTGTGGCATGGCCTACTGTCCCAACTCTAAATACAAGTACTTCTATGTCTGCCAGTACTGCCCACCGTAAGTATAGAACGTCTTTTCTCTTTTTCAATGGAAAGTCTAGCACTATTTTATCACTTCTAGTGAACATGAATTCATGGGCTCCACATCCCCTGCCTATGTGCTAGGAACCTGCAGAGCAGCTAAGAGGCCCGAGGCACACAGGAAGCTGAAACATTACTGTCATGGTTATGTCCAGGACTGTTAACCTCGGAGAGCATGAATATCTCTGTCCACTAGTGTTGGGCAGTAGCGTTACTAGTACCCAGTACCAGTACCCAGTAACTAAGTAGCCTAGTGTAACTAATTACTTTTCTAAAACGGTAATATTATTACTAGTTACTAAGGCAAGTAACGCTGCGTTACTCGTTACTGAACGCACCATCCTTGACGTAAATCCACGACTGTGCGACAGCTCAGCGGGACCGGACTTTGTTGTTCATGCTAGCCAAACACTAAAGGAAGAATGGAGAATGAGGGAGAGAGGCGTTCTTTCCACAGCTGTAAGTAGCATAACAGCTTTCACAGCAGTAAGAGGTGTAAAAACCGGAGAATCTGTGGCTCAGCAACGTAAGTTAACTTTCACTTAACTTTCCCTTAACTTTCCCCTTAACTGCCGAATCGGAAGCTAACTTCAGCGTCGTTGGGACCAGCTAGCCTGCTGTCACTGATGCTTGGACTCGTCGGGAGAGTGTGGCGTTAACGCTACTACTGAATACTGCTACATGGCTACATATACAGTAAAACCGGCGTTTAAAAGTCGGGATTTGCTTGCTTTATTTTTTTTATTTCAGCCGGTGGCGTTAAGAAACGTTAGGCCTAGGCTATATACTTTGTTATAAAAAAAAAAAAAACAACCCACTGCTTGCTGCTGTTATGAATATGATGTTGTCACCTCTTCCAACGTACCCTGTGTTTATAAGAAAAACAGAATAAAATCATACTCTTCATCTGCTCTCATACAGTGTTTAGATTTGTTTTTGTTTCAGACAGTCTTTTGTGTTAGCAACAAGTGACTTGCTCAGCACAGTAGGCCCTATGCATGTGTTATTTTTAAAAAAAAGACACCGATGTGTTCATTAGGTAAAATCAAAGAAAGAAACCACTAAAGTCTGTTATCATAAATTGCTATAGGTAACAAGTTAGTGTTGAGCTAACAAACGTCTAATTGAAACGCTGTTGCAGTTTAAAGTCATCGTAGGTTTCATCAAATACGTTAACGTGAGGGACACAATAACACCCAGAAATCTGCAAAGTATATCTATGGCCAAAATCGTAATTTAAGTTTATACGTTTTTAATTGATTGCATGAATGAACTCAGTAATATAGTAACGTAACATAACTAGTTTCTTTTATCACCCAGTAATAAGTAACAATATTGCTTTTTTAAGGAGAAATAAGTAACTAGTAATATATTGCAGTTTCTGCATAACTTGCCCAACACTGCTGTTCACTGAGCTAAATGATCCATGATCAGTTCCATTATGTAATATGAAATGAATTTGGGAGTAAAGTAAGAAAAAATAAACAAGCACTGTCCTAATGCTCTGCCCTAATGAGGGGAAAAACAGCATTTTGCACAATTCATCCTTCTACACCTTACTGAGAAGTCATTACATCATAAGTGTTTTGCCTTCTTAGAACATATCTGTAACATGTTTGCCCTGATCTATTAGCAGGGCAGGTTAGTAGTTAGCTTAGTCAGCTATAGATTTTAAGAGATAATCCAGCTTCCTAATACTGGATACATCTAGTTTTACCCTTTGTCTTTTTCCTTGATCTCAATATAATGAGACAGGAAAAGTCTCTTTGAGATTCAACTCAACCAGTGAGAAAGTTGTAGAAGATGATGATGTAGGACTTTGCTCTCTTGAGGTAAATTTAGTTTTCATTTATGCATCCAGTAATTTTCTCCATCTGTCTCCTCCAGCCAACCCCTGTCCCTACGCTGATAAGTACAGTAACTGTCCTGATCTGAAGCAGCAGTTGGGTTGCAGCCACAAGGACATGGCCTCTTGGTGTCCCGCCTCCTGCAAGTGCACAACTCAGATCATTTAAATGCGCACATGTCCGCATGGCCTCTGACTCATCAGTCAGTTTCAATAAAGATACACATCTATAAACCGTGTCTCCCTCTGATTTAACACTTCAGCAATCAGCAGAGATTAAAAGGGACATTTACTTTGGCACTCTCTGGACAAACACTGCCTGCAGAGCCAGGTATTTAAGGTGTAAACTCAAAGAGGAAGGAGAACACACTTGGCGGGGTGGTTTTGGCAGGAGTGGGGAGGAAAGGGTGATTCCATAGAGATTTCCCAAAGCTGAGCCAAGAAACACCAGCAGTTTGTGATCACACCTGCTGCCTAATAAGAAAGACTACTAATAACGTTCATCCTTTTGTGGAATACATTCAAGATTTAAGCAGTTTGAATTCAGACTTTCTGCAATATATTGTGCAGTATTAGTTAACTTTTTAAAATATGTAACTGATGCTATTTTAGGTTTTGAGAGGGCTTCCTGTGGAATCCAGGCTGCCTGAAGGAAGCTGAAAAGGTTACTTCCTGTTAGATAAGATGGCGACCTGACTTTGAAATATATTGCCTTCCGTTTGAGCTACAGTATATCACTAATACCCATTAGTGGAATGCACTCAAGTACTATACTTAAATACTTAAAGCCCCCCTCCAGTGTATTTTGACATTTACATATGTTAATAAAATAAAGGGTAACCCTCCCTGGCAACACTTTGGTTAGCCTGCCCTATTTAGCGTAGATAAGTAGTATATAAACATTTAATAAATGGCTTATAACACACAATGTAGTTGTAAGCATACATAACTTCTCCTGTCTCCATAGGAGAAGTTATAATTGTTGACAATAAAACCACCCAGTTTTAGCTTGAGGACCCTGACACACACAAACGCAGTTTTTTAGGGTCTAGAGCACAAAATTACTGGGAAAAAAGCTTTTTTCCCTGAGAAAATCCAGTAATTTGACTATTGTGACTATTTTTAGTCACAAGGTGGCAGCGTTGGCTCACAATACAAGAAGAATTTGGTCTTACAAATGTTCTATATGTTGTCTTTAATTCTACTTTTCACACATGTACAACTTGTGAACTGCATGATCTGCCTTTTCCACAGGTTTCTCTCGGTAGTTCTGCATTTCAACCACGATGGAAGCTGAGAGGTTGCTGTGATGGTGTGTTATATTTTATAAACATGTTTTTCCTTTCCAAAGCATACGCATCAGCCCTCATGGAGTCAACTGCACCTGCCCCGCTTAGCAGATCGGCCAAAAGATCCTCATGGATGGATGAGGCAGTCGGCCTTTGTCGGTTAACGGTTTAACAGAGGACATAAATGTGAAACCAGCACAGAAGTCTTGGTTCGCGGTTTTCAGGTTAAGATCTTTATTAATGAAGGCAAAGCCAGATCAGTCCTACAACTTATATTATCCTTGGCCAAAGACATACTCAGTCACATTTGTCTATTTGTAAGATATCTATCTGTGTGTATTTTCATGTAGAGCTAGTAAATGTTATTTAAAATATTTTTTATTAAAAAATCTTTTGTACAGCTTTGGCTTGCTCTATTTATCCTCTTAGTAAAGTTCATAACAAGTCAACTTTACATGCAGTAGATGAAGTATAGGTTGAATTGTAACTATAGACGAAATAGCACAGTTCAACAGAGTAATAGACAACAGTATGTTTTAAATAGTACCTATCAATAATTACAATAATATTATTACTGGGTAACAAGGCAGGTATGGGGGGGAAAGGGGTAACAGTGTTAATACTGCAATGAAAGTTGTTATGGCACCTGGTATTTTAAAATTCTGGCACATTTACAAAAAATGTAAATATGGAGCACTTATATTATTAATATAATGTTATTTGTTATTGTTGCTGGGAAACAAAATAAGTTTCTTTCGACATTCAGGAATAGATGCTTGTAGTTATTATAAGAGGCAGAATCTCCCCTCATGACTAGCAGGATGTCCTTACTCATGTCAGCCTGCAGCTTTTCTTTCAAACTGCATGTGTTTACTTTCTCCGCTCATTTGGAAAAGAAGATGCTCCCACTCACCAGCATCTGAGGCCCATGCAGTCTGCATTTGAGAAGCACAGATGGATCAATAGGCTCGGCTGGTTGGAATTCATCCAAACTGGATCTGCTTAGGGGTTGTTTTTCTTTCTGCTATGACTCTGTTCTGAGTTTCCACTCTGCACTTAGAGTCAATGTTGTTTTCATTTTGGCACGTAAAACTTCAACATTAGATTTCCTATCGCCACATTATCACACACGCTGCTATTGTGTTGAAATTAGTTCCCTTTCATGCGATGATAAACTTCTCTCACTGAAAATAAACACTTGGGCTTGAATTTCTGTAATCTTGTCTGCATGCCAAAAGAGCCTCGCTCTTCATTCTACGGCATGTAGGAGTCATTCAGAAGTCTGAGTCTCCTGTTTCCGCTCCGTCACCGCAGATGAGAACACCACCTGAAATGAGTGGACAAGGGAGGTGGAAGGAGTGTTATTCCTCCAGCAGCAGAGGGGAGATAAGGGGATGACTTTTTCCTCTGCCAGTGGCTCCAGCGATAGCAGAGGTCCTCTGGCTTGGCCAAGCTCGATAAGCCCGGCTGTGCCATCCTGTGGGGCTTATCAACTCCACCAGCGAGCCTCAACAGTTAGTCAGTCCAAGGGCCAGAAATATTTTTGACTTTGGTGTCAGTTTGTCTTCTTGAACAGGGAAAAATAATGACGATGCACGTGTTCTGCATTGTTAAAGCTGCTGTCGATATAAATCAGCAATGTGACCTGGTGCATCCTGCACGTTTCTGCAGCAAAGACTGGTCTGTGCTGTGCAGTTAGTTAATCTAAACTCACTCAGAGTTCAAATCAGATAGGATATGGTAACATAGCGTAATACAGCACGGCTAGACAGCTCTCCGTGTGTCTAGTGACAGAGAAAGTAATCAAGTGAAGAGGATCCATTTCCCTCGCTATTTCTTTTAATGAAGTCGTGTTATAAAGGAAGGAGATAGTGTGGAAAAAGGAGAGAAAGATAGACAAGAAGAGAAAGAGGGAAATAAGTTGGCTGAAACACAACTTTAATAGGCAGGAAGACACTGGGAGATCAGTTACATCAGTCTGTCCAGACTAAAGACAGTTCATTTAGTCTGAGCTGTTATCTCGCCACATCGCAGTCTCTTTGATTTAGAAACAGGATGCTGAAGGAAAAAAAAGAGCTCACTCCATTTGAAACTGACCAAAGATCTCAGGGCTCAGTGCAGCAAACTGCATTTAATTTACTGTGTTCAACTGACTTTAAAACCAAAATTAAATGCTCCATGACACTGGGTCAACTAGCCTTTGAAAATAATAGCTGAGGTTGTTTTAAACTGCTTGGAGATTTAGATGGGAGGGTTAACAGTGCAGCTCATTTTGAGCAAGAACATAATCTGAGCAAACCACAGGAAATGACAAAAAGCATGAGGGTATATGGGTTTAAAGAGATGGACAGAGACTACCTAGCCAAATTTAAATTTTTTTTAATGTAATATATAAATATAAGCATTTCTTTGTATAAAAATCCTTTGACTTAGTGTCAAGTCATGCAGGTACAAAACATTTTTATTTGATTTTGCCTGTGCTGATCATTGGCCTGATTTTATTACCAATTTCCTTTTTTTCTCTCTCGTTCTCTCAAGCAAAAAAGTAGTCATGATATTAGTGGAATACATGTGTAATACTACAGTGGTCTTAAAGAGGTCATATTTTGCTTTTTTGACCTTTTAGATATCTTTTTTTGTGCATGTAATAGGTTTGCAAAGTGAAAAAGCCCGAAGTCCAGCCCAAAGGGAGTTCCCATCTCCCACAGAAAACACTATCTGAACTGCTTGAACAGCTTTTTTGCAGTCCAGCTGTTTCACTTTGATTGTTGACAACACAGCAAAATGCGTGTCATAATGCTCGCCAAGCGGCTAGTCAGGCACACCCTCAAAAACACCTGTGGAAAAACACACTGAGCTGCAGCACACAGTGACAAGATGTCCGCCTGCTTCCTCTCCTCTCCCTTCCAAACACTAGCTTCCCTCCAGGCAGTCAATGGACATAAAGTTGTTACTGTGATGTAGAGACAGAGCTCAGTTAAAACTTTATGTATGAAAGATACATTTGTTACAGATTTATAACTCACCACTCTGAAACTCTTGCTCCAGTCCATGTTGATAAGCTGGTAAGGGAACATGTACAGCTGAAACAAAGCCATGTTTGCTTCTCACTGATCCACCCTTCTCTGCTTCTGATTGGCTAGTAGTCCTTAACTAGGAACTGCGCATGTGCAACTCCCAACAAAGATCTTGTAAAGGCAAGATATATCACTCCATAGATAAAATGAAGCGTTCAACACAGTGTGAAAAGAGGAGCTGCAGCAATGTGCAGTATGACAAAAAATATGGTGTTTTTTGAAAATAAAACCATGTAAACATGTTCTGTTACAACCCCTAAATAAGATTTTGAACCTGAAAATGAGCATAATATGACCTCTTTAAGTGCTAGCAGTATTAGTATTATAACATATGCAATCAACTCTGTCATTGCTCCTTTAGGCCTCACATATCCCAGATCCAGGGCTTTGATCGGTGGGAACTCAAAAGTTTCAGTTTGCTCAGGCGGTGAAATTTGTTACAAATTTTTCAACAACAAACTCTTGGATGGTAAGTTTCACCTTAAAGTTACAATGTGTAATAGTTTGTTTAAAATATTAAAAAAATTAACTAACATGATCAACAGAATGTGAAGAAGTAACAGTTCTGACATCACGGCAAAGACATTCTTCTATTGTGTTGCAGAGATATCTACTAAAGTTAGCATGCTAACCCGCTAGGCCCGATGCTGCGGCAGGAGCTGTGCTCTCTCCCTCCCGCTCCTCTATCTCTCGTTCCTCTGCTACCTCTACTTTTTTGCCTCCTGCCATCACTTGATCTTTACTGTCTCTGACTGGGCAGACTGGGTGTGAAATCGTCATTTTCCGGGGACACGCGGAAGGCAGACACGCAACAAAGCGCTGCCCACTTCCTTTAACCGCTCATGTTAACCTTCTGGTCTGTTCAGACTCTAGGCAAGAAAACACACTTATCTACTGTTAACGGTATTAATGATTTATAATAGAAATGATCTAATTCTAATAAATTATAAATTATAAGTACTGATTCCACATATTTGTCAGTTGTGACAGAAAGGAGCAGAAACACAGAGGTAGAAGAGAAGCCCCTCTCCGCAGATCATCACACACAGCGTGTGTGGTTTGTGTTGGAAGTCACCTCTGTTTTAGTAACTTTATATCAAACTGATATTGATGCACCTTATGTGTCGCTATCAAGATTGCCCACTATTAACTATACTGTCAACAATTCCCTCCTAACTAATTAAATGAATGCTTGAGTGCCAGAAACATTCAGGTTATATCTCTTTGCCCTCCAGGAGCTTTATGCAGTGTGACTGTCCCGGACCAGAGCTATAGGCCTCATACAGCCACTCCACACTGTACTGAAGTGTCACCTGTGGGAAGTGAGCTCCTGCCCACGGAGTGCTACAGAAGCGTTCAGACCTCCCTCTAATGAAAGCAGAGCGCTGCTTCCTTCCTTTCATTGAGTGCTTTGAGACGCAGCACAACAAAACTTGCTTGAAGGGACTCTTCAGCTCGCCTCTTAAGCTTTCATCACAAATACAGCAACATCGCAAGACCCCCTTCAAACCAAAGCCCATTGACAACAGATCTCCTCTGTCACATGTCAAAACACTGAAAGATCACTTTCATCGATAAAAGTCTGAAGGAAGGACTGTAGACATGGCAAACACTTTATTTCTAATCTATATGTGGTAGCCAGTTCTATAGTAACCAAACACTTCCCCATATTGTCCTGAGAAGCTCTTAAGCTAGAGACTGGGTGACCAGTATGGGGCTTTTATAAATGGGTTTTTTTTTAATATTGTTGAAATATATATATTTTTAAGACTTTTATTGTCCCCAAAGGGTAATTTGTTTAGGACTCTCTGTCCATTCTGCAGCTTTACAAAAACAACACAAAAATAACAGTCACATCTCTCAACACATGCTCTCATGCAACACAACACATGGTCTCATGCAACACAACACATGGTCTCATGCAACACAACACATGGTCTCATGTGCATAAGCATATACACGCCTTCTCACAGTGGCTGCATCTGATGGCACAACCCATAATGCCTATACTGCCATGAATGTGGTGCAGGTTAGGTGATGTTCATCTATTTAAAATGAGTGAAATAGTTAATTGAAGATGGAGAAGTAGACAGAAAACAAGAAAGAAAGTAATAAATGTTTACAGGAAATGCTGAGCTGTAACTCTGCTAGAGATGTCACGATTTACCAAATGACGGCTGACATGATGCGTTTACTTTTGGGTTTATATTACAGCTTGTGTTGCAAAGAAAATTAAATTAAGCACTTAAAGATGGCCTATTTATTTTATTTTATGATTAGGCCACTTTTGCTATGTTGCGAAATAAGTTTTGAAAATGTGGTGCCTCGTTGTGTCAAGTGTACATACACACAAATAGAATAGCTCAGGAAAATGTCCGGCCCCCGGGCCCTAGCTTTCTGAAAATGTAGCCCCCTGAAAAATATAGTCAAATATATGCACTATTGGTGGTTATTGTTTCATGAGTGAGTGTGACAATTACGAGTTCAACCAGTGGCCACAGATTGAGCTCTCCCAGCACTCCCAGCTAAATAAAACAGGCCTGGTTCACGTCAGCCATTAGCAGACCAGTGTTGTTCCTTTTCTAAGTGGCCGCCTGTTTAATAGCTATTCTTACTCAATAGGCCTCCAGCAAACGTACATTAAACAAACATTAGAAGACGGGTCCCAAAACAGTAGTGGCGGAAATGGTTAAAGTGGGTATAGGCGTATCCCAAACACAATGTATGGCAAAACATTCATTAACACAGCAAGAGCAAGAACGGACATAAGGATGCAGGAAACTGTTTGCAGTGTTGAAGCAGCATCCAATCCGTTTTTATTTAGACTAACAGCAGTGTAATGGTACAGTCAAGTTAAAATAACATACTAATACAGGGTTCATGGATTAATACACTCATGATATTTTTAACCAAGTTGGACTGAAAACAAACTTTCTCATTTTTTCCGCATTTCAAACTACCACTTTCTAATTAGCTACCTTTATAAAATGTTTATAAGTTGTAACTAATGGCTTATTGATAACTAAAAATTATTTACTAATTTTTAAAGGCATTAATAAGAACATATATTGAATATATGTTCAAAGCACAAATCATTCCTATGTTAATTCGTTCCTCTTTTACTGTTTGTTAAATTGCTCTCTTTTGTTTAATTTAATTTAATTTTAAATAATTATATAATATATTCAGATATTTTTCTATCTTTCTCCCTAGTTTTGTTTTGTCTGTGATTGGCTTATATTCTGTTATTGACAGCTGTGCCACTATTATTGTATGAGTACGTCTGGTAAATGTACTCAGTGTTGGTAAAACAAAAAGAACTATGCTTAACATAATTATGTTCATAAGCATATTCATTATTGTTAATGACTAATTGCCTTATAAAAGAATAAAAAAACAATAATAATAATGTGTGCCAGGTATTTATCCTTTTCATTATGTGCAATCTTGAATTGTAAATTCCGTAAATAAATGCTAAAGTTGTTAATAAATGGATTTTGGTCCAGAGCCTTTGCAGCTCTTTTACACAAGGGAAGTGCAAAATTCCATATTTTGCTTCTCTTATAACTGATCTTTTTAGTAGAGCCTAACCGATTTATCGTTTTGCAGATATTATATTATAACAGCCGATATGACTATTGAAAAAGAAACAGAAAGTCGAAGCCTTCCCTCATGTCATTAGTGTTGCATAGTTTGCCCACCAGAGGGCGCTCTGCAGCGCCTCTGTTCAAAACACTGCAACACCACAGAACAAAACATCAGTCTACCAGTAGCCCTCACGCTCAGTGTTCCCGATGAGTTGGTCTTTTGTCACATCAGTTACATGCCTTAAATATTAATAAAAATAGCCCTGATCACTTTTCCTCTCCGGAGACCAGAATTGCTAACCCTCCTGTTTTTCACTGCCCTGTCCAGGCTCACAGCAGTGTGTTTAATGTTATGGTTGTTGAAGGCTACGCTGCTGACAAACGTGATTGTAGATTTATTCCTGAAACAGTTTGGCAGTTCTAGCGACCGGTCCTCTCATTTCTCTCTAATTTATTACTTCTAAATATTTTCTAACATCGCCAACAGCAGCTAACTCTAAATTAGCCACAAAGCTAATGCTGTGTTTATCAGTGGAGGAGGCTAACATTAATGAGTGATTAAACTAGTGTCTCTAGTTACAGTCTCCGTGTCAGAAATGATTAAACCAGAGGGGACTAAAAGGGAATAAACACACATTTGCAGGTCCTCATTGTAGACAGTCCTGTAGTATTATATTAATTCAAGGGCAGCGTTTCCTCTGCATCATTGTATCATAGAGCCTGAAGTGTGTTAAGAAATCGTTTCTGTACCATTGCATAGAATTAACAGAGTGCAGGTTTTAAACTAGATGTAGAAAGTAGTCATTGTGGCAGATTATATGTAAGGTAATGACTACTGCATGACAAAAAAATATATATAATTATTTGCCTATGTAGGCGAGCCCTGTTTATCATTATTATGATAGCAATGACACGAGAGATGATATATGGTATTCCAACGAAGGTTAAAATCAAGGGCAACTGGACTTGGTTGAAGATACTGGAAGACGTTTCGTCCCTCATCCAAAGGACTTCTTCAGTTCTGACTGACTGGCAGGGAAACTCAGCTATTTAACCTCAGTGGGGTCGTGGCCAGGGTCATCGATACCGCTGGTTCGTTAGTGTTCCTTGTTTCTGTGACGACAGTCGTTACAGTCGTTAAGACTACCTGTGGCCAAGACTGAACGACCCTCGTTGGTATCTTCACCTGAGGCCAATAGGTTACGTTTGTTGAGTTTCCTGGGAAGTGATGAAAGGACAGCATTGTAAGTGGGGGATAAGTGGTGGCGTAGACCCCCTCCCCTGTTCAATGACGGCTTCTCAACCCTGGTGTAGATGGCTTCCTTGACACCTCTTTCAAACCATCCATCTTCTCTGTCTAAAATGTGCACCTGGTGGTCCTCAAACGAGTGTCCTCTGTCCTTCAAATGTAAGTAGACTGCAGAGTCTTGACCTGAGGAGTTGGCCCTTCTGTGTTGAGCCATGCGTTTGTGTAGTGGTTGTTTAGTCTCCCCAATATACATGGTATTATTATTTTTAGTAATAGTACTATATTGGTATTTTTTATAGTTTCTGTTTCGCTGGCCCCCACAACACATATACTATTTAATGTTCATTAGTAGTAGTACTCATAATAAATCAGATGTTTTACACATCTGACTCTCATTTATCATTCAAAAGTCTCATTTAAAACTTAAAATTTAATATATTTTGCTGCACTTTTGTTCCAAGTAACAATAAAAAAGTTTATTTTTATACTGCATTATGGCATGGTATCTTGGTATGAGGTGCCCCTAGGGACATTATTCAGAATTACCATGCATTTTCCTCTCACATACACATATGAAACCAAACTCATTCACATACTATACTGAAAATCTCACACACATACAAGTAAAATGCTTTTACACACAACTGAAACACTCTCACACACATACAACTGAAATGCTCTCACACACTCAAGTAAAATGTACGTTGTATAAAAGCATTTCAGTACGTTGTATGAGAGGATTTCAGTTGAACAGGAAGGCATTTCAGTTGAACAGGAAGTTGTTTAAATAAAAGCACACATCTGACAATACAAGCGAAGAATTGTTGATCGTACAACGGCATTATGTTTATTGCCTCTGACAAGCATCGGCGCATAGTTTGATTTCTTCCAAAGTATATGTTCAATTTCAAACTAATCAGATGGGCCGGCTTTAGCCCACTGCTAGTTAGCTCCTGGCAGAGCTAGAGAAGGAGAAATTCTTTAAGAGACAAATGTGACATTCACTAAGAAGTTACATAAAAAAAGAATTATCTGTACACTGAATAGATTTGAAGCTCTATAGATGGTGTCATTTATTGTGGTGGGTGAAAAACGTTAACTGATAGAAAGCACATATTTGCATTCGATCAGCTGATTTATTGATTTATTTTTGCTCTGTGTGGGCTACTTGCCTGAGAATACTTCAGAGTTTGCAACATTGCAATTAATGATACATCTAGTGGGGTTCATAATTTCTCAGTCAGTAGGTCATTCTTTGTTTAAGCACTTTACCCAGTTATGTTTGGATTTGTGCTCATTCTCTTGTCTTTAAACTAGACTTACTGTACATGAGAGCAGCAAACAAGGCACTCTTCAAAACCTTCTCTGGCTCTAGTTGCTGAGTGTAAGGCTCGTATGTTACCTTCAAGTATAAGGTACAATTTAAAAAAAAAATGCATAACTATTTCGTCTTTTGACTTTTTCTGACCAAGGTCAGAAGACGAAATGGTATTTTCACTTTTCAACTTATACTATACTGCTCTCCCTTAGCAAAAGAGTTAAGATTTAATATTCAATGTTTTATCTGTGTTGCATGATGAGCTGGTTCTTTCAATTGACGATCAGAATGTAAAATGAACATTTTCAGTCAGTAGTAAAGACAAAATAAGTCTAAAGTATAAATATATTTAGAATTTATTGCAAAGGGAACCATAAACCATTGTTTTTTTTAATGGACATAAAACACACATGTTTAAAACCACAGTGGACAATGAGGAGATCCAGTGCTGCTCTTCCTAGCAGGGAGTGGGAATAAAAGTAGAGAAGGCCTTTTAATGCCTTAATAGGCCAAAAAGTGGAAATAATAACTATGGCTACCATTATGCAAGCAAAATAGCTCATGTTACCATATTTAACTTAACATTAGCTTACCATTTACTTATTAACAGAAACACTATAATCAAGTGACATTCAGGTTTAATTGATTTGGTTCAAATAGTTTGTTAGACATTTAACAGTTAGAACTTAGTTTAAAGCTGATTCACGTTTAGACAATTGTGGTGTTGCAAACCACAATTACAGTAAATACTTAAAATTATTAAGGCATTTTAAATCTTATGTATAATGTCAATAACATAAATCATTATTTAAAGTTTTGGTGTATAGCTTTAATGTTAACTAACCTGAAGTGCAAGCTGGGATCATTGGCTGGGACCAACCGTAGTATTTCACTTATATGTGTGTCAGGTTTTCATTTGTGTGTGTGGGAACGTTTCAGTTGTGTATGTAAAAGCATTTCACTTGAATGTGTGTGAGCATTTCAGTTGTGTGTGTGAGAGCGTTTCAGTTGTGTGTGTGTGAGCGTTTCAGTTGCGTGTGTGAGAGCGTTTCAGTTGTGTGTGTGAGAGCGTTTCAGTTGTGTGTGTGTGTGTGTGTGAGAGCGTTTCACTTGTGTGTGTGTGAGCGTTTCAGTTGTGTGTGTGTGTGTGTGAGAGCGTTTCACTTGTGTGTGTGTGAGCGTTTCAGTTGTGTGTGTGTGTGTGTGAGAGCGTTTCACTTGTGTGTGTGTGAGCGTTTCAGTTGTGTGTGTGTGTGTGTGAGAGCGTTTCACTTGTGTGTGTGAGAGCGTTTCAGTTGTGTGTGTGTGTGTGTGAGAGCGTTTCAGTTGTGTGTGTGTGAGCGTTTCAGTTGCGTGTGTGAGAGCGTTTCAGTTGTGTGTGTGAGAGCGTTTCAGTTGTGTGTGTGTGAGCGTTTCAGTTGTGTGTGTGTGTGTGTGAGAGCGTTTCACTTGTGTGTGTGAGAGTGTTTCAGTTGTGTGTGTAAAAGCATTTCAGTTGTGTGTGTATGAGCTTTTCAGTATAGTATGTGAATGAGTTTGGTTTCATATGTGTATGTGAGAGGAAAAGTACATGTATATGCATTGTAATTCTGAATAATGTCCCTAGGGGCACCTCATATCTTGGTATGGTCTCAACATAACAATTGTTAGGGAAATTCTTGGATTTTATTGGATTTTAAAATCCTCGAATATCGAAATCGGTCGGGCTCTACTTTTTAGTAAACAATTAATTAACCATGAATAAAATCATTAGTCAAAACATATAAAGCCCTTATAAAGGGTATTTTATTAGGAAGTAGTACCAAAAACAGGGTTGCCTTTACAAAATGCAAGTAATAGACTCTCTTAAAGGAAAAAAAAAAATGTCCAAACACGAATGTCATCATAACGATGAAGAGCAAATATAAAGTTGGCAGGTCACAATCTCTAAACACATTCAAACCTTGAAACCACTGACAGGTTACAGTGTTTAACGGAAGACATTTAACTGCTCCCTCTGGTATTTAATGTATTTTTAAGCACCGGGATGTATATTGATTGATTGTTTGATTAACTTCATTATCCAAAAGAGAAGTGAATTGCAAAAAAACCCCATCATAAAACAGAACATACACAGACATAGTACACACAAGACAGATACCCAGTGGTGGTGACAGCCCACATGATACCAAATCATCCAGGCAGAATAAATACTCTGGAGCAGTTCTTATATAAGAATAAATTAGAAGTAGTAAGTTAGAATAATTTATGAAAACAACACAGTAACAAACTATATTGGCACAGTACCGGCTATAGTATAAGTGCACCAAACTTTCTATGTGCAAACTAAAGTTGGCAGAAATGCATGTGGGCACCTGCAACTGATGTATGTATGTTATTAAGTGCAATGGCAGATAGGATGGAAGAGATGCTGGCTCTAGTACTTTTGGAGCCAGGGCCCCAAAGACATCCTGAAAGAAGGACCTTAACTCACTGAACATGCAGAATGTCAAGGCTCACATTTTTGTATCACCATGAATTGTTCCATGGTATATTGTTAAACCCCTATGGGATAGGATGCGTGTCATTCTTCAACATACTGCAACTTCAGGGCAACCACACCTTTTATTATGCAGTCTCATATATTCTCAGAGCCACCTTCTGATTTTAAAGGTTGGCTTCTGTGCCTCATGCAAACATCCCTGTAAACTTTCATATTTCCTTAAACATATTTCTGTATGAAATTCTTTAAAATTGCTGTCTGGGAAAAATGCATGAACTGTTTATCTGTCCTGGAGTTCTATTATGACACAAGTGAGGCCTGACAAATATCGCGTGCAAGCACGTTATTTTCTCCAGAGCACCGTTCTCACTGCATTTCGGCAATTTTTTCCCACTGTTGGCCTTGGTCTTTACATCTGCTTATCGCTGCTGCCACAGTAATCTGACACAGACATTTGCCGGGCCTGACATTTGCACAGAAGACGGGGAAAACATTCCTTTTTCCCATCCTGGTAAATCTGTTTGCCATTAGCCATGTCAGAGAACCAAATGCATAAGCTTCACTCAGGAATGGCTTGGTCATGCAAGGGTCAATCACTCACGGTTCATTATTTCAGCGGCAGCCAATGGATTCCTGCTACAGGAGTTATGTGACGTGAGAAAAGATAGTTTGAAAGGTCAAGTACAACTGGAAAGAAGTTCAGCACTAATTCCACCCTACTGTGCTGTGATTGGTTTGCTTGTTAGTTCTAACCCTTGCGATTAGATGCAAGCTCCACCAATCGAATTCTTCATGTTTTCTATTGTTCTCTATGGTAATCTGCATCTGGCTGAGGGAGACAATATATTTTTTCACCATGACAGGCCAAACCTTCGTAGGGAATATAAACAACTGAGCTGCTGAGAGAATTATAGCAGTTAATTATGTCCGTAGTTGGAAAGGTCTCTCTCCACTGAATGCTTTACAGTCACAAATAACAGGAAGCACTAAACTAGATAAACAATTGTCATGATAGTCTTCTAATTTATTGTTCTGTCATAACCTACTACAGCTGTTACTACATATTTTACTGCAGGCATGTGAAGTAAGTATTTCTCATTTGCCTCATGCACTTTCTACTGAGATTTTGTTTACCTTTGATAAAATATTACAATCCTTTTGCCAGACAAGAATGTCAATGTTGGATGATCCGTGATGAGACACAACTCTGGTGAAAGTTGGATGTGCTGCACTGCCATCCACCACTCCTACCTCCACATCCTTACTTTTCACCTTATATTCAAGGGCTTACTACTTACTGCACTGCCACCAAACTTTGGTATTGGACGTAAATCAAGTGGTATGAAATCTTCCAATCGGGACGTAATTCTTGGGGATTCTCTGCTAAATATTGTATACTCAGGATTCACTGACTAGCCTTTACTTACTTTGCTAATGTTTTGTGGTCATACAGTAGCACGCTAACTTAGGAAGGAACATTTTAATTGCCCATTTGCAGTTCAGCTGTTTTAATGCTAAATCCCGTATTACATTCTACAATAGTACAGTAGGTGTTGCTTTACAGTCACAAACAACAGCGAGCACTGAGCTTGATAAGCAAGTGTCATGATAGTCTTCTAATTCAGGGGTTTTCAAAGTGTGGGGTGGGCCTCCCTAGGGGGGCTCCAAACAGTTTCAGGGGAGGCTCAGTGAATGGAAGTGAAACAATATTACATTACTTATTGCATTAGTTTTCAAAAGGAGATCACTCAGATAACTAAAACATTTCTCATTTGCCCCTTGCAGTTTCTACCCAGATCTGGTTTATCTTTGATAAAAAATCCCGACCCTGTCGCCAGACAAAAACATCAATGTTGGACGTGCAAATCCCAATGTAAATTTTTTTAATGTCAGTAACAAATGTTTTTGAAATAATATGGTAAGCAGATATGGTTAAAGTAAGGCAAAGACTGTGGTCACAGTTAATGAAGCACAACACACCACAGAACCCAGCTCTTATTAGTAAAAATCACGAAACAAAACAAACATAAGAAAACTACAACTAAGGACTTCCTCGGAGATACATAATTAAAGGTTTTAATCAATTGAGTGTACAATTGTCCATTAAATAGCACATAAGCAAGAGTACTCATCATGCAGAGTGGCTAAACCCAAGGTCATATCACTATACTGTACTACAGTTAGGGATGCATCAATGAGCTCATTAGCCAATGTTGGGGCTTACAACGGTGGGGCCAACCCAATTATTTCCCATACTACTGCAATTTCATCCTCAAGTTGATTGTATTTTATTTTGTTTTAATAATTATGAATAAAGATTGCAATATTAGCCTAGTGCAAGCACTAAGCAGCAAAAGAATAGAAACACTCAAACTGAGCACAAGCACCACAAATCTGCACTCAAGCACAAAACCTGAGCAAATGCACCTAGCCAAATTCCTGAATATATGTTGTATAATATCGGCTAGATTGTGAATTACACTGTATAAAATCTTTCACTCTGGTGAGATTTGGATGTCCTCCTCCACTTCCATTGCCACATCCTTACTTTTCCATCTTACATATATTAAACGTCACACTTCTTACTGCATTGCCACTGAACTCTGTCAGTGGACAGTATGTCGAGGTGTGAAATCTTCTAATCTGGATGTAATTCTTACGGATTCTCAGCAGAAAATTCTATACTCAAGGTTCACCGACTAGCTTTTACTTACTTTGCTTACTTAGTAGCCTTTCCCACAGCTTTTGACCATATATCACAAGTGTCATTACGTGACCTAAATACGAACTTTTGTTCACAACAGCGAGGTGTCATCAATAGCAAGTCAGTGGACAGTCATAAGAAGATAGGCCATTCACATCCGACACTAAAGAACGGGTTTATGATCTCCCACATATGAAACGACATGTTATCACGGAACTGTTTTTAGGTCACGTGATAGACAACTAAGCCAAGTTGTGACAGATTGTGTGATGAAAATCTGCCTGTGTGTTTTGTTCAGCTCAGCCTCTAACTGAACTCTTTTCTTAAACTCTGGGTTTTTTTGTTATTTCCCTCCACTCTCTCTCCTGTTTCCATATGTCTCTGAACGTTTGTAAAGCAGATTAATAACCCCCCAGGATAAGTGCATATTTTTTGCCTATGTGAAAACATTTTCAAGTCTTACTGTCAATTCCGCCTCACTGGATGAACTTTTCCGTAGTCTGATCTATCTATCTAAAATTTGTCTCAATTTCTATCTGAAGCCCAGCCATAACATTCTGCAATAGTAAGTTTGAAGAATAGTTTTATTTAGTTTGAAAGAAAAAGTTGAAACTTAGCAACAAGTAGAAATAAACAGCACATACAAAAGTTGGAGATCCAGATCAATGATAAAATTGAATAAAAAGAAAAACTTCACAGGAAGTTTTAAGCACTTACCATCAATTTTCAGTCCAAAAAATTCCATTAGGCAATCCTATCGTCTGAACTACCCTTTAATCTACTGAGCATAGACTGATAAGATGCTATCACTGCCATTGCTTTTACCTAATCTTTCTATTCTGGAGCTGTAAATATTTTCCTTAATAATTTCCATCATATTAACTGAAAATAAACCTTATTTAGTAAAACATTTTGAGGTTTAAATTTCAATATGCCTCCCAGTGACCTTAACAGTGAACTTAAACCATCACTGCATGGACACACATCAAACCCAAACATCTTAAGTTCACCATGTCTTTAGAAATCTATGGTGTTTGTATCACGGATTTAGCTTGAGGTGTTAAACTGTCATGAGACACGCTTTAAGAGGAGAGATCTGCTCCATCTGTGTAGCCCTTATGCAATTAACATGTTTCCCATAATAACTAACATGTGCAGAAACATTTAAACAGCTGGCTCGTCACACAAAAGACACATTCAACAAATGTTCTGTTTCATGTGGCTGCTGGAAATGCATTGATATAATCAGTAATTTCCTTTAAATCAATATTTTCAAGAGGGATTTCACTATGCAGCTGAAACTCGCATGACTGTTTGTTTATCCTGGATGCCAACCACTTTTTCAGCGTGTAAATGTTTCAAATACTGTAGGCTTACCAAGGCTCATTAATTCTAAAACATACACAAAGCTCCTCCCAGTCGTGTGGTCCACTCTGTCGTTTGCGTGACAAGTCATATTCTCTTTTTTCCTCCCCTTTCTACTTCACCGACATCCCTCAAACCACCAATCTCTCTACATCCTGTGCATTGAGAGCTCACTCTGCATGTCGTTTGAGTCAGGATGTTTTTACCCTCTTCGTTTTCCTATTGCTGTGGGAAGTCCTGGGTTGTGGCCCAATCATTTTAGTTTTTATTAAGATGTGGTGATAACGTGGCAGGTTGATTGCCACATGGAGCAGCATGAGGAAAGGGTGCGGCGAAAGCCCTCAATTAGGCGTCATTTAAAGAAGCCTGAGCTAGATAAAGCAATTATAACATCACTACAGGGAGGCTCTGTGGTTAAAAGGTAGCATGACATCAGGGTATACTACAGAGGAAGCTGCAGCGCTGACTATGAAAGGCTTTCACCCTACAATAATATGACAGCAATTCCTTATAGGCTAGGTGGATTCAAGTGTGAGAAATCAAGAGCAAAAATAACAACACAGGTGATATTATGCGTCATTTACCGGATCTCCACTGTTCTGTTCTAGTATGCATACAATTAGCTGGATATTTAAAACTTAAGAGGAAAATATGGCCTCACAGTGACATTCTGTGTTCAAGTGTAGCGCATGACCTGCCACGCGCCGCTACTGGTTAAATGCATTTCTTGTCACTCTCTCTACCAGTAGAAATTACAGGATTAAAATTGAACACAGTCTTATCACACAATTTGTACTTGCAGTGGCCTGGGACCACAAACTTCTTGTGCTATCTTTATAATTGAGGAAACTAGAAAGTAAAGCAAAGATTTATCTCTGTGAATGAGCAAATAGGAGGAGTCCCACAACACTGCAAAATAGACCGCATACTGTTAGCATGGGTGGAAATGTATTTGTAGACATAATAGGTCGTCATGGAGCCAAACTTTGACAGGAAACCAGCTAATGCCATCAAAGTATTATGTAATTATAATTGCCATACAGTGAACCTATTCTCCTTAATCTGTCGTAACTGCCCGAAATCTTAAATTGAATTCATTATCATTCCACAGCTGCAAGCAACTGAACACCATACAGCTTATTTAAATTTTAAACATCCCATAATTTAAATTAGTAACCCTCCAGTAACAAGCACACCTCTGTAAAAAAAAAACAATGAAAAAAAACAGGCTTCTGGATTAGCTGCCGTACATGTTCCTGTTGTCATGGAAAAACATGTAACTGCAATTTCTCTGTATCACGTTTTGTACATGTGGCATTCATACTGTGCTCACGCTCCGCTGTCTGCACTGTTTTGACTGATGCCTGTTGCACATCCCACAGTAACACGATAGGCATCGCGCTGAAACCTCCCCACACCTGTTAAGCATTCGAGTGCTCTCAGCCGTCTTCAAACAGCGCTGTCTATCAACATCTGCAGCTGTGTGCAAAGCCTTTTATGTATATGGGTTGTGGCGTAAGAGGGAATGCTCATGTTATGAAGATGTGTGACGTCTGACTGACTTCAAGGCTGAAATGTTTCTATTTGGTCTCTACGTATTGCTATAGTTTTTTCCATCTCGCCTAAAATATAAATATTCTACCAGAATTGTGCCCTCTTAACCCTGTGATGAGAAACACTATGTGATGCTATATAATCTCCCTTCACTTAAATAGCACCGCAACATAAACATGATGAGATCTTGTGATTGTTTCTTGATTGCTAGCATCTAACATGCTGATTACCCGACTGCATAGGCTTCCCCCCAAGGGGCTTATCAGGGTATGCAACTGTTCCCCTCAGCCTCAGCCACAGGAAACGAGGGGTAGGATACGTTCAGGGGGGTGTGGTGAGAGTGCAGCCCGGGGATGGAAAAGAGGAGTGTCTGGGAGCTATCATCCTCTGCATTACAGTTCACACCCTCTTGATGCATCAGCGCGGTTGAGAATTACATGTGGAGGCCAAGGACCTCACTGCAAAAATGTCTCTGTATATCACTCTATTAAAGTTGGTATGAACATTCATGGTCCTAACATTGATTCCTAGTCTGTAATCGCAGCTCACATCTCTGATTTGTTCAGCAATTCAGGTCTGGTGTTGTGTTCATGGATGGCTATTTCTGCCAATCAGAGCTTTGTAGGCATTATTAAGAATGGGGACCTCATTTTCCTACATTGCTAGCTAGCTAGCTAGCTACATCCAAAAAACATCAACAGAGAAATGGCCACAAGCGTAGCTGAGCTTGACTCAGCTGTACAGGTTGTAAGACAACTTACAGAATTAATAATAATAAATTTAAATTGTAAATTTTTTTCCAATTGCTGTGAAAAACATTAAGTTAGATAACTGCTAGCATTCGCTACTGCAGGCTCTGCAACATCTGCAGTGGGGAATGTGGTTCTGTGCTAATTGATTAGGGCAAAACAAAATAATAAGATGAGATAAGATGAACACATGGTTGTCTCAATATTAATAGTCTATATTGTGTTTGTTCATAGTGTGCATATATGTGTTCTCTATACTGTAGCCTGTCTGATTTATTATGGTATTATTGTATAAGTAAGCACATCGTGAGCAATGTATAATCCAGAGTCAAATTCCTTGTGTGTGTACACATACCTGGCAAATAAAGCTTATGATATGATTTTAGTAAAGCTACTGTGTGGCTTATTGCTCTTGAGCTCCACCATTTTACATTATTAGTCTCAGTGAAGTTGTAAGAATAGTAAAATCTAAGCTTTAGTCTTGTTTTGTTCTTTAAAATGCAATAATGTCAATGGGATAAAGTAAATGAAATATTACAAAACAGTGATTAAATGATCAAATGTTCAAATGTTATTTCTCTTTGTAAACACGTGAAAACAAGAAACAAGGACTTTTCAGAATAAATACAAAATTTAAGGATTTGTAGATATATATATAAATCTAGATTTAAAAAACAAAAACTGGACAGGAGGATGAGTCCATGCGTACATTTTGGAGACAGGGGAAATCTGTGACGTAGATGGAGAAAGTAGGCACAGTAGTGCACATCTTCACCATCAGACATGTCGCCTTCTTAAATTGTTTACACAGCCATACAATATAAGGTAAAACAGTGCATTAACAGGTTTGTCTGTGGTCTCAGCCATGTCAGTGTCTCCCTCCCTCCTCTGACACTTTGCCACGCACACGTTTCCCTGAGTATAGAGGCCATTCGGCATTCCAGCGGTGACAGCTCGGATGTGCCCTTGTCCCCGCCAGTAGCAGACATGTTCTGATAGTAATAACTTTATTGCAGACACAGGTCCATATAACACATCATACAGTACACAATACAAGAAAATACATAAATAGAAAATACATACATAAAAATTCCATATTAGCCTAGGATATACAGACTATTGCACCAATGTCGTCTTAACCTAGAAGTGTATCTATAACAGCTTTTCAGAGGACTGACTAGGGCTTCAATTATATGATTCTCTGACTTGTCCAGGCGACACATAAAACTAAACATCAGTTGTCTTAAGAGTGTGTCCCAAGTTGGCACTCTAGTAGACACAAACAAATGACCAGCACTATGCCACCTAGGGACACGAAGCAGCAGCCTCATTGCATCATTATATGCTACCTTAAGCCTCTGCATACTCTTTTTCTTATAGTTAGACCACAACTGAGCAGTATATAGCGGTGTAATGTAGGTTCTAAACAGAGAGCATTTCACATGGTCAGAACACATGGAAAACCTCCTTATAAGCACGTTAGCTTGAGAATAAATTTTACAGCGCTGATAGTGAGATGCAACAGTTATTTTTGCCTCCACCTTTGCGGTGGTTGGTGGTTGGTTGTTGCCATGATTTACCCAAAGAACTATTTATTTGCAGGCTGAGAGTGTCGAGGTTGGGAAATGAGGCTGATCTACGTGCGTACATTTCCAGGTGGACTGTAATTTATAATGGGAACGCCTGCAGGTGTGTGAATGCCATTTTCGGCTTATGTGCGCACATACACTTTTATAAATGAGACCCCAGGTCCTTTCTCCTCGCCACCATGCTTCACATCTTTGACTTCAACAACAGTCACCCGCCGAGGATCAGAAGTGGACAACTTTTTTACCCATGCAGGTATACTGACCCCTAACAAAGGGTCACAACCCCAAACAAATACTCCCCACCGACCACCGTGCCGTGGGTGACGTGTAAAGCAGAAAAAAGATTACATGGACTCAAAGCAAACAGCATAAACCTTTTCACAGAAAATAAGCAGCACATGTTTCTTAGGAAAATTAACTCTTTACATTTATCTTTTCAACACCCTTCAGTAAAACACCTGCTGGTCCAAAGAAGACAAGAATACTGCAGCTGGAAATGTGAAACACACGCACATATGAATACAATCCAACCCATGTCTAATTCAAACACATCTATTCATTTACCAAGAAATTCCTTGCTCGTTTGTCTAGTGAAATGCCTTAAAGTAGAATGATATCTACTTTACTATCTATCAGACATTAGAGAGTCTGTGACTCACCACAGTGGGGACAGGAGCTGTTTCATAACTTGAGTGTTTCTTTGATCCCAGGGAGAGCAGACACCTGCTCTATGATACAAGCTGGCCCTGACCTATGTGGTGACATGCATACAGTACTTTCAAGTGTGTCACAGAGGAATGTAAATAAAGGACAACTCAGCACATGGTAATTTTTTCTACACTTCTGTGAGAAACAATTGATTAAGGGCCCATCTTTCAAATGAGGCTTAAATAATTCAGGCTGTTATCAGGCTAAAATAATCCTGTTAATTCTTATCCAGCTAACTTGGGTCTTTGAAATCAGTTTGAGGATTGATTTGTTATTTCTGGATGAAGTTATCTTGAATAACAGTGCGCTCTTATTTTGAACCAGCATTTACTCAGGCAATTCATTAATGGACATAAGTCTCATTTTATGTGTTCCTGCATTGTTATGGCAGGTCTTTTTGTTCCAAATTGTGCTCCACAATGTTTCCACTGCTTTATCACTTTCATCACTGTTGAACATTTGATATTATCAGTGAATGTGGTCAGACTGCTGGTGATGTTTACTGTAAGACCTTTAAATCATAATCCTGCTATGAAGTGAAACCTTAATAAAATGTCTTCAAAAGCAGCTTTTACAGTTTTTCTCAATTGCGTAAACACATTTCTTAAAATTATGCCTCTTTTTCTTGAAACTCTAAACACAAATCCACAACTTCTTACCCAATTCCACAAACTTTTTTATTTTCAAAATTAAGCTCTCTACTCAAAACCCTCAGACATAACACACAAGCCCTCAAAAACACACACTACAACACCGTCTTACACACTGGTGAGATAAATTCTAAAACAATTCTACAAAAACTGGTTATAAGTAATGTTGTTTGTGATTCTCCTCCTCAAAGACCTTTTCACATGCTGAAACACAACAAAAGGAATAACAAATGTAAACATTTGCACATTTTTTATTCCTTAGTGTGCTGTACAGTTCAATACACCAAACAACAAATTATTCTGCCCTGTCTTTGGTCTGGTATAAGCCAGAGATTCTCCTTCTCCACCTCCTCCTCCCTAATCCTCCTCCACCTCCTCCTACTCCTCATCTTCCTCCTATCCCATCTCCTCCTCCAACTCCTACTGTTCCTCTTCCTCCTCTCCAAACTGTTCTTCCTCATCCTCCTCTCTGGTGTCCTCTACCTCTTCCTTCAGATTTCTCTGGATCCATTTTTCCAAAACTGAATGAATTGACTCTGGTCCTTTTATCTATCAATTGAAGGTTCTGATTGGTGTGTTATCAATTTTGACTGTTTATGTTTCCACCTGGGTAGATGTGTGCTAATTGAGCTCAACCTATGCTGATTGAGTGAACAATATTGAATGTTAGTGCTTTCTCAACAACCACATGGTGTAGGCAATGAGAAATGAAGGGATTTGTGTGTAGAGTTTAGGAAAATGGCTGTGCTTTTTGAAAAATGGAATTATGGTTTTAAAATTTTAGTTCAAAAGGCTGCTTATAGTGTTTAAGCAATAGAGAAAAACTGTAATTGCATGAACTATTTAGTCAGTTAAGTTTAGTGTTGAAATGCCAAATTCCCATTTTAATGTCAAATCAAAAGCTATAGCTGGCTCCATTGGTCAGAATCTTTTAGTTGAGTTTATGTGTTTTTGTTCTTTTTTAGTGTAAAAACTTTTATTTTGTTGTATATTTTATCATGTGTAAGTATGAATAGCTCTTCAATGTGGTAACAAAATTGCAGTATTACACTAACAGATCATAGTGATTTCTCAATAACTTGCATGTTCTCATCTAAAATCCTAATTATATCAACACTCTTTCATTATCTGAAAATTAGATCATGAATGGAGGTCATCTTAAACACAAAACAACTTGGTTAGGTTTAGGGAAAGATCATATGGGTTAAAATAAGTACTTGGTAATGTTGGTGGGCATTTGTCATCATGGCTACAATAATAAATATTAAGGTTAGGGAATCACAGTGGTCATGTTTAAAAGATACCCACATTAACTGCCCTAAGGAAATGGGAAACAAACGCTGGTCTCTCATGTTAAGTTCTGACATGTTTCACAATTATAAGTAAGGATTCCTATTTACCCCTGAGGTATGGTGTTTGTGTGTGGCTATATGATCCTTATTTATCAGGCCTTATAAATCAGGCTGGATTATTGAAGATATTTCTCATGCAAAGCTCTGTAGAGATGTATGTGGTGTTACATAGTAACCCCACCCAACAAAAGCCTGGGTTTACAGTTTTGATTAATGAGGAGAGCAGCCCTGGGTTTTGTCTGTCACACCAACTGGCCTCTGTTTCTACTCAGCCATATACATATCTCCATATGGAGGAATCCTCCAAACTGAGGAATGTGGTGTTGATTCCCAATGTATCCAACAAGAGTATAGCTTCACACGAATGCAGAGGTCTGTATCATGCAGTGTGAAAGGATAGCTCCTCAAATGGACATACTGGTCCTCAATACAAGTGATAAAAGGTTAATACTTTAGGGAGTTGGAGCACTAAATAATGATGCATGTGGAGTTGACCTTTGCATAAGAACTAGCAAAAGAAACCACCCGGAGGAAAGTCCACACAAAAATGATCAGCTGCAAGGTGGCAAATGTGCTGAGAAAAAATGTGCTTTGATAGATTTAAATTATTCAGAACTTATCAGGTGTCAGTGAATGCAACATTTCTATCCATTGTAAATGTTACCATCATAAAAATAGACGTTTCTGCAGTATCTGCTCTTACTGCTCAGATAAAAGTAAAGGTTTTCCTAGATGTAGAGTTTCATCAAAAAGCAATTGTAAGTATGTATGGGGCAATGAATCTCTGAACCTTAGTTTGACCTTTGCATGTGGAGGACTAAGGCCTTTCCAGGAATGTCCTGACGCAGAAAACTAAAGTGAACTAAAGAAGTTGTCTATCATCCAACTCCTCCGCTCTTTGATCCCTCACACTCACAGAGTCGTCTTACTATTACAGTGAGACTTGTGTCTGTGACAGATGGACCAAGTGAACGGAGGATCAACTTTAGAGTCAGTCTGGTTTTGAAGTATCACACAACATCAGAAAGATCTATATATGTATGTATGTTGCATAACGGCACGTGGGGATCCAAGACAAAGGATGGAGCAGATTTAGGTCTAATGGCTTGTTTATTTTCCACAAATCTGCACTTTATGGCGGGGTTGTGAGTGAGGCAGATAAATCTTTTAATGGTTTTCCTGGAATGTGAAGTTCACAGGGAGGCTAGATTAAAACTGATTGGAGAAGAATTAGCTGTTTATCTTAGCAGCTTTTTTCTCTGCCTTGTTGCTTTAATGTTCAAACTTTCTAAGCTTCTGTGAGCCCAAACAAGCCAACACATTTATTTCCAGCAGCAATAATGGTCTGTTTGATGACATTGCCAAATGATACCATATTGAGTTTAACAGAGCTTAAGGAGCCAGAATTTGATGTAATTCAACATCATACTACAACTACTTTCCTGTGTGCACTGCAACAACAGAGAGAAATAAAAAAAACAACTTCTCATGTATTTTCCCAAACTTGTTTTTATCACAGCAGAAATCCCTGCTTACTAGTGACAGTCAGTGAATTATAGCTTGTTACCACCATCAGTATCTAGATCTCAACATCTAATAAGACACTGAATCGCCAGCATTCAAGGTAAGAGAAGAAATGTTTACAAAAACAACAACCTGGTACCTTTGGGATACCACGCTTTAAAATGTGAGACTCGAAGCGTTTGCTGCTATTGCACAGTCTTGACTATAGAAACAGTTCTCATGCTGTCTGTCAAAACACTGACAGATTACAGCTGAGCAGATGAAAGTTAATCCTATGGAAATGTTATAGATATATTAGTGCGTTAAATAACTACCGATTGAAGTTTTACCATTATACAAACATTTCTAAGGTTTAGAGCTATTCTTGAGGCAAAAATAGTAACTAGTTAAATAGGAGGATGCAAACAGCCACTGTTTGTTTTGTAATTAATAGACCGACAGAGCTAAAAGGAGAGAAAGCTAGTGTGAAGGAGTATCTGTCACCGACATGAATGAATTACTGTGGTAATTGGACTACAAATTCTCCCATGCTGTTAGTTTGCCGGTTAGCACACTTCTGTTAACAACCCATTACCACATACGGAAAAAGTCTCCTCTGTTTGCCAGATACTATTGTAAAACTCTGTACGAGACATTCAGTGAATAATGAGTCAGCATGAGTAGATCTAGATTTAGTTCTCACTATTAGACAAGGTTTTTATATCTCTCAACATTTGGAAGTAATTTTCCAAAAGATCTGGGAAAACCCTCACTGTGTTCAGTTCCAACACAAACAGAAATGTGTTGCTGGCAGTAATTACCTACTCTGCTCATTCATAAAACTCTTGGCCCTAAAGGAGGACTTCTGGCCTGAAGGTAATTTGGTGAGTGGCCTCATATTGTCACCCCTCTCACTGTGGGAGCCACTTACTGCATCAGAACCTGCAGGTCAATCAGAGGAGTCAGCTTGGATAGTTTCCAGTGGGAAAGGAGTCACAGGCATGTTCTGTATGTACAGCTGATGGTAAAGGACTTAAACTATGAAGTAATATATACTGTCTGTCAGGGTCATGGGTGGAATGGGAATGTGCAGCACTTGTCAAAGCAACATGAGACAACTAACAGAGTTACAAAGAGGCCCCATCTTCCTCGTCTGGATTCAATGGTGGAAAGAATTACTTAAATTCTGTACTTCAGTGTTTTTCAGTGTATTTTATACTACTTTATATTTCAACTCCACTACATTTCTGATGTACTTTTAATATCCTTTACTCTAATGTATTTTTTTTTTACTCCACTATATTTATGGACATTTGCTGTTGCCACCAAGACTCACTGTCTGATGTATTTGACTTTCCTGTTATATTAATATTAAGTCACTTAACCAACCAATCAGTTAGCTAAACTCAGACAAAACTGAAGCTATTGTACTTGGCCCCAAACACCTCCAAGTCACATTATATAAAGATATAGTTACTCTAGATGTCATTGCACCACCATAAGGAATCTCTGAGTTGTCTTTGATCTGGACATGTCATTTAACTCCTACATAAAATAAACTTCAAATATCGCCTTTTTTCACCTCCACAGTATTGCAAAAATCAGGCACATCCTGTCTCAAAATGATGGCATAAAAACAGGTCTATGCATTTGATACTTATTGCAAGTCCTTATTATCAGAGTCCATCCATACATCGTCAACCATTTATCCTGCATATCCTGGGCTGGAGCCAATCCCAGCTGACATCAGGCGAAAGGTAGGGAACACCCTGGGCAGGTCTCCAATCCATCGCCGGGCCACACATAGACAAACAACCAGTCACACTCACACTCACACCTAAGGATAATTTAGGATCACCAGTCAATCTAGGCCGCATGTCTTTGGATGGAGGGAGGAAGCTGGAGCAGACACGTGAAGAACACGCAAACTCCACACAGCTGATTCAGAATGCTGCAGCACGTGTACTGACAAGAACTAGGAAAGAGATGATATTTCTCCCTGCTACCACCTATAAGCTCATTCATGAACAATAAATAAATTGAACTGCACAGTCTGCCTCTCTGCGTCTGGGTTCATTCCCCACTGCCTTGTATAATCCACCGTGATAGGACATTTACTTATAATTAAGTATTATTTACAGTGTTGTATTGCTACTTTCACTTGTAGTAATGCGTATGAAACAAGTATGAAGCAAGTGCATCAGTCAAAACACTGGGGATAACAATGATATATCAAGGGACCAGTGTCTATTTATCTGCACTAAGAAAGAGGAACAGTGTTCAGTAGAGCAGATAAAAGAGGAATCTCAAAAAAATGTAATTGTATGAAAGCTACTGTATATTTTCCTGAGCAAACTACAATCTTTATAAAGACATTTCTTTTTAATCTTCCAAAAGATTTTTCTTCTTATAATGAACATGGAACACATGCTGAACATTGAAGTTTACTTTTACGGTGAAAAAGTTGTGGGAAGGAACAGTCAATAAGTATTTGTCAGTGTCTTTACGTTTGTGTTTTTCTTTGTCCCCTCTGTTGCCCATAGAGGAAACCCATCCCTTTGAGCAGTGTATGAGGGGGGTGTTGACTACCCATGCCCCAGTCTTCTGCCCTATCATTGGTCACCATGAAACCTGCATCAGTTTAAAACCAGACACAACTTTCTTCCCTCCCTTCACACAGCACAACCCCTAAAAAAGACAGATAGGGAGGGATAGACAGACAGTGTGCCAGACTGTGAGAGATAAACAGAGTTGGTCTCAGGATGCCTGCATACGCCACCAACATGAGGTGGAAGTTCCCCATTGTGGCCTTGGTTTTGGAGATTATCGCCATCATCCTGTTTGCAGTGTTTGTGGAGTATGATGATGGGAAACATCACAACGAGCACAACGAGCATGACAAACACACCAATGAGACTCACCATGAAAAGGCACCCATGGATCTCTACCCTAGTAAGTCTACCTGAGGCTGCTTGCTGAGGGATACTCTGCTACTGGATGCCTCAATCTTTGGTCACTAGACTAGTTTTGAAAAGGTTAAAAAATCTAATGTTCACACATTGCCTTTGCATTTTTGTTAAATTGTGAAAATTCACTTTAAAAACAGAGTTCAAATCTTCAGCAAAGCTTTGTGACACCTAACAGAGGCAAAGTCCTGCAAAGATAGATAATTGTGCAAGTTGTTCTGCTAACTCAGAGTGATTTTCAGAAGGATTTGGCAAAGTCTGATTTATTTAAGCTTAAATCTATTTAAAAAAATAACCACATTATAAATCTTCCAAGCTTTAGTTCTCTAGTCTTGAACTTTCAAGTGTTAAGTAAACTGAAAGAAAGCTGCCTTCCTTCTTTGGAATAATGTGAATTCTGTTGCAAGTATAGTAATTTTTCAATTACAGTACTTGCAAAGAGTAATAGAAGAATTTGGAGGCCTTTTCCAGAGCAAATCTGCTGAATGCAATAAGAGGAGTCATGGGGTTGCATTTTCACCCGTCACAAACTCTATTCATACACATGCAGCTGAAGAGTCAAGAGGATCCTGCAGGGAAAAGTGGCAGGTCTCCTACAGTGGAGGTCGCATGTGATTTAAATTAATGCGTCAAACACAGATGTAATAAACAACAAAGACAGATAGTAGATGGAGCAGAGAAATGCTGTTTGAATTCTTTGTAACATATCAAGTCATGGTACTTATTGATTATAGAGAGGTTTTTCTACAGGGGGTTTCTTTGCATTTTATCTGCAGTTGCAACTATAAACCGCTGATTTTACTGTAAGAATGTCTGCTCATGACTGGGTGGGGCAGGTGTGGCCCATAGAGATTAGCTCAATGGTCAGCATTAAGGCTGAGCATATTTTCTACTTCTTCTTTTACAGAGGGCATGTTCTTGCTATAAATGTTGTCCAGCAATGTCGTCTTCTACTGAATTTTTATCATTATTTTGGTTTCTTCTTTACTTTTTTTATCATACTGGGAAACAGTCATGTTTAAAGAAAAAAATACTGAATAATAATGAATAATAATTTGTGTCTAATATGTTTTTTCCACAAAAAGAGAAATTTGTGTGCCAACAATCCAAAATTGCCATTATGATATGTTAAGAGACATATCTGCAAATGCCTCAACAGCCTCAGTAAAGCATTTTAATTATGCAGAATGAGCTAATCCACGACCATTTAAATGTGATTTGAAACGTGCTACGTGCGTACAGAGAGATCCACTATCCAATGCATACCAGATGTCTGTAATTATAGGTTCAAAGGAAGACAAATAAGCAGAGAAATGCAGACTGGAGTGAATAAAATCTATCACAGCTTTTTGATCATGGAGCAAATCAGTTCATTTTTAGAACGATGTAAATGACAAATTATGGTAGTATGGTATGACAAAACACTACATGCATTTCTAATTAAAACTCTTGGAAAGTAATTTTATCTTGAGGAGTTGATTTGCAAAATGAAAACATCAAAGGTGAGGGAATTTGTTGCTCCAGCATTTAAAAAATTTTAAAAACTTTTTGCACTGGTTGCATCACCCTCAACAGTCTGTCCTATAGTAGGTTCTGAGGGTATTCCCTCTCTCTTGGCTCACCCTATTCTTCAGAAGATTACAGACCGTTACCTAACATCTGGGCGTGGTGCCAGTCACAGTGGCTGGTTTCCAACTTTACCTCCTCCCCATCTTCAATCTACTGTTCACTAGAAGCCCCTACTACTACTACTACAACCTAAAGCAAGTCTGAATCACCCAGCTGTAAATGGGAGGGGGGTCAAAGTGCAAGTTGAAGGAAAAATAGGTTTTCTTCAAACACGGCTCCACAAATGTGAGACAAATGAGATATTTATACCAATATCATGCTGATGCAAATTTCACCGTTGTTTTCTTGTTAAATCATACAGACTTCATCTATGGTTTGACACTAAAAGCCACAACGTTTGCCACAATTCAACATTAAAGAGTGAAGAATTACATTTCAAAAAGATAATGTCCATGTAACTGTTTCCATGTAAAGTGATTCAATGTAAAATGGATTCGGTTGACAAGATGAGATATGATTTTAACAATCCCTCACTACAGAATTGTCCTGTGTCGTTTGGGAGGGGATGATCATGGTAAATTAAGTAAATTGTATTGTATTGTATGATTGACGAAAGTCATTTTAAAATAATGATATTAATGTGACGCGATTGATTAAATCATTGTATTACGCAAGCCTTGCTCTGTCCGCACGTAACAAAACCCAATAATCAGCACCTCCAAAGCTCAAAGATCAACACGTTATTTCTGCCTTGTTTAATGCATAAAAGATTGAAATTTGTAAAAATCACATGTTGTCGTTGTTCGGGGGGGTTATGTGCTGGGGTTTTAGTTCGGTGCAGTGACTCCATGTAGTTCTCGGCTAGTTACTACAATCGCTCCATGAATTGAACAAACGACATATAACATGTTTATCAGTGAGCTTCAGAGGATTTGACAGACAGATTTTGTTTATGTTTAGGCAAAGCTAGGCTGGCTGTTTCCCCTTGTTGCCCAGGGTTTGTGCTAAGCTAAGATAACCAGCTAATTGCAGTAGCTTCACATTTGACACACATAAGACATAAAAGAAACAAACAAAAATGTCAAACTTTTCCTTTAAGAGCAGCAGTAAATGTCTGCCATTTCAAAGTGTGTCCTGTCTGGATAATACTGGCTACCTTCATGCTCATTAGAGACTAAGGAAATGAAGCACATTGTTTCTCAGCCTGGACACACCTTCACCTTAATGTATTTTCCACATGAGGGGTTTGTCATCTCTAGCTTAAAGGTTTGTCCCACTTCCTGTCAGGATGATGGAAATTGGGGGAAACGCCCAATTCTACGCAAATCCCCCCAAAATGACCCAGATATATATAGCTTCTTCGCTTGGGAGCTTGCCATTTTCATACTGCTGAGAATACAGTGAAAATCCCAAGTATGTAGTGTGACACGAAATATGGGATATGATCTAAACAAATTCCAAAAACCTGTTGTCTTTGTCCGATTATAAAATGAGATTTGTACCTACATTAGGGTGTGCTAAGCGTCCCCTCCTCCTACGATTTCATTAAGTTTAAACTTATTAGGATCATAAGCACTTAATAGAAACTCAACAGGCACAACAGGAACGTTTTCCCAGAATACCATTCATAAGATGATTGAATTGCTTTTCCAGCTAACAGGTCACGGCAGACAATAAAGTCCCAGTGGAAGGAAATGGCTCTTGAAAAATCCAGTAGCTGCTCAATAAATCATTTAAACTACAAAGTCAAAAGAACACCACAGCGAACAGCAATGTCGTAGCATATGACTGATGTCTAACAGAAGAAAATGTTTGATAAAGATGTTTCAATCTGATTCAATTTCATGTCCACATTTAGCAGAGGCTAAAGTGGGACTCTCACAACAAAACATCAGGGTCTGTCAACGTATCACCAGCAGAACTGACCTCCCTTCTCATGTCTCCAGTGTTTCAGGATGTCCACGTTATGATCTTCATCGGCTTCGGGTTCCTGATGACTTTCCTGAAGAGATACGGGTTCAGCAGCGTGGGCATCAACTTACTCCTGGCTGCCTTCGGCCTGCAGTGGGGCCTCCTCATGCAGGGCATCTGGCACATGGATAATGGCAAGATCAAAGTCAACATCTTCAAGTATGAATGTCTTTTCTGCATGTTTTGGTTCTCAGTAACCTCCAGATAAGAATTTAAGTAGGCCTATGTATCAACTGAGTAGCTGCTTAATGAACAGATTAATTATTCTATTGGCTGCTAAGTAGCTTTGACACTTGGTTTGGTAGATGATGATGTTTGAACTATGCTGGTTGACGGATTTCCGTGTTTCACAATTTCTACTCATTAATCCATTATTTCTGTTTTCCTAAAGACTTGTTTTCTTTCCTGTCCTTCAGAATGATCAACGCAGACTTCAGCACAGCTACGGTCCTGATCTCCTTTGGAGCTGTTCTGGGTAAAACCAGCCCTGTTCAGCTCCTCATCATGACCGTACTGGAGATCACCATCTTCTCCATCAATGAACATATTGTGGCCGAACTGCTCGGAGTAAGTACACAATGACACATGCATGTGTTGATGAGCTACGTGAGCAAAACACGGCATTAATTCCTGCATCATGACCAGGACCTTCACTGTGTCAACTGAATTTTATTAAACATAGATTGGCATGACTCCACTGTTATGAACCTGTATGACCTTTTCTTTCACAGGCTAATGATGTTGGAGCATCCATGATCATCCACGCTTTTGGAGCCTACTTTGGCCTGGCAGTGGCTCGAGTGCTTTACCGACCAGGTTTAAGAAACGGACATGAGAATGACGGATCTGTTTATCACTCTGATCTGTTTGCTATGATTGGTAAGAGCCAGTTACACTTTAAACTAATGTGATTATTTGTGATCTGCTTGTAGCAGTAATGTTTCATTTGGCTGTAATTTTCCCTGACTGGTTCACCCCTGGCCTCCTGCACATGTATGACTTGTGCCACCTAGTGGACACAAATAACCATGCAGCATGTTAAGTGACTAAGCAATATTGACTCTACTGTGCATCAATCCTGCAAAAATCAATATGAATACTTACCCAACTTGCAGTGTGATGTGATATGAATGAGATTTTCAACATTAACTGATACAAATGTTACTTTATCACTTCTATAGGAACCGTCTTCCTGTGGATGTTCTGGCCCAGTTTTAACTCGGCCATCGCTGACCCGGGCTTAACTCAGCTCACAGCAGTGATCAATACCTACTTCTCCCTGGCTGCCTGTGTGCTCTCTGCCTACGCCATCTCCAGCCTCGTGGAGCACAAAGGAAAACTGGATATGGTCAGATAACTTTCCTTCAATATCCACACAATAACACTATTTTAAGATTTTATCCAACTAATTCAGTTATAAACTTGTTTTTATACCTTTATATACTACAGGTGCACATTCAGAATGCCACATTGGCCGGTGGGGTTGCCGTGGGAACATGTGCTGACATGAACATTGGGCCATTTGGGGCAATGCTGATTGGATTAGTGGCTGGCATCATCTCTACCCTGGGCTTCAAGTACTTAAGTGTGAGTTGAAAATCAAAGCAAAAGGAGCAAAATAAAAAAACACCGATTAGTCAATTAATCAATGTGTCCAATTTCAGAAAATTGTTTAAATTTGTTAAGCAAAAATGGGGGCTGGAAATCCCTGGTTTCAGCTTCTCAAATGTGGATATTTTCTGGTTTTCTTACTCTTCTATGAAAATGAATTGAGCAACTTTTAGTTTTTGTTTGTTGGTCAGACAAAATGAGACATTTTAAACCATCACGTTGGGCACTGTGAGAGGCTTTTTTTTTTTTACAATTTGATTACATTTGTTTTAGACCAAACGATTAATGGGTGAGTTACTAAACACTTGATACTTAGCTATTAATGTCTATGTAAGCCAAGGGTTAACAATAAATAGATGGAATCTTACATATTTTTTTCTCCCCTTCAAATGGATGTTTCGCCTTTTAAAAATACACTCCTTTGTAACAAGAGGCTTTATTTCCTCCTCTATAGCCCATCCTGGCATCCAACCTCGGCATACAGGATACCTGCGGTGTCCACAATCTGCACGGCATGCCTGGCATCTTGGGCGGGTTGGCTGGTATTGTGGCCGTGGCTCTGGGGAAAAAAAAGGGGTAAGGGACATTTTTATCACCACAAAGACTACATATAATGATATACACGCACTCACACATAACAGTATTGCAACATATAGGTAATTTTATGTTTCAGTTACATTTCAGCTCTTACATTCATGTTTTCTTTCCCCCTCCTCTTCAGAGGTGATGCTGCCATGCAAACTGCTGCCTTGGGTTCATCCCTCGGGTTCGCTTTGGTTGGAGGTGCTATTACAGGTGGGTGGAGATGAAAAATAAATAAAAGACCATAAATGTGACAGTTTAAATCCTGAGCACAGGGTTTTTCACTCAGCAGAAAGGCTAGTGTTCTTATGATTAAGCAAAATGGCATCATCTGAGTGATCAAACAATTTATTTGCTTCTTCAAGGTTTAATAATGAAGTTGCCATTCTGGGGACAGCCTCCAGACCAGAACTGCTTTGATGACTCTATCTACTGGGAGGTAAGAAATCCCATTCCTTATGAATAATATCACTAGTATCTTCCTGTCAAGCACCGCATGCATAGATGCAGTACTCCCATATTTTTTTGTTTATTAAATTAGTGGTTTGGGGATCATATTAAATGGATGTGGCTCAACCCAGAATTAGAAATCAAAATTGTATCTGTTTGTGAACTTGACCCAGATGGTACAGTATATAAACCAATAATTGTTTGATGTCCACATCACATAGAATCATGTCTTATTTAGGTCTCTCATTACGCTACAGACAGATAATTTGGACTGCATGTTTTCCAGGTTCCTGCAGAGGAGGAGGAGAATGAGGAGAGTTTGGCTCACACCGATCACTCAAAGAACAAAGCAGAGGTTTAAATACATGCCTACCGACCATTGAGCTAGAAATTAAGATAAAAGGATCACTAATCTGCTACACCATATCAGCAGATATCAATTTGTCAGTTATGTTAACGTAATTAAAACGACTTTGCTTGACTCAGCAACACAAAATAATTTTTTGTTTAGTCAATTTTGAAACTCTTATGAGCAAATATATAATCATAGTAGTTTAAATTAGTAATTAGGAAGGGCGTGAAATGTTTAAACAATACAGACTCCAAAATATACATGAGTAACCACTGTTAACATAAAGATTTGGTAAATCCCATTTACAGTAAGAAAAAACATTTTTAGGAAAAGAAGAGCAGCAACCTTCAGGGATTTTTTTACACTGAAAATTGTGATCAATAATTTCCAACGGTCATGATCCACTGTAGAAGTGAGTCACATCATAGCTTCACTGCTGATGCACAACTACTTCTAGAGATGCACCGATAGATTTGTTTCGGCCATGATTGGTGACCGGGGCCGATCAGTCTCAAATAACGGATTCCGTGCCGGTCACATTTAAAGGCATGATGCACCGCACGATGGTTCATGTCACGTTAACAGAGGCACGGACAGTAACCAACTGCTAAAACATGTCGTTGACGTGAGTGAAGAAGACCAACACCCCACCCCTGCCACAAATTTCACCATCATTCTGCAATTCATTTTCAGTTGGATTTTATTTGTACAAAGAAGTTCTGTCCAGTAGCCTAACCTGGAGCTCTTTTTATTTTGAGATTTGTTTGAGTCCTGTAACCTGGTGCAGTTCAGGAGAAAATGTGAAAGTTATTTAATAGTTTAATAGTGTTTTCTTATGAAAATACAAGTGAAAGGAACCCAGGAAGAATAAGCAATGCTTGCTTGCAATGCAATGCTGGTGCTAATGGGGATCCTAATGAAGAAATTATTTTCCATTTAAGAAAGGTTACAAAAATGCTTGTGTATGTTGTGACTTATAGTTTTTAGAAAGAAAGAAAATCGGAATCAGCCAAAATTGGACTGGGCAGGTCAGACAAGAAAATTGCAATTGGTGCATCTCTATCCATAAGCTTTTTTTATTTTATTTCATCTTTATATTATAAAAAGCATAGACGCATGTTTCATGATATTAGCATAGTATATGTATTTTTCCTCATACGTTCCTATATATTTCCATACACCTGGCAAATGTATTTCTGCGGAGGCTCAGGTCAAAGAAAGGAGTTAAACCTGCTTTGATTTGCTGCTTCATGTCACCTCACTGGAGCCCAGTCCTTCTGCAAGGAGTCAGAGTCAGACGGTGTGAAACCAGCAGTGAGGCTCTGATATGGGCAGGGATAGTCAAAGGAAATGTTGTAACTAATGAACCTTCGCATTATTCATCTTCCACTGCTTACAATCATTTTCTATCTACCTGAGTGCAGCTGTATTTCTTTAATGCAATGAGCATTTGAAGCTGTGCATTTAGCATTGGAGTGGCTCTCACAAGGGCAACTAAAGTTCATTTCTTTGTCTGTTTTCTATTTACATCCAATGTATTCTTTCATATACATACAGTTTAGCTTTTAGATGGATTGACATGGTCAGTTTTATCAAGGTCCTGCAAGGTTGAAAAAGGACAACTGATACTACCTTTTTTTCAGACAATAATTAAACAGGAAATTAAACACTAATAAACAGGAAATGTCTTACATTTATATGGGAGGTGCGAATGAATAAACATTCTATTTTCACCATACCAATATATGCATCAGTTGGCCTTTTTTGTACCTGATTTTTCAATAGGTGAGTTACTGTTGGACCGTCACACCTGCAACAAACCTCCTGTGTATATCATAGGATTAGAGAGCCATTTCTTGCTTTTCAGTATTTGTCTAAGCTGCATGGTGTTGGAGTGCCAACAGAGTTTAACATTAAAACATAGGACTGCAGGGCTAGATTAAACTGACTACACACACAGTAGTGTTAATCAATGACATTTTGGTTTGTCAAATGATTTATGATGCCCAGAACTCTGAAACACATTACGATTTTGTATTTTTATTTAGTGGGCATGTGCTCTTGTTTGTATAATAAACAAATTTTTTCATAATAAATATGTTTTTGTACAATACCAGTGTTTACATGTGTTTCTGTGGTAGTAATCTTGAAGTGAGTTCAGATATTTGCGGAAATGTTACAATCTTATGACTTCCTTACATTTGACTGTATCTTGATACAATTAAGTCAGAAGAAAATCAAGAATACTTGCATTACATTAGGTGATATTTATGCTAATGACTAGTGATTGCTTGACATCTGATCTATTCCATCTAGGCCATGTTGATATTTGTGGTTTTGAGTCAAATGACTCAATAAGTATTGGAAGAATTGCCAAAAACTTTGGTTCATTGATGTCCTCCCTCAGGATGAATTAGAATGATGATCCCCTGACTTTTCCTCTAACGCCACTAGCTGGACAAAATTCAAATTTGTCCCATTATCCTACTTTATGACCAAATATCTGCAAAATGAATGCCATACCCATCAGCATGAGCTGTACTTTGTGTTCAGCACCAAATAGCAGAGCCAACAATAATTTGTCACAGACATGTTGGTGTCAGCATATGTCTAACTAGTAGCTAACTATTAGGATATGTGTGAGGTAATTTGGATACGGGTCACCATTCCTTTGTCCACCAGAAAGTTTATCTGTAAACTGTAAAATATCTTGTCACATATCTTGGTCACAAAATGTTTTGTGTTAGGGATCTTTACCAAAACTGTTTGATGAAATGTGCTCTTTAGAGTGAACTCTTCTTTAAAGTGGGAATGAACGAGTGGGCAAGTGCCCCTCAAAGCTTCTGTTGTCTCATTTTAGCATGTTTATCATTTTAGAACATTTCTGGAGGTTTTTCCCAGCCCAAACATGCTAGTAATATAAGCAAATTACAGTTGTATGAAAGCTCCTGTATGTTTCCTTGTTTCTAAATAGCAAATATCTGTTTTATAGAGACATTTCCTTTTGAATTGTCTTAAAAATCTTTTTCTTCCAGACATGACATGAAAGTTGAGTCAAACATAACTTTGACAGTAAAAAAAAAAAGAGTGGGAAGGAGCAGTCATCAAGTATTTCTCAGTGTGATCATGTTTGTGTTTAACTTTGGCCCCTCCGTCGCCCATAGAGCAAAGTGCACGAGTGGGGTGGCCCCAGTCTTCTGCCCTTTCATTGGTCACCATGAAATCTGCAACAGCTTAAAACCACCACTTTCTTCCCTCCTTCACACAGCACAATCCCTAAAAAGACAGATAGGGAGGGATAGACAGACAGTGTGTCAGACTGGGAGTCATAACCAGAGTTGGTCTCAGGATGCCTGCGTACACAACCAACATGAGGTTAAAGTTCCCCATTGTGGCCTTGGTTTTGGAGATTATCACCATAATCCTGTTTGCAGTGTTTGTGGAGTATGATGATGGGAAACATCATGGACACAACGAGCATGACAAACACTTCAATGAGACTCACCATGAAAAGGCATCGATGGACCTCTACCCTAGTAAGTCTACCTGAAGCTGCTTGCTGAGGGACACTCAGCTATGCATCAGTGTTTGGTCATTAAAAATGGTGGATTAGTTTTTTTTCATCTAATGGTTCTAACACATTACTTTTGTAACAGCTTTGAGGTTAACATTTTTGTTATATTGTGAAAATACACCCTAAAAACACTGTTCAAATATCTAGACCCAACAGAGGCGAGGTCCTGCAAAGTATAATCATTGGGCGAGTTGTTCTGCTGACAAAAGTTGATTTTCAGTAGGATGTGGCATAGTAGTCTGATTTATTACTGTTTAGGAAAATGCTGAAATTAAGCTTATTTATACTTCCAACCTTTAGTTCTCTAGTCTTGAACTTTGAAGTGTTGAGTAAGGCTTCCTTGATTGGAATAATGTGAATTCTATTTCAAGTACCGCAATTTCACAATTACAGTACTTGAAAACAAAAACTGAAGAATTTGGAAGCCGTTTCCAGAGCAGCCCTGCTGAATGCATTGTTAAGAGGAGTCAAGAGGATCCTGCGGGGGAAGGGGCAGGTCTCCCACTGCCTCAAACACAGAGATAATAAACAACAAACACAGATGGTAGATAGAGCAGAAAAATGCTGATCTAATTTTGTGTAGCATTTAAAAGCATAATTTTCAAAAAGTTTTTGTTTAAACTATGGCAGCTTTGTAAGCATAGAGTAGGTTTTCTTCAAAAACAGCTCCAAAGGTGTGAGCCAAATCAGATATTTACACCTTGCTGTTGTCAATACCATGCTGACCACGTTATGCAGCATTAAACAATGACACGATCAGGATTGTTCAAGCTGACCATGACCACAAACTGAATTTCACCAGTTTTCTTGTTAAATCATACAGACTCGTGACACTCGGCCCCGTGTCATTTTGAAGATGACAAACCATAGATCATTATTTGTTTTATCTAAGTAAATTAATGTGTGACTGAAGACCGGCCATCTGCGCACTATTTGAGGACCCTTGTTGGACTTTCATCAGGCCCCAATGCTTTTGCTGGATCCATGTTACGCAAGATGTTCATATCATATTTTGGTTTAGAGTGAACACGGCCAATAAGAAATGATGGTAATGGACAAGTGTGCTGTGGTTTTGCGTGTGTGTGCAATCTATACTTCTCTGCAAAGGCTGCGGATGGTGGCCTTTTCATTTCATTTCATTTGCTGTAATGTGGGGAATGCCCTGGTGTTCTAGGACAGGGATGTTTGTTGATGCACTTCTACCAGAAATTCATTTAAAATACTCCAGTATTTCTGGCAGGTATTTTTTCAGTTTGTTGCTCTGTCTTTTAGCTCGCTTTTCTACTTGGATGAAAGTAGCTCTTGCTTCAAGGAATTTCTGTTGTGCAGCTGGGCTGTCTGCATCTTACAATAGAGTGGGCACTTTTTCCTGGCTGCTCTTCGTCACTGTTCATTAAACCAAGCTTTATCACCAGGTTTTCTGGTGATAGTCCTGTTTGGTATGACTGCCTCCATGAGATTCTGACGGCAATATTAGTGCTGATTATTCCCAGATCTTTTTCCCTGAAGACACTGGACCAATTAACAGAGGTTAGGTACCTTCTCATTTCCCAGAAATGAGCTTTGTTATATCTCCACACCCTCTGCTTTTATGGCTTATCTTATTTGCCAGGGTCTTTGTGGTTGCTAGGGTGTCCGATAGGACTAGATCTAAGATGTTGTTTCTGCTGGTTGGTTTGCAATCTGATCTAGTCCTAGGCAGTTGGCAAGTTGTAGGGCACATCATCCAGCAGCGTCTGTGATGTTGCTCCACAACCATTTTTAATGATGTACATTAAAGTCACCAATGAGAATTGCAGACTGGGGTCTGAACTGGTCCATCACTTGGAGTTACTTGGAGGATGATGCACAGCTCCTAGCAACAGTTTACTGCTCTTCAGAGCAACAGTGAACCACATGAGCTTGAAGTCTTCAGGGTCTTTGGATGGATTGTGGTGGATGGAAGTACCAATTAGATAGTATACTGCAATGCTGCCAACAACAGCTGGCCCTTAAGCCCATGAAACACATTTTAGCAGTGCGACAGAGATACTTTGTACATGACCTAATCTGAAAGCATCATGCAGAGCAGGTGACTTATAACAAATCGGGTTTCAGGAGAAACCACTTGGTCAAGGATGGGGTGGTTGTACTATTGATGATCCCTACTACCCCTTTTGCTACTTGATAAATTCTTAAAATGAGAATAGGCTGACTTTGTAATCGTCTTAATGTGGCTAAAATTGAGTCTCTTTGTGGTTTTTAATTTTTTTCCGAAGGAAGCTGAGAGTTGACTTTTAATTGTTCTTCCTTGCCTCCAAAAAACAATTATTCCTCAATGCACTTACTCGGTGCTTGTATGGGATTATACTCCCCCGGTGATATGGTTATGTAAATTTGGGTGTCATCTGCATATCTATGTTGACATATTTTGTTGTTTTCTATAATCTGAGCCAGTGGAACCATAGAGAAACAGAAGCCCAAAAATATCACATTTTAACAGAAGATTTTTAAAATGTGCCTATATGTAAAAACTGACTGCTGGATGTAGTGACTCCATGTAGTGTCCAGTGATGGTCTGGCAACCTTGTGGTGACTACAATCACTCCAGGAATTAAACAAATGAGATAACATATTAATCAGTGAGCTTTTGAGGATCTTAAAGGCAGATATGGTTTACCTTTAGACAGAATTAGGCAAACTGTTTCCCCTTTTTTCCAGTGTTTTTGTTAACCTAAGCTAGCCATCTGTGAGCAGTAGCTTCACATTTGACGCACAGACATGAGTGTGGCATCGATTTAATCTGACCTCCCTTCTCATGTCTCCAGTGTTTCAGGATGTCCACGTTATGATCTTCATCGGCTTCGGGTTCCTGATGACCTTCCTGAAGAGATACGGGTTCAGCAGCGTGGGCTTCAACTTACTCCTGGCTGCCTTCGGCCTGCAGTGGGGCCTCTTCATGCAGGGCATCCGGCACATGGATAATGGCAAGATCAAAGTCAGCATCTTCAAGTACAAATGTCTTTTCTGCATGTTTTGGTTCTCAGTAACCCTCAGATTAGATTTGCAGTTAAGTATGCATCACAAACTTAGTAGCTGATCAATGAACCAATGAACTGTCATGTTGACTGCTGAGTAGCTCTGACGGATCCCTTTAGGTTTGGTAGATGATGGTTATGCTGGTCTAGGGATTTACGTGTTCCACCTTTTCTACTCATTGTCCTATAATTTGTATTTTCTTAGAGACTTGTTTTCTTTCCTGTCCTTCAGAATGATCAACGCAGACTTCAGCACAGCTACGGTCCTGATCTCCTTTGGAGCTGTTCTGGGTAAAACCAGCCCTGTTCAGCTCCTCATCATGACCTTACTGGAGATCACCATCTTCTCCATCAATGAACACATTGTGGCCGAACTGCTCGGAGTAAGTACACAATGACACATGCATGTGTTGATGAGCTACGTGAGCAAAACACGGCATTAATTCCTGCATCATGACCAGGACCTTCACTGTGTCAACTGAATTTTATTAAACATAGATTGGCATGACTCCACTGTTATGAACCTGTATGACCTTTTCTTTCACAGGCTAATGATGTTGGAGCATCCATGATCATCCATGCTTTTGGAGCCTACTTTGGCCTGGCAGTGGCTCGAGTGCTTTACCGACCAGGTTTAAGAAATGGACATGAGAATGACGGATCTGTTTATCACTCTGATCTGTTTGCTATGATTGGTAAGAGCCAGTTACACTTTAAACTAATGTTATTATTAGTGATCTGCTTGTAGCAGTTGTGTTTCATTTGTCTGTAATTTTCCCTGACTGGTTCACCCCTGGCCTCCTGCACATGTATGACTTGTGCCACCTAGTGAACACAAATAACCATGCAGCATGTTAATCAGAATCAGAATCAGAATCAGCTTTATTGCCAGGTATGTGTACACATACGAGTAATTTGACTCAGGATTGTACATTGCTCATGATGTGCTTACTCATACAAAAATACCATAACACAATAATAAAATAATAATAAAATAAAATCAGACACAAACTACAGTATAGACAACACTAATATACACACTATGAAAAAAAACAATATAGACATATTGACAAATAGTGCAGTGATCAGAGTACAAAGGATGCAAGAGTAAACTATTATTCTCATTATGTACATGTTGAATTGAATTGAATGAAAAGTAAGTGACTATGGTAAGCAATATTGACTCTACTGTGCATCAATCCTGCAAAAATCAATTTGAATACTCCACAATTACCCAACTTGCAGTGTGATGTGATATGAATGAGATTTTCAACATTAATTGATACAAATGTTACTTTATCACTTCTATAGGAACCGTCTTCCTGTGGATGTTCTGGCCCAGTTTTAACTCGGCCATCGCTGACCCGGGCTTCACTCAGCTCACAGCAGTGATCAATACCTACTTCTCCCTGGCTGCCTGTGTGCTCTCTGCCTACGCCATCTCCAGCCTCGTGGAGCACAAAGGAAAACTGGATATGGTCAGATAACTTTCCTTCAATATCCACACAATAACACTATTTTAAGATTTTATCCAACTAATTCAGTTATAAACTTGTTTTTATACCTTTATATACTACAGGTGCACATTCAGAATGCCACATTGGCCGGTGGGGTTGCCGTGGGAACATGTGCTGACATGAACATTGGGCCATTTGGGGCAATGCTGATTGGATTAGTGGCTGGCATCATCTCTACCCTGGGCTTCAAGTACTTAAGTGTGAGTTGAAAATCAAAGCAAAAGGAGAACATTTTTTAAAAAAGGGGAACAAAAGTGATTTTAAATGATACTTTCTTAAAAGGTTCTCTTTTAATTTATTGTGATAAGTCAAGTAATCGATTTGTCAACTTCTAGAAAATCTGCAGCAATTTCAAGAATAGATTCATTGTTAAGTAATCTTTAAGCAAACATTTAAAATAAAAATCCCTGGTTTCAGCTTCTCAAATGCGGATATTTTCTGGTTTTCTTACTTTTCCATGAAAATTAATTAGTTTTGATTTGTTGGTCAGACAAAATGAGACACCTTGGGCCCTGTGATGGGCATATTCTACAATTTGATCTGTTTTAGACCCAACGACTAATCGAGAAAATAATTGGCAGATTAAGTGATAGTGAAAATAATCATTAGTAGCAAAACAATTGATATTTGAAAAAAAAAAAAAAAGCCAAAGATTAGCAATAAATAGATACAATCCTACATGTTTTGGTGATCTGAAGGCTCATGACAATTTTTAATCAAAACCTTTTAAAAGCCTTTCTTTCCTCCTCTATAGTCCATCCTGGCATCCAACCTCAGTATCCAGGATACCTGCGGTGTTCACAATCTGCACGGCATGCCTGGTATCTTGGGTGGGTTGGCTGGTATTGTGGCCGTGGCTCTGGGGAAAAAAGAGGGGTAACATTTTACCACCACAAATCTTACAATTATATGTATACACACACACTCATAACGGCATTGTAGCATATGACTAATTTTATGCTTCAGTCACATGTCAGCTCTTACATTCCTGTTTTCTCTCCCCCTCCTCTTCAGAGGTGATGCTGCCATGCAAGCTGCTGCCTTGGGTTCATCCCTTGGGTTTGCTTTTGTTGGAGGTGCTGTTACAGGTGATTGGGGATGAAAAATGAGACCATAAATGTGACACATGACAGTTAAATTTATGAACACTTTTTCACTTAGCAGAAAGGTCAGGGTTCTTATAATTTAGCAAAATCGCAACATCTGAGTGATCAAACAATTCATTCTTCTTCATCTTCTTCAAGGTTTAATAATGAAGTTGACGATTTGGGGACAGCCTCCAGACCAGAACTGCTTCGATGACTCTATTTACTGGGAGGTAAGAAATCCCATTCCTCATGAATATTATGTTACTGTCAAGCACCGCATGCGATAGATGCAGTACTCCCATATTTTTTTATTTATTAAATTAGTGGTTAGGGGATCATATTACAGTAAATGGATGTGGCTCACCCCATAATTATAAATCAAGATTGTATCTGCTGGTGAACACGACCCAGATGGTACAGCTTATAAACCAATAATTGTTTGACTGTCAAGCTACTGCTATCCTATATATATGTGTATATATATATATATATATATATATATATATATATATATATATATATATATATGTATATGTATATAAGATTTAATCTGCAGGTAAACTCCTGTAACTATTTGATGTCCACACCACAAAATTTAGGTCTCTCATTATGCTACTGACTGATAATATGGATTGCATGTTTTCAGGTTCCTTTGAAGGAGGAGGAGAAGGAGGAGAGCTTGGCTTATGCCGATCACTCATAGAACAAAGCAGACGTTTAAATACCTGCCCACCGACTGCTGAGCTAGAAATTAAGATGTAAAGGATGATCAGCTACACCATGTCAGCTTTTCTTCATTTCATCCTTACATTATAAAAAGCATGAAAGCATATTTTCTAATATTAGCATAGTATATGTATTTTTCCTCATACGTTCCTATATATTTCCATACACCTGGCACATGTATTTCTGCTGAGGCTCAGGTCAAAGAGAGGAGTTAAATCTGCTTTGATTTGCTGCTTCATGTCACCTCACTGGAGCCCAGTCCCCAGGGCAGGGATAGTCATAAAATATGTTGTAACTTCTGAACCTTCGCGTTGCTCATCTGCCACTGCTTACAACCATGTTCTATCGATCTGAGGGCAGCTGTACAATAACTTCAGTTCAACGAGCATTCAAAGCTGTGCATTTAGAACTGCAGGGCTAGATTAAACTGACTACACACAGTAGTGTTAATCAATGACATTGACCAGTGGGCATGTGCTCTTGTTTGTATTATATACTAATACTGTCATAATAAATGTGTTTTTTATACAATACCAGTGTTTACGTGTGTTTTTGTGGTCTAATCTTGCTGTAAGTTCAGATATTTGCGGAAATATTACAATCTTATGGCTTCCTTACATTTGACTTTAAATGACACAATTAAATCAAAAGTAAATGATGAATACTTGCGTTACATTAGCTGATATTTATGCTAATGACCAATGTTTTCTATACTGTATGTATTTTTAGCACGTACTATAGACTAAACTATACTATAGTAATACTACACATTTACTATAACTATAATCATCATATTATTACTCTAGGAATGCTCTATAGTGTTTTCAAAACACAACTGCAGAAACACTATATAATACTATTTTAAATAACAGCCTATAGGAATACTACAAAGATCTAGATACATAGTATTACTATTGAAATATTAGGGGGCTACTATAGCTAATAAAATAGCACTACAAAAAAAAACTATAGTAATACCATAGCTGATGTAAAATACTATTTAATACTAATGTTTTCCAACATTAGGTGATTTGTGATTAATAAATTCATGTTGTACATTTGTAGGGCTGGGCCGATGGATCGGCGATGGTTGACAGACATCAGGACGTTGAGCTGGCATCTGATTGTATACTTTGCACCTACCTCGGAATTCTCTTCTCTCCCTACTCTGACACGCTCACACACACCTATACTTCAGGTAAACATCCTGGCTTACCTCGCCCCTCTCTGTCTCTCTCCCCCCGTCTGCTCCATTTTCTCCATCAGCAGTATGTTTTATAAAGTCGCATAAAATAATGAGAACTCGTCGTTTTTCCGTATATATCCACCCGCGATCCCTTATCACGGCAGCAGGTGAGCCGCACGTCAGCTTATTAATGACGCAGCCTGTCCAACAACTGAAACCAACATCTGCACCCTGCTGCTTTACCTGGTCCGTGCATAAAATATCCACCGCGACTTGTAACGTAAGTTAATAGTCTACCAATTTTTTTTACCGAGTGAACTTTGTGCGAGAACACATGCACATAAGACGACTACTGCCTCCCGCGCGCGCACCCGATGACATCGTCCATCCTGATGTTTCATTGCAGACGTCGTCCGATGGAAATTTTGTAGACATCGCCCAATCCTATGCATTTGTGCACACAATTATTTTCTGCTCCTTTAAAAGTCATAGAAAAAAACAACAGAAATGTTTGCTTTCTTAAGCAAAAACGTAATTGTTCCAGTTTTTAATTAATTTAATTTCTATGTTTTGCTGTCAGTGACGCTAAAAGGGCAGATAATGCATTTAAATTGAAGTCATATGTACCATTATTAATGCAAACCAACTTATATCCTCAAGTCTTTTTCTCTATTATGTTGTTTTGATAAATTTTTTTATACATTAGTGATTGAAATAGGCTAACCCAGACGCAGGCCGCCACTGTCACCTGTCACTGTTCAACAAAACGATTTTGGTGAGAACCTTTCGCATGTTAACAGTAAAACAGGTGATGGAGTGTGTATGTCAGGGAGACTGGCTCTCATCCATCAACCTCAAGGACGCATACTTTTATGTGTCTGTCATCCCTGGACACAGGAAGTTTCTGCGGTTCTCATTCCAGCGCGCCCAGTACCAATACAATTGCCTGCCCTTCAGTTACTCCCTGGCCCCGCGCACTTTCTCCAAGTGTGTCAAGACGGCCCTGGAGCCGCTGCGAAGGCTGGGTATCAGGGTCCTGTTTTATCTGGACAACCTGCTGCTGCTGGCACGGTCCTGGGACAAGGCGGTGGTGCAGACGGCCCAGCTAGTCGCACACCTGTCTTGCCTGGGTTTCACGGTGAACTGGAAGAAGAATGCTCCTCTCCCCTTCCAGCAGCTCACCTATCTTGGCGTAGTACTGGACTCCTCTCTCTGGAGAGCGCAGCTGTCTCAGGAGAGGGTGGATGCTCTGATGGAGCTGCTCCGCCGTGTTGTCCCACGGGCAGTGGTGACGGCTCTGTCGGTCATGAGGCTTCTGGGCCTCATGTCGGCGGCTAACGTGGTGGTCCCCCTGGGCCTCCTGCACATGAGGAGGCTGCAGCGGTGATTCATCCGAACCAGGGGTTGGAACCGGTGGCCTGCCTGCTGCCGGGGTGCTTTCGTTCCTCCAGCTGCTCATGGACAGGGGTATGGCGTTCAGTATGGTGAAAACCTACGCTGCCGCCATCTCGTCCTGTCACGAGGGCTTCGGGACACACTGCTCCACAGTGGGATTTGGCGCTGGTCTTACGCACATTGAGCCAAGCCCCATTTTAGCCTTAGAGACAGTGGACCTGAGGTTTCTTTCGGCCAAGGTCACCTTACTTGTGGCTCTGACATCGGCCAAGAGGGTCAGCGATCTGGCTGCCCTCTCTGTGGCTCCGTTGTGTCTCAGGATTCAGTCTGCCGTTCTGCACCCCAAACCTGCATTCATGTAAGTGCATCACTAGCTCTTTTCGATTGCGGGTGATTACTCTCTCAGGCTTCTTTCCTCCCCCCCATGAGTCTGTGGATGAGGCTACATCCCACCTCCTCTGCCCAGTGCGTGCGCTGTCCTGTTATGTGGCACGCACGGCTGCCTGCCGCCGTTTGCAGTGCTTGTTTGTGCACTACAAGGAGCAGTCCAAGGGACTTCCCCTGTTAGCACAGCGCCTGTCTCCCTGGCTGTGCGAGGCTATTTAACAGGCCTATATGTCGGCCGGTGAGTCCCACCCGGTCGGCATCAGGGCACACTCCACAAGAGAATGATGATGGACGACCGACGACGACGATCTGCACGTCAGCCTCTTGGTCTTCCCCGTGCTCTTTCGTCCATTTCTACCTAATGGATGTCTCCCGTTTCTCACTGACTCACTGAGAGTGTTTTGGTTGAGTGATCTTCCCTTGTGTGTGCAGTGCGCCCTCTTCCACAGGACGGTGGGGGGGAGCAGCCGCTGCTTACGCTGGCCCTGCTTGTGCGCAGTTGATGCAGTCGCTGCCGTGACCCCGCCAACATCTGTACAACTGTGGGGTCCTCCATCCAGTTCCCCGTTTTGACACGCATGGGTCGGCCCTCTGCCTCCCATGTCGCGCCATTGGTGCTTGTGCGCATGCTGACGCCAATGTCGCAGACAGCGGGTGACTGGGTGGCTCATTTTCATGGCTCTGGGCAGGTGGGTTTTTGTGCTTCGTGGTACCGTATGGGCCAGTGAGGCGTTGACTCATCCTGCTTCGCCTCTAACCCAGTAGTGATAGCCTTAGAGGGCGAAGCCTATACAAAATAGAAAGGTAGTTACGTACTGCAACTCCAGATTCTATGAGTATAGGTGCAGCCCTCCAAGTTGTAGGCCTCACTGGACCTTGGTTCTCAGTGCTGAAGAAAAGGCATTTGGGAGCCGAAGGCTAGGTCTCATCGTTGTATATGTACAAGGTGCGTAGGAGAGGCCCACGCTGTGGGTGGGCGTAGACAACATTTTTCAGTGCCACGTAGGCGCGCGTAGGGTAAACCCAATAGTGACAGCCTTAGAGGGCTGCGCCTATACTCATAGAATCCGTTTCTGACATTAATTGTTCCAAAATATTAGAAAACCCACCTTGCCAAAAATGTTGTTAAAACCGCAGATACAACAAATTAATATTAGTAGTAATAGTAATTTTTACCTAGCTATTTAGCTATTAAGCCGCCATTTGAGTGACTCTTCAACCAGTCTGGTTGAACACCAACTTTTTTGGAAGAAGTCGTGGAGTGGCACTGGGTTCACTGAAAGATGTCCAAGTTGAAACACTGGAGCTTCCTGTCAGTAGCAGGTGAGTCAAGCTAAAAATGGCGAATGAACCAACAACGTTAACCTTATACAGTAAATAAAACAAATAAACACTAACTTAACTCACATGGTGTTGGCCAGAGACAGGGGTATGATGGCATACAGTGCGAACAAAGTTTCTATGTGCAGTTTGTATATAAATACTTATCTGACCAACACGTTTTTGTTCATGTCACTTCCCCAGTACAAGTTAACGCTAACAGCTGTTAGCTAACAATGACTGTACTAACGTTAGTTGTTTGCTGGGTCACACAACCGACTAGGTTACGATGTTGATGAACGAGCCAGTGCGATGCAAAATATTTCTGAGAGGCCTGACGTCACAATATGCCACACGAACGCTTCCTCTGCGTAGTTTGTTTACACCAGGTGGGCACAAAGCACCAAATCAAGAGGCTTTCACCTTAACTATTGTTAGCTTGTTGCACAGCAAGTACAAGCAGTAGTTTATGAATTTTATAATTTAAAACATACTAATAGCATGAATAGCAAACAGTTCAGAGAGGAAATGTATGAATACATGTGGTTACTAAATCTAACTAATACATTCTTTTTCATAGGTGTCTTTAGGTTGACTGCGTAAAAGGTAATTTCCCTCTGGGCCAGGGGGGCATTAGAGGAAGAACAATCGGATCCCTATTCCAGCCTGTGTTATCAGCGCCATGAGGACAGTTTTTCCATCTCTGGAATTCTATGGATTTAAGTAGGCTATGACTGTGATGATTTGTGTAGTGCAAGTATGACTTTTGTGTTTGCTATGATTTACTGTAAGCTAATATTCATAAAGCGGTTTAATGTGCCTTTAAATGCTGCTGAGGTTGCAACCTTATTTATTCCCCTGGTGAGTGATACAGTTCTACTGATTTTGTCTCTATCAAAAGTATCAATGTATAGTTAATAATAATATCAATAGACAAGCATGCACCTTAATACATAATTAACATAATTGAATGAATAGCAAACAGTTTAGAGAGGAAATGCACTGAGCAAATCTGCAAATTACTCGACCTCTGTCTAAACACCACCTACTTCCAGTACAACGGTGGATTCTACAGACAGAAGCATGGCTGTGCCATGGGCTCACCGGTATCCCCGATTGTGGCAAACATCTACATGGAAGAAGTGGAGAATAAAGCCCTCAACTCCTTCAGAGGAATAGCACCGAGCCACTGGTACAGATATGTGGACGACACCTGGGTCAAAATTAAAAGCCAGGAAGTGCAAGCCTTCACAGAACACATCAACTCTGTGGACAGTAACATCAAGTTCACACGAGAAGATGTTCACAACAACAGTTTGGCCTTCCTGGACTGCGCTGTACACATTGAAGAGGACAGGAGCCTGCAGATTGGAGTTTACAGAAAACCCACACACACAGACCAATACCTACTCTTCGATTCACACCACCCACTGGAGCACAAGCTAGGGGTCATGAGAACACTGCACCACAGAGCGGAAAACATACCAACAAGCGCCCAAGCCAGAGAGAAGGAACAGAACCACCTGAAGGGGGCACTTACAGCCTGTGGATACCCTAAATGGACCTTTGTGAAAACAGCCACAAGATCCAAGAAGACCAAAACTACAGGGGAGGAGGAAAAAAAAAAGAAAAAAGAAGGTCAAACGCAACAACATTGTGATTCCATACGTGTCTGGAGTATCAGAGAAACTCAGGAGGATTTTCAACAAGCACCACATCCCTGTGTTTTTTAAACCCAAGAACACACTAAGACAGATGCTAGTACACCCCAAAGACTGCACATCCAAACACAAGAAAAGCAATCTAGTGTATGCGGTCCAATGCAGTGAGGAATCCACAGACCTGTATATTGGGGAGACTAAACAACCACTACACAAACGCATGGCTCAACACAGAAGGGCCAACTCCTCAGGTCAAGACTCTGCAGTCTACTTACATCTGAAGGACAGAGGACACTCGTTTGAGGACCACCAGGTGCACATTTTAGACAGAGAAGATGGATGGTTTGAAAGAGGTGTCAAGGAAGCCATCTACACCCGGGTCGAGAAGCTGTCATTGAACAGGGGAGGGGGTCTACGCCACCACTTATCCCCCACTTACAATGCTGTCCTTTCATCACTTCCCAGGAAACTCAACAAACGTAACCTATTGGCCTCAGGTGAAGATACCAACGATGGTCGTTCAGTCTTGGCCACAGGTAGTCTTAACAACTGTAACGACAGTCGTCACAGCAACAAGGAACACTAACGAACCAGCGGTATCGATGACCCTGGCCACGACCCCACTGAGGTTAAATAGCTGAGTTTCCCTGCCAGTCAGTCAGAACTGAAGAAGTCCTTTGGATGAGGGATGAAACGTCTTCCAGTATCTTCAACCAAGTCCAGTTGCCCTTGATTTTAACCTTCGTTGGATAACTATGACCTGGATGACTGAGAATCTTCATAGACATAATTGAAAAGGGATATACTCAACAGATAGCAGTATATTATGGTTATGTGTCAAGTCTATTCTATTGTTTTTCGTATGCATGTATTACCTACCGCATTGTTTTTGTATTTGAATTACATCAGGTGGCTGTTGTAACATTTTAATTTCCTTTGGGATTAATAATAATCTACTCTATCTCAGTGTCTAGTTTCTATTCTGATCTATGATTAGTACTTTACTTTGTCTATTAGGTGCTGTACTATTACTATTTTGTGTGAAACCAGCAGTGAGGCTCTACTATTTTTCTTATCAACTGATGTTATCTAAAATATATGTTTAGTAAAAGGCAAAAGCTAGACCAGACTGAAATTCTGAAAATATCATATGCATAAATATATTGTTTGGTGTACTGCTGCTACTAGTTCATATTGTTGTTGTTGTATTAGTGTTGTGGAAGTGTTGGTAACGAATAAAACCGGTGCAGTTGTGTCTTTTTTGTTGTGAACCAATTCTAGGTGTTTTGTTTTGTTTTGTAAAAAAACAAAAAACAAATCAGTCCACCAGTGGTTTCCTGCATGGATAGTATGATGGTAAAGAAGTTGGGTTGAAAAAGATAATGTTCTAAAAGTCAGTTATTGTCCCTTACATTGGTTTGTGATTAGTGATAAACCGATTACGCCTGCACTCACCAGGCCAATTAAAAAAAATAGTTAAAAAGTTTTTGGTGAGTTTTGGAAAGGTGGTGAAAGAAGTTCTGACACCTACATTTCCTCAGTCATGTTTCTCCCATCTTAAATGCAAATCTAATGTAAAATCATTAGGGTTAAATATATATTATTATACTATACTGTCAGAATAATGCAATTGAATGACTGACAAACTGTACCCCAACTGTTAAACGCCAGTCGCCTTCTGAAATCTACAGCATAACCCAATATATTTTTGTATATCATTAATTAATAAAAATTCCATCTAAAACAACATGTGTTGCTTCACTGGCTAAAATAACAACGTATATTAGACTGCACTGTTCATGGAATAATGGAATTATACAAGACCTTTCTTTGTTTTGATATCTGCATTACATATCAATGACCCATCGGATGCCCTGTAAACTAAATATCTGCATTGGAAAAAAGTACAGTGGCCCTGAAATGCAAACCACAACAGTAAATCGCCACGACACAACAGCAATAATGTCATAATGAGCATAATATTACCACATTAATTGGTTAGCCTGGTGAAACATAACAAAGTCTTCTCCAAAACCTTTGGAATTGGGAAAGCTGTTGGTTTCCTGTGAAAAACCTGGAGTCACCCATCTGAGGGCTCTTTCTTCAGTGCCGCCAGCCAGCACAGCAGTACTGTTCTCCGTTTCAGCAGCAGTTTATAAAAACACTGTTTTGTCCTTTTGCTTTAACCTTTGTAAAATTAATAACCGTGGCCTCCATTTTGTCTTCCTCCCTCAGTCTCCATCATTCACTGACTCAGTCTTCCACTATTCCAACCTTTCACTTTCTGGAGTTGTATCTGTTGAGCTCAGGCAGCCAACCCTGTGATGGCACACTGATAACCAGCGCTCTTGTCACAAAAGATAACAGGGCTTCATTGTCTTTACATTTGTCATGTTACTTATAATAATTTTTTAGTGCAAATCCATTTAGTAAATCGTAACTTGGTTGACTCTTCATTTCCACTTGACAGATCAGGATTCTTCAACTGACAACACAAATTTCACCAGTTTTCTTGTTAAATCATATCAACACTTGATAGGTGGTTTGAAACAGGCACAACATTGGCCACAAATTAACCTGAAATGAGTCAGAATGCCATTTCAAAAGGAAGATATCCACAGAATTGCAAAGTGATTGATTCAATTAGAGTATTAATGTCCAAAGAACACCACTGTGAACAGCAATGTCGTAGCAAATGGCTGATTTCTAATTGAAGGCAATATATCATAAAAGTGTTTCATCTGATTCAATTTCATGTCCACATTTAGCAGAGGCTAAATTGGGACTCTCACAACAACACATCAGGGCCTGTCAACGTATCACCAGCAGAACTGACCTCCCTTCTCATGTCTCCAGTGTTTCAGGATGTCCACGTTATGATCTTCATCGGCTTCGGGTTCCTGATGACCTTCCTGAAGAGATACGGGTTTAGCAGCGTGGGCTTCAACTTACTCCTGGCTGCCTTCGGCCTGCAGTGGGGCCTCCTCATGCAGGGCATCTGGCACATGGATAATGGCAAGATCAAAGTCAACATCTTCAAGTACAAATGTCTTTTCTGAATGTTTTGGTTCTCAGTAACCCTCAGATTAGATTTGCAGTTAAGTATGCATCACAAACTTAGTAGCTGATCAATGAACCAATGAACTGTCATGTTGACTGCTGAGTAGCTCTGACGGATCCCTTTAGGTTTGGTAGATGATGGTTATGCTGGTCTAGGGATTTCCGTGTTCCACCTTTTCCACTCATTGTCCTATAATTTGTATTTTCCTAAAGACTTGTTTTCTTTCCTGTCCTTCAGAATGATCAACGCAGACTTCAGCACAGCTACGGTCCTGATCTCCTTTGGAGCTGTTCTGGGTAAAACCAGCCCTGTTCAGCTCCTCATCATGACCGTACTGGAGATCACCATCTTCTCCATCAATGAACACATTGTGGCCAAACTGCTCGGAGTAAGTACACAATGACACATGCATGTGTTGATGAGCTACGTGAGCAAAACACGGCATTAATTCCTGCATCATGACCAGGACCTTCACTGTGTCAACTGAATTTTATTAAACATAGATTGGCATGACTCCACTGTTATGAACCTGTATGACCTTTTCTTTCACAGGCTAATGATGTTGGAGCATCCATGATCATCCATGCTTTTGGAGCCTACTTTGGCCTGGCAGTGGCTCGAGTGCTTTACCGACAAGGTTTAAGAAACGGACATGAGAATGACGGATCTGTTTATCACTCTGATCTGTTTGCTATGATTGGTAAGAGCCAGTTACACTTTAAACTAATGTGATTTATTAGTGATCTGCTTGTAGCAGTAGCGTTTCATTTGGGTGTAATTTAGTGTTGTGTCGTTCAAAGAACGTTTCGTTCATAAGACCTAATCGTGTATATGACTCGGGAGGAACGGGTTGTCTCAGTGAGTGATTCATAAATTTTCACGCATGCGTGAAGGATCTTGGACTCTTACGTTCACTCGTCACACGGCACCTGCATGGGCTCCGTCAGCACAGGAAACTCTCAACTGTGGGTCTGTTTGAGTCGTTCATTTGTCACGTGACAGCTCGGCTACAGGGCTGTGGTAAGCAGGCAGAACAGGAAACAAAACTGATTAGTTCAGGACTCTCAACTGTGGGTCTCTAGGTCTGAATCGTTCATTTGTCACGTGACAGCACCTACTGTGGAGCAGGAATGAAAGACTCGTTCACCGCTCACATGGGTCCTCCTCAGTCTTTCGTTCACTCGGCAGGCTGAGTTACTGCCAGCGCCGGAGAATGAGAGGCAGGTCGGCTGTCAGGTAACAGTCACTGGACTGACATTATATAGCTATTTTGTTAATTATGTGACATTTTATAAAGCATAACATTATTACAGCGCAGTGATGTTGCGCTAAGTTATAGTTTTAACACAGCCGCACCGTAACTTTAGTCCTGCTAGTGTTTAACATTACAGCTAACAGCTGATGAGAGTTGTTCTGGGTCTGCTCCACTTCAGAGCCCTGACAGGGTTCTACCTGGAGCCGAATTACATCAGAGGTCGTCTCCTCTCCAAAACAAACAGACCCGGTCATTAAAACATTAAAACACAGCCACGTAGCAACGTTAGCGTTGGTGGCTTGATCCAGATTATTATTAAATTGGTTGAATTTTAATAAGAGTGTGTTTATTCATATAGTGTATCAAGCTTATTACTTCAATATAGTTACTGCAAATCTGACATTAATATTTTACTCATGGAAAGGGACGTTAGGCTACTGTATGAATGAGCACGTCAGAAATAATGATAGTAATTATATACATAAGCCTTTATATGACTGGTCAGGTTGTTTAATCAGGAAAGATTGTGAAAATGGAAGGATTTAGCCGGAGTAGTGGTGATTACATATTGACCAAATATTTCTGTGGTTTTTACATGGTTTGAATTTGGTTGTGGGCCCAGGGGGGTTTATATAATGATGATATACAGTAATCAAGAGGTGAATTTGTGCATTATACTTTGTCAAAATTATGCAAGCCAGGCAGCCTTCCATGTTTGAGAACAGCGCTGTTTTTTAATCGCCCACTAGAGGGCTGCAGCACCACAATAACCAGCCTAGTTCAAATGAACGAAATGGACAAAATGACTCAAAAAAAGGTTAGTTCATTTTAATGAACGAGATTTGAATGAACGAGTCTGTCAAAAGAGTCGAACTTGCCATCACTAGTGTAATTTTCCCTGACTGGTTCACCACTGGCCTCCTGCACATGTATGACTTGTGCCACCTAGTGGACACAAATAACCATGCACCATGTTAAGTGACTAAGCAAAATTGACCTGGACTGTGCATATGTTCTGTTCAGCGAAACACAATCTGAATACTTCAGTCTATAATTATCCAACTTGCAGTGTGATGTGATATGAATGAGATTTTCAACATTAACTGATACAAATGTTACTTTATCACTTCTATAGGAACCGTCTTCCTGTGGATGTTCTGGCCCAGTTTTAACTCGGCCATCGCTGACCCGGGCTTCACTCAGCTCACAGCAGTGATCAATACCTACTTCTCCCTGGTTGCCTGTGTGCTCTCTGCCTACGCCATCTCCAGCCTCGTGGAGCACAAAGGAAAACTGGATATGGTCAGATAACTTTCCTTCAATATCCACAATTACACTATTTTAAGATTTTATCCAACTAATTCAGTTATAAACTTGTTTTTATACCTTTATATACTACAGGTGCACATTCAGAATGCCACATTGGCTGGTGGGGTTGCCGTGGGAACATGTGCTGACATGAACATCGGGGCATTTGGGACAATGCTGATTGGATTAGTGGCTGGCATCATCTCTTCCCAGGGCTTCAAGTACCTAAGTGTGAGTTGAAACTAAGGAAAGGAAAGTAATATAAAATTTGTCACCCTTTAAAAAGACACTCCTTTGCAACAACAGGCCTTTTTTTCTTGCCTCTGTAGCCCATCCTGGCATCCTACCTAGGTATCCAAGATACCTGTGGTGTCCACAATCTGTACGGCATGCCTGGCATCCTGGGTGGGTTGGCTGGTATTGTTGCAGTTGCTCTAGGGAAAAAAAGAGGGGTATGGGCCATTTTTCTCACCACAAAATGTCTCTGTCTGTCAGTAATTTGCAAAAGTGTGGAAAAAGTGCTATAAAGTATGCTTTCAAAAATATACGTTTATATGTATCATTTAACAAAATACAAAGTGAGTGAACAGAAGAAAAATCTAAATCAAGTTAATTTTTGGTGTGACCACCCTTTGGCTTTTAAACAACATCAATGCTTCGAGGTATACACAAAGTTTTTGAAGAAGCCCAGCAGCTAGGTTGGCCCAGACATCTTGAAGAACTATGCACAGTTCTTCTGTGGATTTAGGCAGCCTCAGTTTCTTCTGTAATTCCAGACAAACTCGATGGTGAGATCAGGGCTCTGTGGGGGCCATACCATCACTTCCAGGACTTACTGTTCTTCTTTACGCTTGAAGATAGTTCTTAATGACTTTCACTGTTTGGTTAGTGGTCAATGTCATGCTGCAGAATACATTTTGGGCCAATCAGATGCCTCCTTGATGGTATTGCATGATGAATAAGTATCTGCCTGTACTTCTCAGCACCGTGGTGACTAATTATGACCAAATCCCCAACTCCTTTTGCAGAAATGCAGCCCCAAATTTGCAAGGAACCTCCACCATGCTTCACTGTCGCCTGCATTATTCTGCTACAGCCAAATATTTCAAATTTTGACTCCTCAGTCCAGAGCACCATCTGCCATTTCTCTGCACCCCAGTTTCTGAGTTTCTGTCATTCATAGTTGAGTCGCTTGGCCTTGTTTCCATGTCGGAGGTAGGCCTTTTTTGCCGCAAGTCTTCCATGAAGGCCACTTCTGACCAGACGTCTCCGGACAGTAGATGGGTGTACCAGGGTCCCACTGTTTTCTGCAGCTCTGAGCTGATGGCACTGCTAGACCTCTACTAATTGCGAAGGGAAGTAAGCATAATGTGTCTTTCATCTGCTGCAGTAAGTTTCTTTGGCCAACCACTGCATCTATGGTCCTCAACGTTGCCCATTTCTTTGTGCTTCATTAAAAGACATTGGACAGCACATCTGGAAACCCCTGTCTGTCTCGAAATTTCTGCCTTGCTGATGCTGTATAACTACCTTGTGTGTTGTTGCTGTGCTCAGTCTTGCCATGGTGTACGACTTTTGACAGTAAACTGTCACCTTGTTAGCTGAGTGTGGCTTTCTCTGTGTTGTATTCCTCCTACACAGCTTTTTCTGTTTCAGTTAATGATTGTTTTTCAGCCTACATATTGAATAGTGATCATTAGCACCTGTTTGGTATAATTTTTTAATCGTACACCTGACGATATGCCTACAAAATCCCTGACTTTGTGCAAATGTACCTAGAAGAACTGATGCTTGTTGATGTATCGAAGGCCAACGGTGGTTACACCAAATATTGATTTAGATTTTTCTTCTGTTTACTCACTGTATTGTAGCTGTCAAGCAACTGTATGCTTGAGTTACATGTCAGCTCTTACATTCCTGTCTTCCCTCCCCCTCCTCTTCAGAGGTGATGCTGCCATGCAAGCTGCTGCCTTGGGTTCTTCCCTTGCGTTCGCTTTGGTTGGAGGTGCTGTTACAGGTGGGTGGAGATGAAAAATGAGACCATAAATATGACACATGACAGTTTAATTCCTGGGCACAGGGTCTATCTCTCAACAGAAAGGCTAGTGTTCTTATGATTTAACAAAAGGGCAACATCTGAGTGAATAAACAATTCATTTCCTTCTTCAAGGTTTAATAATGAAGTTGCCGATCTGGGGACAGCCTCCAGACAAGAACTGCTTCAATGACTCTATTTACTGGGAGGTAAGAAATCCCATTCCTCATGAATATTATCACACGTTTCTGACTGTCACGCATTGCATGTGATTGATGCAGTAGCCCAATATCTTTTAAGTTATTAAATTAGTGGTTTTGGAGTCATGTTAGATGGTTGTGGTTCAACGCAAATAATTATAAATCAAGATTTTGTCAGCCGGTAAACTCCACTCAGATGGTACAGCATACAAACCCACAATTGTTTGATGTCCACATCACATACACCCACGTCTTATTTAGGTATCTCATTATGCTACACACAGATAATTTGGACTGCATGTTTTCCAGGTTCCTGGTGAGGAGAATGAGAGCTTGGCTCACAGCGATCACTCAAAGAACAAAGCAGAGGCTTAAATATCTGCCCACTGACCTAGAAATTAAGTAACAGATAATTTATCTGTTACACCATGTCAGTACATGTAGATACTGTAGAAATGGGTCACATCATAGCTTCACTGCTGAAACACACCTACTTCCATAAGCTTTTTCTTCATTTCATCTGTGTATTATAAAAAGCATATTAAAATATTAATATAGTATATGTTGATCTGCTGCTTCATGTCACCTCACTGGAGCCCAGTACTTCTGCAAGGAGTCAGTCAGACTGTGTGAAACCAGCAGTGAGGCTCTGACATGAGCAGGGATAGTCGCAGGAAATGTTTTAACTTCTGAACCTTGTGTTGCTCATCTTCCACTGCCTACGGCCATTTTTTTTTTTTTACCTCGGGGCAGCTGTACAATTTCTTTAATGCAATGAGCATTCAGAGCTGTGCATTTAGCATTAGATTGGCTCTCACTATAGGCAACCAAAGTTCATTTCTTTGTCTGTTTTCTATTTACATCTAATGTATTCTTACATGTACATACAGTTTAGCTTTTAGATGGATTGACATGGTCAGTTTAATAAGGTCCTGCAAGGTTAAAAAACTGGTACTGCACTTTTTTGGACTTGAATATTCAAAAGAATTCATTCAACAGAAAAACCATAGGACTGCAGGGCTAGATTAAACTGACTACACACACAGTAGTGTTAATCAATGATGTCCAGAACACTGAAACACATCAAGATTTTTTATTTTTATACAGTGGGAATGTGCTCTAATTTGCATAATATACTAATATTGTCATAATAAATATGTTTATCAGTATTTACATATTGTTGTTTTTTGTGTTAGTAATCTTGTAGTTCAGATATTTGCAAAAATATTACAATTTTATGGCTTCCTTACACTTGACTTTAACTTGGCACAATTAAGAAGTCAGAAGTAAATGTCTAGGATCTAACTAGAGGGATATGTTTGGGGTAATTTGGACAGGCATCACCATTACATTATTTACTAGAAAGCGATAGGCCTAACATCTTCAAATCTCTCAAATATCTTCAAACTGTCAAATGTCCCACTTGTTATAGTGGTCAAGTGGCTAAAGCTGTCAAACCTTGACTAGATTGTCCCAGAGAGGCTAAAGATTCTTTAACACAGTTTTCCGATTTGTGAAAACTTGATCTTATTTTCTTTATTTGTGAAAATGAAAGAGTGGCCATTATAAACCCACCTCCAATTGATCATAAAGTTAAATCATCTATCTAAAACAGATTTAACAAATCATGAACATCATTTTATGAAGGTAGGATTTATCGCAAAGCTGTATTTGACTGCTTTAATTTTAGCAACTTAGGTTTAATGTTAACGTCACCTATCTCCTTATACTCTAGAAAGTGAGGGAACATAGTATTCCCAAGTGGTTTGTGGTTACTTTCAATTCACGGCAGAAATTAAATGTCTGAATATCTTTATACTTTAAACCTACCTGCAGTTTTCACATATGTCGTTTTGCCCTTCGACCAGTAGGGGCGCTGTGTTCATTGACGGCCGTTTCCTCTCCACTGTTTTGAACATGGAAGTAGGTAGCAGCGGTGCATCATGGGATACAAAATGTCTCCGAAGAGTTTTGGCTAATGCCAATTTACGAGAGATAACTGAGAATAAATATATATTATACCCTTCTTTTTCCAGAGGTTGTAGTGTCATCATATATATGATATATTAACTGTATTCTGCTGTCGTCATGGTGAGTACAGAACGTATTATTATCACTAGCGTTTAGTTTATTTGAAAGCTTAAAGCGCATTTTAGCTTTATATTAGCTTGGTCAACGTATCTCCGCCGGTAACGTTAAACACCAGGTAAAGGACAATTAGAGTATGCATCAATATTTCTCTTTAATCAGAAGGCTCTTAACAAAGCCACGGTTTGTGCCTGTTTTAAATGGTTGGGAGGAACTTTGTTGTGTTTAACTTCATCAGCAAACGCCTTCTTCCCGGAGTGCAGATCAGAATTCAATGAAAAAATGTCTCCTGTCTCATCCAGGACGCAGTCACACATTAAAAACATTTTGCATAATATGTGTCTTTGTTTCTAGTCAACGAGAACGGAGTCCAGGGTGTCCAGCTCCAGCTCCAGAACAGATGAGAGGAGGAGATCCAGGAGCAGAGGCAAGACTGCTTTTAAAGAGAGCACACGAAACTCACTGTCACGTCAAACGTTTGACTAGTGTCTTTTAGCCACATCCACTGTGTTTCTACTCTATAACCTGGTTTCAAAGCGAAACCCAAAGGGGGGATAGATGTTACTTTTGTTATAGCTAATGGCACCTTAAAGAACTCCCTTTCTTTGCTCTATGAGGTCACATTGGGTAGTTCATCCCCAAAGTCTTCAGCTATTTTGACTGTCAGTCAGTTGGGTTTAGAGTAGAGTTTGTGAGTAGTTGAGTTGTTGCTTACCAAAATAACAGTTAAGTACATTTAGTTACAGTGTTTCTGATGTCTGGCAATGATTAATAAGAAGTGTCACTGTATGTGCAATTACAAATGAAGGTTTATCTTTGTCTCCTGCTTATTCAGGACGAGAAAAAAAGAAGCGGAAACGCAGCCGTAGTAGATCTTCCTCGTCTTCCTCTTCCAGTTCGTCGTCCTCATCTTCGTCGTCCTCAACGTCGTCCTCTTCGTCATCCTCTTCATCAGGTTCATCACACTCATCCAGCCACAGTCGGAGTAGCTCTAGCAGTAGTGGTAAGTGTGTCCTTTAAGTTTGAATATTATAATCTTTTACTGATTTTCTTCAGTGCTGAATTGTATTAATGTCAGATGCTTTTTATGTATTTTTTCCACATGTGTGTTTTTCTCATAACAGTACCAATATCCATAAATTGATTAAATGTGGTGTTTTTGTTGTTTTTAGACTCCCGCAGTAAATCCAGGAAGCAGTCTAAGAAAAGGAAAAAGGAGAAACAACACAAAAAAGTAATTTTGTGCATTTTGTCCCATGTATTTATTATTTGAAGAAACTGAAATAATTTACAAGCCACTCACTGAACATTAAGTTCAACTTTATATTGTATTTTGTATCCTTGAGCAGAAAGGGAAGAAAGAGAAGCGACATAAACGTAAAAAAGACAAGAAAGCAAAAGGAGGAGAAGAAAATTCGGGACCTGTACAGATCTCCAAGGTAAATGGCTATTAAAGTCCTATTGGACATAAAATCCTTTTCTCACCTGTGTGACCAAAAACCTCTTCCTGTTAACTGTCACCATTTTCTAATTTACTTCTATTCATTGAGGAAGCCCTTCCCGTCACATGAAACATGCAGGTCTACTATGATAACAAGCAACAGCATAAACATCACTGGCTAAATACACTTAACAAAATTATAAACAACACTTTTGTTTTTACCCCCATTCATCATGAGCTGAACTCAAAGATCTAAGACTTTCTCTATGTACACAGAAGGCCTGTTTCTCTCAAATCTTGTTCACAAATCTGTCAAAATCTGTGTTAGAGAGCACTTCTCCTTTGCCAAGATAATCCATCCACCTCACAGGTGTGGCATATCAAGATGCAGATCAGACAGCGTGGGTATTGCACAGGTGTGCCTTAGGTTGGCCACAATAAAAGGCCACTCAAAAATGTGCAGTTTCTCTGTATTGGTGGGATCTGGAAACCAGTCAGTAGCTGGTGTGACCACCATTTGCCTCACGCAGTGCAACACATCTTCGCATAGAGTTGATCAGGTTGTTGATTGTGGCCTGTTGAATGTTTGTCCACTCCTCTTCAATGGCTGTGCGAAGTTGCTGGATATTGGCGATCCAGGGCATCCCAAACATGCTCAATGGGTGACATGTCCGGTGAGTATGCTAGCCATGCAAGAACTGGGATGGTTTCAGCTTCCAGGAATTGTGTACAACATGGGGCCGTGCATTATCATGCTGCAACATGAGGTGATGGTTGTGAATGAATGGCACAACAGTGGGCCTCAGGATCTCATCACGGTATCTCTGTGCATTCAAAATGCCATCAATAAAATGCACCTGTGTTCGTTGTTCATAACATGCCTGACCATACCATAACCCCACCGCTACCACGAGCCACTTGATCCATAACACTGACAATCAGCAAACCGCTCACCCACATGATGCCGTACACGCTGTCTGCCATCTGTCCTGTACAGTGAAAACCGGGATTCATCCATGAAGAGAACACCTCTCCAAAGTGCCAGATGCCATCAAATGTGAGCATTTGCCCACTCAAGGCGGTTACGACGACGAACTGCAGTCTGGTCGAGACCCTGATGAAGACGACGAGCATGCAGATGAGCTTCCCTGAGATGGTTCCTGACAGTTTGTGCAGAAATTCTTTGGTTATGCAAACCGATTGTTGCAGCAGCTGTCCGGCTGGCCGGTCTCAGATGATCTTGGAGGTGAAGATGCTGGATGTGGAGGGTCCTGGCCTGGTGTGCGGTTATGAGGCCAGTTGGATATACTGGCAAATTCTCTGAAACACCTTTGGAGACGGGTTATGGTAGAAAAATTAACATTCAATTCATGGGCAGCACGAGCTCTGATGGACATTCCTGCAGTCAGCATCCCAATTGGACGCTCCCTCAAAACTTAGATCTGTGGCAATGTGCCTTTTATTGTGGCCCGCCCAAGGCACACCTGAGCAATTCCCATGCTGTCTTGATCAGCATCTTGTTATGCCACACCTGTGAGGTGGAAACAGATTTTGACAGATTTGTGAACAATATTTCAGAGAAATAGGCCATTTGTGTACATAGGGAAAGTCTTAGATCTTTGAGTTCAGTTCATGATGAATGGGGGCAAAAACAAAAGTGTTGCGTTTATAATTTTGTTCGGTGTATATCGCTCTTCGTGCTTTAGAGTTAACTCTTCTTTACAGTGGAAATGAACGAGTGGGCAAATGCTCCTCAAAGCTTCTGTCTTCTTAAATAATAATTTAATAAATTATAATTTGAGAAATTTGGGGTGAGTTTTTGCCTGCCCAAATGTGCTAATAATTGCAAGTGCATATTACAGTTAATAGTTTGTTGTGTGTCAAACTAAAATAAAAACATTTACATACTAGTAATTCTTTTGTTTCACTTTTATCTATACAGTTCCTTGGAAGTTACACACAACGCCTAATTATGTGGATTTATTTTCAGTCAACTTAAGTTCCTAGTATCCTAGACCCCTTAAATGTACATTTGTTTTTCTTTCAGTATTTGAAGGACAGGAAAAAAGGCAAGTACAGCATGATTTCAGGGAAGAAGATAAAGATGAAAGTAAAGAAGTCAAAGAAAGACAAACAGGTAATGTTACATTTTGCTGTCAAATTAGCAACCAATTTTTTCTGTAGAGTTTGTGAATGCATTTGTATTTGCCTTGGCTCGCATGTGCCTTTTTTATTTTTCTTATAGCGGGATAAAAATCGAGCAGAACTTCTCGAGTTCTTGAACTCTACCCTGTGATGCCACTGTGGACGCCAGTAGTGGTGCTCGGGCTCGGACACGTCACCAGAACTCAGGAAACAACAACTCACCTTTCCAGGAGAACAAAAATGAAGGGTTTTGATGATGAATACGACTTGCATCGATACACAGCGGGCAGCACCTAGCCGGATGGAGTGAAAAAGCTGTATCTCTTGCAGTGATGTGAGATGCGTTCAGACCACTAGCTACATTTTCACTGTGTTACTGCCCATGTGGCCAGTTCTTCAGCTCAGACTGATAGCTTTTGTGATATGAGATGTGTTTATGTTGAGCAGTGTCTTCCAAGATTTTGTCTGTGGCCAACTGAATCATATGAAGGTGAAATTGTAATCGGACAGCATCAATCAGAGCATTGAGTGTGGGTGAACTGCCAGCGATCAGCTTCTCATCTTTGCTTGTGGTTTGAACGTATGGTCACCACTTACAAAGAGTCCTCGACCTATTGAGCATTTTACTCCTATAACATTGTCGGACCACAATGGACAGTTTAAAAAATCTAAATCGATGCAGCACAACCAGAGATATCGTCTTTTTTTTTATTCGTTGCGTTCTTCTTCCTTGTCAAAACCAGGCGCCTACATTGCCAATAATGCAACTCGACTGCCGACACTTCGGCCAGAGATTCGGGTGTGCTATGCTAGCAGCAGCTAATGTAGCCTTGAGCCGCTAGCCTCAAGCAGAGACGAGGAGTGGGCTACAGAGGTCTGGTAAGCTCACGTCTTTCTAACTCCACACCCCCAGAGTTTGAACATTTTATTTCTTGTTCAAACTTGTAGTCTTCAACAAAACTGACACTGAGTCAAGTGACATTAGCTTCCTCTGGAGCCACAAAGAGCTGTATACAGCTTTCACATATGCAGTAGGACTCCCCAACACCTATAAAGAGGTAAATCTTTTTTGAACCTGCTGGACTGGCATACAGTTATTTTTTTTGTAGATAAGTGACAGTTATGTTTCCACAGTAAATGTGGGCCGTGGGAACCCCAGTGTTATCAGTGTCTACTGATATCATAGTTTTTAATGTGTACATTTTGTTTAAAATTATATGAGAATCGACTCGTCGTATGATGATAACTTTTCTTATTTGTAACGTTCATTCCACAAAATTCTGTCATAAATTTTGTTTCAACATCAGTCATTTTATTAAAGTGAAATATTAAATAAAATCACTGTTAGGGCCCCCTGTATCAATCCAGTTGAAAGCTTTATATGGATGATGGTGTAAACCTGTTGTGTACTGTTGAATTTTGCTGTGACAAAAACGGCAATAAACTGCTGGAAAGATTTTACTATGAAATGTTTCCCTCAAAAAGGTATGGTAACAGGTAAGTGGCCATTTCCGTGCAACTTTGCTAATGAACAGAAGGAGAGCTTTCAGTTTGCCGACCTTGGATGATGAATTATTGTGAGTCCTTGTGTGCTGTTGGGACAAAACATAGAGCAGCTGTGACTCATCCTCTGAATGACGTTAATATGAGCATTGGCTAGTTTGTCTCAAGACTAAAAGAGTAACATTTATACATAAATCTCATGCAAAACATTGTGACATTAATGATCATTCACCTCTGCGGCCATTTTGTGTTGTGTGACGTAACAACACCAACGTATTTAATTTCTTCCTGCGACATTTAGGACTCAAGAACGTTTAAATTATATAAACATCCCTACCAGTTTATAGTAAATAGCCCTCAATGTTTATAATCCAAATGTCTACAAAATACAAGATGCATCACAGCAAAAGACGAAAATCTCACACAAAGTTGAAACTGTTTCAAGTCCAAAAGTGCTGTCAAGTTACAGAATATCTGACAAAGCATGACATTGCCCTTTCAGGTGTAAAGGTAAAGAAGTAAATTGATCAAATGCTGATTGGTCTCATACTGAAAAGAGCAGGAGGATTATGGGATTAATCCTGCCTTGCCTCATGTAAGCATACTGCAGCCAGAGATCAGCATCTGTCACAATGAAACCCCCCCAATCACTGTCCTGTATACGCCCAACATCACACGACTTTACTGCTGCTGGTTCCTTTGTATCTGAAGTCAGGCATGCTCCACACCCTCTGCGACCTCTCCATCCCTCTCTCCACATCCTCCGACACGGTTTTGAGGTCACTCAACCCCGCCCCGTCGGCCACAGTGGACGTCAAGCCCACCGTGCTTCCAAATGGGTTGATCTTGATCCGGGACCTGAAGTTCACGAGGGACATGTTCATGGCACGTTTGTTACTCCACTGACGGGCAAGCCGCTGAGCTTCCTGCTCCTCTTTGGCGTGATCCAGAGCCTCCAGGAGGACGGAGCGAAACAGGCCGGGCACCTCCTGCACCTCGGGCTCATTGGCCTGCAAAACCTCCCTAAACCTGTACATAACAAAACACTCTGATGAGACAGGATGCAATGACCATGTGGTTGCACAAGATTGTCAGCTTATTTTCTGCCATACTGGAAGAGCAGTTCCTCCACCGATATAACATTGCACTTCTATAACACTGCGGACTACAGTGGACACAGTAGTACTCTTGAATACCTGATAACAGACTTTAGACCTCCAGTGGTTTAACTTCTCACCTTTTCTATCCTGTAGAGCACACTGCACACTGTTGGATGTGGTTACAAGTGCAGCAAAGCACACTTTCGGCAACACTCAACCATACCCACCAGTGTGGTCACAGGTGAAATGTGGCTTTTCAGCTAATCTTTAAACCTGCTGTAACAGCTTTTTTTTCTTATTTTTTGCAGTAAACACAACACTGACATCACTCTTTAGGTATGCTGGTGGGGTTTTTGAAGCTTTATCACAGTTTCAAAAACTGCTTAGCTCACTACCAGAAATGAAGTGCAATGTGAACCAAAGTAAAGTAACAGGGGGCGGAACTGCAGAGTCGGGTGATATTATCCATGGGTTTCTCACTTTAAGTGAGCCATTTCACATTACACAGTCATGCCTTGTGATTTATTGTTTATGCTTACAAAAACTAAATATTACATATACTAACAACAGCATGTCTTGGCCTACTAGAAAGTAAGTTGAATGGGCGTGGGCACGTCGTCTAATGTTACCTGACACCCAAATCATGGCTGAAATGGCTCTAATAGTGTTTTGTGGCGGGATGCGGGCCGCTTTGTTTATTTCCAATTTACAGCCAACCAGGGCTGTAAATAAATACCAGATTTATTTTCAGTGCACATAAAGAACAGACAGCTAGCGGACAGTGAGGAGATATTAGCTGAATTTAATGAAAAGACGTACTGGATTAGAATCACTGACCACCCTACCTTTAAAACACTTAACCAGCTATAAAGGAGTAGTATAAAACTAAAATATAAATACAGAAAGAAAATAAAAATGTGACTAAAATATATGAAACAACATAAGTAATATAATGCTACAAACACAACCATGGCTGGAAAAAAAAAGCATGAAGACAACACATCACAACTGTGTATCATATCAATATACCTTTCTAGTTTCTATCAGAATACTTACCCCCCTGAAGAAAGAACCTCAAACTTCAAATCCAGAAACAAAATCTTTATTTGAACCAGGATTTTATTCTGGCCTTTGAGCAAGAAACATCTACTTAATGGCCAATGTTATAAAAGGCAACCTGTATCACAGTCATCATCCCCCCACCTGTGTAACCAGCACACTCCTGCTAACACCCCAATTATACCTCCTTCTAAGAAGAGGTGCAAACAATCCTTTAAATAGACATCTATTTGGAAACCTTCTTCCCTGTAAGCGCTTCCAGTTAACTGATGATTGGCCTGCTTTCCTAATTCAAAACACAAGACTGAAACCCGGTGTCATTCTCAAAGTGATGGATCATTTAACCTTTAGTAGAGGATTTACACTAGATAATGACGCCATCAAAGTTGTTGATTGAGCATCAAAGTTCATTCTTCACCTTGAAAATAGGAGTCTGAAAAAGCTCAACTCTGGAGCTTTCAACCTCATCTCGTCTGTTATAAGTAAATATCATCTGTTCATGAAGACCACGAGTAATTTATGAGTTTGAGTCAGATGTTCATCTATTCACTCACATTTTAAATCCATCGTGTCTTTAAAGGCCCACTCAGTCATTTTTCTCTCCATACCACTTAAAGCTTAACTACTAAATATTCATATATATAAATGAAGAGTTTATTTTATTGGAACTATAAGCCAGTTTTACACATGTAAACCAACATTTTACAACATCAAAAACATCAATAGCTTAGTTTGACAAAAACAAAAAAAACTTCACTTAAAGGTCCACTTACTAGATTTTTCTTGAGCTATAAACAGCATCTTACTTGTCTCCCTGAAAAGCTAGAGTTTCCTCACAATAGAGAGGCAGATCTTTCTCTTGTAACTATTTGATCTTTTTTTATTTTCTTAAAATAGTTGTCATATCCTGACTAGAAACATCCCAAACTGGCATGGGATGTGTACGGCCCAGGAGCGGAGGGCTCTCCGGGTGATTAAAACAGCTCAGAAGCTCATTGGTACCCATCTCCCGAGCATCAGTGATATCGGTGAGGTGAGGTGCCTGCGCAGAGCCAAAAGGATACCAAAGGACAGTACCCACCCCACCCACAGCCTGTTCACCGTGCTGCCTTCTGGGAAGAGATAGTTTCTGCTGCCACACCACCAGACTGCAAAGCAGCTTTTTCCCCCAAGCTATCAGATTCTTAAACTCTAATTCATCCTCAGCACTGCTACACTGATCATAGTTTATTTCTGTTTACCATTTGTCATAATTGATTCTTTATTAATTTATATTGTCTGCTATGTTGCACAAGGGAGTTACAAAACTCAATTTCACTCTATAACTTGTTATATTTTGACAATAAACCTACCTACCTAAAAGAAGAATATAATATATTAATCTGGAACAAGATAAAATATAGAAGAAAAAATACATAACACTCACCCTTAGCTAATCCATACTTAACAACTTAATAAATTCCAAACAATCCCTCTTCACTTTGTGGACGTTGATGGGATATATACATATATATACACACATATAATAAAAATAAAGAATGGAAGGACCAGGCTGGCATTGTGAAAACCCAGTCAATTCACAGCCAATAAGCTGACGACTGAGGACTCCTCCTCTGTGCAGCTAATTAAAATCACAAATACATGCTCCAGTTGGTCCCTGTTGTGTGTTTGTGTGGGACTTCCACTTAGCATTCAGTACCTCACTGCTCACTCAAGTTAACACCAGTCAAACTGCTTCGCAAAAACTGTTGCGCTCTAACAAGACACCTGAGACCTTGGCAGCTTTTTATGAACAGACGGTTAAACAAGCTCAGAACGTCTCTGCTGCAGATTAAAGGAGACACACAAGAATTACAGAGAAGTTGGCAAGCTGATCAGCTTCCAAGGCAAAAACCTCTCCCTGTCTCTGCCAAAGACGACTGGCCAGCAACGGGTCATGAAATCACGTGAATAGATTATGAGGTTTAAAAGACACCTTGTGCTTGAGTCAAGGAGTAATCAATTAAATTTTTGCTGGAGCTGATATTTAACAATAACCATTAAGTGGTTATTTTTGGCCATAGCTAGAGATTAGATGTACCTTTACAATATCTTGGCGAAAAGAACTACAGGGTCAAAAAACCTGTAACATCATACTTAACAGACAGACATGATAATGGTGTCAATCTTCACTGGCCAGGAAAGCAAGTACATGTTATTTCCCAACATGTTGACTCACTCTTTTACTCGCACTTTAATCACACAACAAACAGGGAACCCACTGGACCTACCTGTTTCTATTGTTAGTGGTGGTGAGCCTGAACATCACTGTGCAAATAGAGATCTCTCTGTTTATGAGACAATATGTTCATAGTTTAGGTTTGAACCAAACGTCAACACACCATTTTACATTAAACATTATAGTATAACTAAATCAGAGCTGAGAGGATTAGTCAAATAGTCAATAAGTCCATGCAAATTTGATAATAAATTAATCTTTTTAATCATTTTTCAGCAAAAAACAGCAAACCTTGTGTAATTCTATCCTCTCATTTGTGGGGATTTGCTGCTTTTCTTTGTCACAGTGAGCTTTGGGAAGTTGCAATGGGCATTGTTTTTTACTTGATTAATCAATTAATCAAAGAAATAATCCTTAGAAAAGTTTCTCACCCAGCGACTTTTGGACAGTAAAGCTGAGATGGACATTCAGAGGCAACCGTCTCACTAATTTGGAAATCTGAGCCTTCAGATTTCAGATGGAGCTTTTTGGAGATTGTCCACTAATACTGAATTAGTGAGTTTGAATATTCATGAAATGAGTTTTCCAGTTCTGAATCAGAAACTGGCTCGCAGTAAAATATCCATGTCTGTTATGATTGTGTCCTCTGAGTTGTTTCATGACTCACTGACAATCAGGACTGATCTCTAAATGTTATCATCACTACAGTCTATCTCTCTGCTGACTGTTACAAATGTACAGCTAAACAGTAAACCTTTCTAGAAATAATGTATTTAAGAGTTGATTCTCCCCTCAAGGGACATTTCAAAATCTGTTCTATGAGCTGTTGTGGCTTATTACTAATATGTACTTTATGCAGTGATTAAAGAAGAACTCTGATAATTTCCATAAGTAGATAAGTGCATCAATGTGTAAGCAGTAATTTACTGATATTTCTGGGTTTAACTACTTTATATACACTTACTATAGGTATTTAAGTGCAGTGGTTCTCAACCTAGGGGTCGGGCCCCTCCAAAGGGTCACAAGATAAATCTAGGGGTCGTGAGGTTATTGATGAAGTAGGAAAGAAGAAAAAGCAAAGTTCTGATATACCGATTTGTGTATATTTTGGGAACAAATTTGTGCTTCATACAGTTTAGAGAGGAAATCACAATTTAAAGACATCTGAAACTTGAAAGGGGTCCCAGCTAGACAATGCTTTTTTGTAAGGGGTCACCAGCCTCAAAAGTTTGGGAAACACTAGTTTAATGTTTAAAGATGCATTATATTTTATAGGCTTATCTGATGTTTTTAACTCACTGCATGACAATGTTAGCCAGTCGGTACATCACTTTGGTCAAGGATAAAATATCTCATCAGCTATTGAATGAATTTTCATGAAATCCGATACAGATGTTCATGGTCCCCAGAGAATGAATCCTAATAATTTATAATAATAAATTATAAGTAATAATAATAAGTGATCTTCTGACTTAATCTAGCGCTATCATCAGGTAAAATTAAAAAATTGTCCATTACTTAGGTTTACGACCAAATACCTGCAAAACTAACAACATTCCCATCAAAATTTCTTGCTGTACTTTCTCTTTATCGCTAATTAGCAAATGTTAGCATGCTAACACACTGAAATAAGTTGGTGGTATATATTATACATGCTGATCATTAGCATGTTAGCATTGTGAGCCATCTACTATAAGAATGCAAAATACATAATAATGATAATAAATCAATGTTGTGTGTTAGCATTTAGCACAAAGGTAGCTACTACTACTATTGAAATAGATTAGCGTCACAGAGCTGCTAATGTTAGCATGGTTGTTTCTTAATCTGTTTATGTAAATTGTGAAATCTTAAATTTAAAAGTAAACATTTAAATAAATTTAGTGAAGTAAAAATGAGGTATTTCCCAATGGTAAGTTGAATAATGAAGCGTACATTTTAAATACACAAATAAAGTGCTTTCAATTGTATTTAAGTAGCCTAACATTAAATGTACTTGGTAACTTTCCACCTATAACTTTATGCTTCTGTTCCTGTAATATTCGTCCAGTCACATGTTCAGTTGTCATGTCTCCTTACTTGAGTATGACCAGGCCGCAGCAGGGCGGCGGCACCTTGGAGCAGAGGTCCTCCAGGCCAAGCTTCTCACCGGTGCTGATGCTGTAGGAGGAGCGAGGCGTGCTGGCCAGCCAGCTGTAGTCCACCCCGGTCTTGAGGCGCCGGTACTCGCTCTCCCTCTCTCTCTGCTGCCTCTCCGCCTCCTTCAGCTGCCAGCTGAACTCCAGCATCAGGGTGTCAGTGACCACGTCGGCCGGGTCCCGTCGGGGGCTCCGGTAATATGGCTCATTCCAGTTGAACCAGGAGGCCATGGCACTGTCCTTCTTCACAGCCCCCCTGATGAGGGAAAGACAATCAGACGTAATCATCACACTGAAATGATTACAAGTGACCTCAAATTTAACAAGATCATTACAAAACAGTACTGCCAGGCTGTTGAAATGTTTGCTCAAAGTAATTGATTTCAAATTGGATTTTTGAAACATTCGGATTACATTTGTTGCTTTTATTAAAAGTAGCATAATGAGTTGACAATGAGACATTTTGGAAAGGTCACACATTCATTGAAATATGTGAATCTCCTTACTGGAAATGTGAGACCAGTAAATCAAAACAAACAAAGAGTTGCAGCAAACTGTTATTTGGATCATTTACTTGATTTTAGTTGAATAAGTGTTTTTCAAGGCTGTCTGAAGATTCAGCAGTTATGGAGGAGACCTTTTATGCTTTTGTGGCATTGGTACTGTCTTTCTATTACAACATGTAGGCCTACTGTTTGTGTTATTTGGCATCATTTAACACTGCATCCTCTGAAGTCTGTTCCACATATGGACCCTGTCTCCTCATACTCTGGCTCTTTGTTCTACAGGTGTCATATGTACTCCCACAGATGCCGTATTCAGTTCAATTCAATAGTCTTTTGTTAACATTTCTTTTTGTGATGAAAGTACAAAAACACATCAGAAGAGGCCACGGATGAGGGTGGTGTGAGTCATTAATTCAAAGTAAAAGGTTTTAGTTTCACAATCACCATGAGGTCCTTGTGTCCTGCATGACTACATGGAGACATGACCAGTGATTACAAGACTAAAATGACTCAGTCATGCTAGTGATTGATTCAATAGAAAATGAATCAGCAACAATTTCGATATTCAAATAATTGTTGAAGTATTTTTTCAAGTGTAAATGCTAAATATTCTCTAGTTCCATGCTCTTAAATGTGAAGAAGATTTGCTTTTCTTTGCCTTTTGTGAGAGTATAACTGAATTAGAGCTGAAGGGATAAGTTGATTAATCAATTAGTCGATGCAAATTTGATAATTGATTCATCGTTTAAAAAAAAAATTTAAGCAAAAAACAATGAAAAAACAGTTTTTTTTGTCATTCATCATTGTAAACTGAATACCTTTGGATTTAGGACTGTTGGTCAAACAAGGCTGTACCTGCTTTATACAACTCTGCTGCACTGGGGCTGTGGGTCAGATTATCAATGTGTGCAGAGTAAAAGCATTCACAATAAAGCAACAGGGTGGGATTAGTCACAGCCCTGCTCTTACCTCTGAAACAACCAACAATTTCCCTCTGAGGTGACTAACCCTTCAAAATGGAGTCAAACACATTCAGCCAAGACAGTCTTTCAAATAGTTACAATGCCTCTGTACGTTAGACCAGCAGCTGTTTATGTATTATGTATTAAGATGTTTTAATGCTTCTATTACAGAATAAACAGACTGAATGAAAAGCAACAGCAGGGTTGCGACTAATGATTACTGTCATTAGTGATTATTTTCTTGATTCATCTTTAAATCTGTATAACATCAGAAAACAAGCCCAAGGAGATGTCGTCAAGTGTCTTGTTCTTTCTGAACAACAGTCCACAAAATTCTGTTAACTATAGAGCAAGTAAAGAAAAGTAGCAAGTTCTTACATTTGAGAACCTGAAACGATCAGATGTTGGGTATTTTTACTTGAAAAATGATTTAAATGAGTATGAAATAGTTTGATGATTAATTTTCTGTCGACAAATTAGTGCAGTTCTAAATGGTATTACAGGTGACCCACTTTTCTCTCTCATGTTTACCAGCTTTTGGGACATCTAAGATTGACTTGAATAAAAGAAAACTGACTGCAGGAGTAAAGTACTTTTTCTTTCTTTCTTACTTCTCCCTGTTGTTCAGTTTTATGACCAACATTTTTCTTACGTTGAAACATCACAAATCATTTAGTCCAATTTGATGCTGTTGACTCCAAAGCACAATTGAGAATGAACAGTTTAAAAAAAGAAAAAGGAAAGCCCTTTTCCTACCTCCTCTTCTTCTTTTTTAAGTTTTTCTTGGACTCCGCAAGAAACAGAATCACTGAGAAGCAGAATCAGAAAAGTCCTGAGAAATCAGATGGATGTTGCAGAGACAAGACTGGCTGAATAAAAAAGCAGAGAGAGAAGAGAAATGGATTCTCTTTCTCTCTGCTCTCCCATCCTCTCACAGTCCCTGTGTATTATCTCCACCTCTCTCTCGTTTCTCCTCCTCCTCCTCCTCCTCCTCCTCCTCCCAGGAGCCTCTCTGGCCTGCATTTACTTTTTGCAGGAGGCTGGGGGCACCATCTCCAATGGGAGCCATTGGATCACGGCACCCTAATGAAGTGCTTGTGTAGCTTTTTACGATTCACCGTTACCATAGTGATGCTCCTAAGCCTATTTGTCCACAATAAGCTCCATCAGCTGAAAGGGAGCTAGAGAGCGATGAAGAGGCAGATAAAGAGGACACAGTGGGTTGAGCAGCAAGATGGAGGGAGTGAGATAATAACAAAGGGTGTAGTTGCGAGGACAGGGTTAGTGTAGTGCAAGGCTCACCGTACACTGATGACAGCTCAGTTAAGTGGCGCTTGGTGTAACATCTGTAAGAGGTCAGCCTGTGTAAATTAACTTCCCTCAGATAATGAGTCCCACTGGCTCAGAACAGTCATGCATGAATTATGGGAGGGTTGGAAACATACTCATTGCAGGAGGAAATGTGCAGATGATGGAGAAGCAGAAAGTCCAGATTGAATGTTTTGTGTCGTTGTGTGGGCGGATATCAAGGTTTGTTGGCTTTTTCTGCGTGTGTGGGCGTGAGCAGCTAACCTCCTTTTCTTCTGCACATATTCACAGTAACCTCCTAATCCCCGTCACACCTCCACCACAACGCCAACATCCTCCTCCTCAGTGTTGTACCACAAAATAAAATGCTGGGTCAACTGTGAACTCTTATTTACTCAGAGCAGAAACACCAACCTCTAACAGTGTAAAAAACAGTGATTTCCAGTGGTGGAAGATGTATTCAGATTATTTTTCTTAAGTAAAGTAAATAATTATAATCAGCTAAATGTACTTGTAATGTTGTATTATATATTGGATTATTATTTGTGATGTGCATTTTACTGTTGTACTTGTGCTTGAGGTGGAGCTTTTTGCTAATTATTGTATATGCTGTTGGGTAGTTTAATGTATTTTATTTTCAAACCATATGTCGAACTTATTAAATATGATGCATTGTTATCATGTTTTATAAGTTCATCATATGTTTTGGTTGTAAAATCTAAGTCTGCAAAGTAACTGGTAAGTAAAGTCAGATATATGTAGAGGAGTAAAAAGTACCAGAACATTTCAAGTATAAAGTAGCATATAATGGAAAGACGGGCAAGTAAAGTAACCTCAAATGTGTATTTAAGTACAATACTCTTTTCTGAAGAGTTTTAATTTATCTTTTGTGTTCTTGAATGAAAAAAACTATTTCGAGTAATAAAAATTTATTATGTTTAAATACCATCAAACCTGCAAGTAATTCAAATAGACAATATTTCTTTTTCACAACAGACACTTTGTGTTGTCACAGTAAGGCACAGGTGTTACTAACAATGATGGCTGACGGTGACATTGTGACAGTGAGCCAGCATGCACAACACCAGGACCCTGAAGCTGAAGCAGAAATGGAATTCAGCCTTCATTCATTTAATTGTTTATAACTGTGTTTTTCCTACTGTGCCATGGCAAAATGTCTTCTGTGGAAAAAGGCCTATGAAAACTCATAAATAAATAGTTATACCTCAATAAATATTAGTGCAACAACAATACTAAGCTGCACCTAATATATACAGTAGGTTACTTAAAGGAAAACATTAACACATGTAAAAAAAAAAAAACAACATACATATACTACAAAAATGTGCTATTACACATTTTTTGTTAACATGACATACTGTAATAATAATGCTAATAATAATAAACTTTATTACATTAGCCACTTCTCAAAAAGTGTTACAAAGTTCTTCCCAAGGCAGTAAAAACAAAATGAATGAGGCACTGTTACAATGGAGTAGAATAAAACTTATAAACAATAACATACTGTATACCTAAATAGAAAGAGGTATTATGGATTCTATCCTCACACAAAAAAGGGACATAGGGTGTCTTTTGGTGGATTTTTCCTTTATTACATCCCTGACTGACCTCATCTCAAAGTCAGAGGCCCAGTCTGTAGTTGTGTTTACATACAGTACATGAAGTACATAAAGTACATGAAGGCATCGCATCCAGCTTGAAGGTGACAGATGGGCAGATAAGCACTCCCTGTAATCCAAACAGATGACAGTAGTAATCCTCTAAAGTGATTCCCTCCATCAACTACATGTTAGCCTCGGTGAGCGAGCGGCTGCAGGGCTCTGGTGTTGTTTGGTGGACAGACAGACTGTGTGTTATGACCTTTTTTTAAACAGTCTGGTTATGACAACAGCTTTTGGACCCCATTCCTCATTTCAACTGATGTGTTTGGCACACAACAGGGTCACACTAGGTATTTGTGTTTGTGTTGACCCACAGTGGATTTAGAGATTGCTGCATTTTTTTATGCCCATTCAGTTTGTCATTCACAGAAAAACCCAATAAAACTGACTCATAAATGTGTTGCCCTGACTGCCTAAACATGGTTGAATTCATTGTTTTTCATGGTAATCAGAAAATCTATTTTAGAGGAATAGTTTCATATTTTAGGAAACATTCCCCTAGATTAAACAAACAAGATTATGTATGATAATTACTGAGTTTTAGAGGTGCTTGTGGGTGTATTTTCTTACATTTGGACAGAGCCGAGCTAGCTGTGTCCCCCTTTTTCCAGTCTTTAAATGCTAAGCTAAACCGCTGGCTGTAGCTTCACTCTTATTATACAAATATAAGAGTGGTATTGATCTTCTTCTCTGACTCTGCAAGAAAGCAAATAAGCATGTTTCCCAAAATGTCTAACTTGTCCTCTAAAGTTTTATTTGACCAAGTATGAAAGGAGTTCAATTTATTGTTAAAATCACATATATGACACCAAGATCTATGTGATGCTCTCTTTGCAGTGTTAGGAATGACATCTTCTTGTTTTGAAATTAGATGCTATTGCTTGTCTTGCTAGGCATTTGATTGTAATTAAATGGAAATCTCCTTTTCAACATGGAGTCATTCTTATAATAGCAAATGGATTTATTTTTACAATGCCTGAAGTGCCTTGTGGTATACAGGGTTATAGAGAAGAATGACAAAATAATCATTCTCTATAATAATGCTAATAATTTCATGAATTGAAATAAACAACCACGACTTGTAGCGTTATTTTAACCAATTTTTTCTTTTTGGCTTGTTTATTTGTTTTTGCTGTCCTTCCTTCCACTCTTATCTGTATTTTGTGACTTTGATGTAATTCTGTTATCTTGTTGTGTTTTTTTTTTTCATACCTTTAAAAGCAACAAGCATTTGATAAAAAAAAAAATAATAGACTAGGTTTGTCTCTCCTGTCAAGCTGTTTTTTCAGGTTAGGGATGTTGAATATTTACTGTGTCTAGTCTAATACTATAATTTCTTTGTAATCTCTTTTTCTTTTGTCCTCTAACTATAATCCTCAGAGACATTTTAGTGAGGCGAAGGAGTTGAGCCACCCCGAGTCATGATCTCTCTCCTATTGTATTGTGATATAAAAAGTGCAAGAGAATTCAGGTAACATTTTACTTTAATTCCCACAGTGTAGCATTAATAGGCAATAATATTTGAGAAATTGTTTATACACTATAATGTAGCTATAAGCAGATATAAGGAAATGTTTTTACAGTAATCTTCAACAATTATAACCTCCTGTTGAATATACATACTTTATATTATTAGAACTGTGTTTCAATAGGCCTATATTGTCATTTATTATCTGTTTATACACCATTTAGCTTATATTATAGTGTGTTATAAACCATTATTAAACATACCGCCTATGCTAATGGTTTTTTAAAGTAATTCCCCTTTTTAGTGAATTCATTATTTATATTATAAAAGGTATTTAATAACTTCATTTTAGGTCCCTCTATACTGTACTGTGTCTAAGTTATTTTTTCACTGGAGCTGATCCTAATATATAAAGCTCATAATCTCCAACAGGTGAAAAGGACATAGCCCATATAGACAGTGAGTCAGTATGACTCAGGAGGGGAAGCACAGATTGCTCACAAGAGCCAGAACAACACCATTAATAGTGATTAACAATCCACATCATGCTCTTGTTATATATGGCTGGTTTTTGATTTTGGCAGCTTCTGAGCACTTGGGACTGAAAAAGGTTGCTTGACAGCCATCATTGTCTGGCTGACTTACAACAGAGCACACCCACATCTGGACAATCAGGGTCATGTCTTTTTCAAAGTTAATGTCTGCCATAGGTGTCATTTATGAGAAAACATGAAATGCAATTTAAATATAGACGAAACAAATCTGTCTTTTCCAAAAAAAGTAACTCAGGCTAAAAAAGCTGCTGATTATTGCATTATATTTGATAATATTTTCATATTCAGATTTGTCACCGGCCACCTGAATTTTGTTTCCCTTCATATAAATAAAGACATTTCCACCATAAATTGCAGAAAGTGTCTTTAGAAATTTTTCTAAATAGTATTGGAGTAGCTTGTTCTTGTGACTTCAATATTGTGTATTATCATGTCTCTTGGAGCGTTTCGTCACAACCCTAAAATGACCCCTTAAATGTCCCCACCACTTTTTAACACAAAGTGACACCCTTGATGTCCGCACAAGTAAAAAAGTCAGCTTTTAAGTATACTGCTCCTGTGTAAGTAGCTAATGGCCCATATGCTTTGTTATTTATCCTAGAATTTAAATTATTGTGGGCATGTGGATCTGCACTTAGATTTACTGTCTATTTTATCACTACCGGTATGTCAGATTTACGACAAAATACTGTCATTCTGTATATATCCACAAACCGTAATACATGTATTATTATTATTTGTTTGAACCTATAGCTTTTGAATCCCACATGGAGTCGGATCAGATCACAATAAACCCAACCATCCAATAAGTAATTATTTTCTTTCAATGCCAATATCAACTTTATTTATATAGTTGATATTGACAAAGTGCTATATTTATGTAGCACTTAAAATTATTCATAAAAATGGGAAAAGAAGAAATGAGAAAACTCCACATCTGGTGCAGAAAATCACACTAGAAATACAAGTTAACACGGCCGTTATGATATATATCAAGTAACTAATATAAAATGAATAGTAAATTAATTTAACAGATTTTTTTGTAATTTACTGTTGACACATTTTGATTTTTAAGATAATACAGACACCAGGCTGCTCTTTCTCTTTATCCGTTTGTTTTAAAATGCCTCTGTTCCAGCTTTTATTTTGAAAATAGAGGGAAGAGGATGATACTTCACTTCCGGGTCAAACTTAACATGCTTGGACTCAGAACAGACTGCCTAAGGATTTGGCTGATACATTTTTATACTGCACTTTTAATTCCTTTACTGAATTTGTATTTTACAATATTTAAGCTTGTTTCATTTTAATTTATTTTATTTTCATTTTTTATTATGTTTTAAAATGTTGTTCTTTTTAACACTTTTTTCCAATTCAACAAAACAATGTTTACATTACATACAACTGCAATGACAGAGAATAAATAAATAAAACACCCCATATTGTAGGGTAACAAAGTTAATTTCTATATTTTAATGACAGAACAAGCCTGTCATATTACAGTGGAACCTTTATATCATATCAATATGGGTGGATGATCAAGGCAAAAAATATATGTAAAAGACAATATACACTAGCAAAAAAAATGAAAACCAACAACAATATAATAGAAGAGATAACAGAAAAAATATAGCGTACTTGTTATTAGCAGTAAAAGCAATGACAGTACAAGAAATAACAGATTTTCCACATAATCAATTAAAGGAAACCAAATTCTATTATATCTTTTTTAATGAGCTATTGAAAGCGAAACTCAGTTTCTCAATGAAGACACTTTGAAAGTGCCTCTTTGTTTGAAGTGAGCTATTCAAATAAACAGCATCAGAATATAATATAAAATACTTGTATAATGATAGAGATAAATGGTCAACCTGTGCCTCAATTGTTGTTATATATTTTTTGGATCAGATACTCCTTCCACATGCACTCAAACACACCACTAGAGGGTAGATTCTCACCATGTTAACTGTTAAGAGGCTTCAAACAAGCTGTTATCCTCATTACTTCTTCACCTCTGCTGTAACATCTGAGTTTGTTGGGACAATAATCATCAAAGGTGGTATGAGTTGTGTTCTACAGTTTTGGGTGGAGAAAATTTTAGTTTTGAGAACTCATACTTTACCTGAAAGGTTTGATAAAACAAACATCCCACCACACCTCCTGAATAAATATTACTCCATGTACATGAACACATTCCTCACTGAACAACAACAAAAAGAGGGAAGGGTTCTTCAGAAGAACTGACAGAGAGGTCAGTAGATATGTGCAGTGAAGTGTGTAGTGAATTAGGAATAAGCTTCACCCCATGTAAACTTTTAGAGCTTGTTGTGCAGCACATTAAAAGACAATCAGGCCTTTCGTTCTTGGTTCTTACAGGCAAGAAACAAGCAGTGAAGTCCCATGGGTAGACACAGATTCTGCTGAATGTGAGCTTTGTTTGATTGTCAGACTTGTTCACATAGAGGCCCTCATACACATCTGTCAGGCTTTGTGCACTCCACACTGAAGTGAGTAACAGTCACATGATGAGCCGTGCACAAAACACAGACACTGACGTTAGAGCTCTTTTTCCACTGAAACATTATTCTAAAGATATTATCTGTTGTATGATGATTGCTATCACTATTTCAAGGATGGAAGGATGCCGTTTTAATATGTTAAACATGTTATCCTCCTTTGTGATGCTAAATGCTCAATATAGAGTGTGTATGACAGATCTCCGTGCTCTCACTGCTATTATGTCTTAACAATAAAATGTACTTTTAAATTTCACTTCTGAACTTGTAACATGATCTGAAGACATAGTTTTCCATATATTTGTTTTACGATGCCTTAGCTTATCAGCCCAATTGTCAAGATTATTACACTAAATAAATATCTACCTTGAATCCACCCTGCCAGGCCAGTAGACACTTTGCATTTACACTTGTGAGGTACTTTACTTGATTATTTCCATTTTATGGTGCTTTACATCTACTCTCCAACATTTCAGAGGAAAATATGGTACTTTTTACTGTGACAGCTGTAATTATTGGTTACTTAAAGCGTAATTCAGGTATTTTTCAACCTGGTTGACTAATATGGACAACATTTCTTGAAATTGGTCCAGTATTGAGTGAGAGCGTTGCAGTCGGCAGCAGCGAAACAGGCCCGCAAGTTAATCCTTGCAGGCAGTTGTGCCACATCAAGCAAGGATTACATTGCTGTCCTGTTTCACTGCTACCGACTGCAGGGCACTCACTCAATACTGGACCAATTTCAAAAAACGCTTTCAACATTAGTCATACAGACAAAAACTTGGGCATATAAAGTCCAGGTTAAAGAAAAAACAGATTAATATTTTCCTTCACATCATTTGATCAGTTGATAAAAATTATCCACAGATACCCAACAGTAAAGCACCTAAAATACAACATAAATTGCTGCTTACATGTTAAAGCATGAACTAACATTCTATAAACAAGCCATTATACCAATACTTCTGAACTTTTAAATGTAGGACAAATCACTTGGGGTATGGGGTATTTTTACACTGTGTTACTACTATTTTTACTTAAGTGAAGGATCTGAGGAGTACTTCTTCAACCACTGCTTGAATCCAGCTGTTCTCAAGTGTTATGTGGCAATGTTAAAAGGACGTTAGTGTGAGGAGGGTGAAAAGGAGGGAGGTGAGGGGGTGTTCCTGGAAACAGAGGGATAGAAAATTTAACAGCTGAATTATAATATATAAACACAGACATCCGATGGTATTGACAGCTTAATACACCGTTAAAGCTGTTGCACTCACTTCTTTTACTGTAACTTAATTGTTGCTAACTTGCCCAAAAGGATTTCTTCTAATTTCATGTACCCTTGCCTTTTCCTTTGCCTGTCTCACCACTAAGAACTTCCCCTTACTCAAACTTCATTATGTAATCTTGAAGCCATGAAATAACAGACATGTTCTTTAGCATCTGACTGGAATTGAAATCGCCTCTGGTGTGACTATAGGGAAGGTAGATCACATGAGTGCAGTGAAAAAAACTCAGATTTGCTGACATCCCCTTTTTCACTGGCCTTTGTCCAACATCCCATTTTACTAGAAAAGCCTCGGTGGACTGCGTTCTAAGGTCAGTGAATCTGCACTGGGAGCTCAGTACTCTCATAGCTCATCATGGTCAGAGCGTTTGGATTAGCAGGTATAAAGAAAATGTAAAATGAAGCTCAGTGACACCTCATAATGGTCTGAAGGTTTAGCATTTACAGGTTAAAATAACTGATACTACTTAATACAATTCATTTATTACCCATGAATCTCTGCAAATAGAAGTTAAAGGAATAGTTTGACATTTTAGGAAATATGCCTATGCCATTTTCACAAGATATGGAATGGTAGAGATGGGAAAGATTCCTATGTTCCTATGACTTGCGAGAGCAGAGTTGGTTGTGTAAGGGTTGTAAATAGCATTATAACCATTAAATCTAGGTGTAATTGAACACCTGTCATGACTCAGGACAAGCTTAACTGGACCCAAATGCAGACAATGCAGGCAGAGAGTTTCATTTATTTAAAATTGATAGCGTGCAGGCAGGTACCGGTAGCCAAACAGGCAGGTTCACAGGAGACAGGCAAGCAGGTTCCCTAACAGGATCGGCGCAGGTATAGTTCAGATGCAGTTGCAGGCTTGGAGACAAAGGCAAGAAGTTCATGGCAACATGGTAACAAACTAACAATGGACATGTATACATAAATAGTAGGGCTGTCCCCGACTAAGGATTTACATAGTCGAATCAGAATCGTCAAGTCCTGCCTATAGTCGACTGATAGTCGAATCATGTGTGTTTTTGTGCACGGCGATTGCGAGACGGGGGAGGGGGTGTTACACACGATAGCTCCGCTTTGATCTTGAGAAGCTGCAGATCTGCAGTCTCTATTCATTCAACTTACACTGTAAATTTCCAGCTAAACCGAGGCTTTTTGAAGACCCTTCTCTCTCTCTCTCTCTCTCTCTCTCTCTCTCTCTCTCTCTCTCTTCTCTCTCTCTCTCTCTCTCTCTCTCGCCTGCCATTCACCGGTCTTGTGCAGAGTTTTGCTTGCATGCCATGGGGCTATTTAAAAACTATATAATATTCTTTGTGTGGTTCATCAACGGTGATAAATTATCCGAAAGTCCCACGAGGTGGGGACAACTCGTCACAACACCAGTGAAGCTGGAGCTTGGTCTCCTCGCCATGTTGCTCTGCTGCCACTACACACATACACTGACGACCCAGGTTTAGGACTACAATTTTGGATTTATTCACGCACTTTATTTTACATGTTTATTTACAGCATTAAACGTTGAAATGTATCACCCCATATCGCCAAAATGGCATGATCCTTGTTTCACTGCGAAAACTTCGACTGTGAGATTGACAGTCGAATCAGGCTCCGCCCATCGAAGCATCAAATCTTTGACTATTGGGGGTCAGCCCTAATAAATATATATATACCTAGTAACTTTGGCAAGTGGCTAGCAACTTTAGAGAACCACTAGCCTCAGTGGCTGGTGACCAAGAAAGTTAATGCCAAGCCCCATATAAAAAAATGCCAGTGTTCCCTGCTCGCCGACAGAATCAGTGTGGCAGCTTTCAGTCAGATAGTGAGTTTGGCACCAACACCCTGAAGCCTGATTCTCTGCCTGTTACATGCCCATATTGCGAAGCCAGATGGCTGGAAATGTAATTAAATGAAAGAATAAATTCCCCTATGCGAACTGGAGTTCACTTTCTGTGTAGAATGTTATCTCTTAAGCCTAGGAATTGCCTAAATGTTGGCAAATTTACTTAGTTTGAATTGAAAGTCTGTGTGTCTTAGATAACACTGCAAACATTTCAGCTGCAGTGTGAGTCTGTGTTTGTGGCACAGTTGCGTGAGGATCTCCGGTTGGTCCTCCCGATGGTGAGATAATGTTCTTCTTTAATAAATGGCTTGCTTTCTCTTTCTGTTGTATAAAGACAACAGAACAAGTAGGACAGACAATATGTCTGCATAGAAAGGATGTCATATTGCAGAGGTTAGGTTTTAGGGTCTAAATGTGTTTATGAATATATGATATACAATCTCAGAAAATTTGTGAAGACCATTGAATATTGACGTATCCACTCATGTGAAAGGCTCAATTTTTGGGGTTCGACAATCAGTTAGTCAGCATGAGTCATCTGGCGAATGCAAGAGGATGACTTGAGTCACAGACATTTATTTAGCTTTCTAACTACAGTAGTTCTTCTTTACATGCCTACAAACTTGTACTACATTTCAGGTTATACATGTTTGGTTGTTGACATTGTCACATGACTGTAAGAAGCTCCAAGGTTTCCCTTACGTTATCTTTTCTGAATCCTATTTGGATGTTCACTGGTGTTTCCTCTGTCACAACTTTCAAACACATGCAAGTCAGGCGTGGAGGGTGTAAACTGTATGTGTGTACTTTCCCCCTGGAGTCTGTGCCTTCCACCCAGTGCATGCTGGGACAGCAGCTGCAGCCATCAGAGAAGTGAATCCAAAGAGTGCTGAGAAAAAAAGGAGAACAATAGAAGACCTCAGGACTGTGGGGTCTTCTATTGTCTATGTAAATGTACAAACTGCACAGTTTGTACATTTACCCTTCACTGGTTTCAAACTACTGAACGTTTTGCTGTGCAGCTGTCCCAGTTTGTCTGTAACCAGGTTAGATCAATGTCAGCACCTAATACCTTCCGAAAGCAAGCAAGTTGCAGTAACTGTGTAATACACTCTCACCACAAATCCAGCGAATGTCACCAAAAAGTCCAGGAAGAGACCACCATCGTGACGTTCATTATGACTTTCCATTACATATCTACTAGCTTGTATACAGTGTCCCAGATAAATGCTTTATTTTGGGGTTTAAAGTCTGACCAGTTTCTCACCAAATCTATCTTTGAGTTCTAACAAATGTGTTGAAGGAATTTCCTTCCTTATAAAACATTTGCAAAACCTAAAACATCTTAAGTCATGCTTCATCCTGCCTTTGTTGGCCCGTTGCTACATTTCTTCGTACATTACCATAACCACCTGTCGATCACTGGAATAGTGTGAAACAAACTGCAGGATGGGAATTGTCTACTTGGTTAAGTTGCATGCTGGGTGCTGTCTGTGTGTACAGACAAAATGGGTACCCGCTTGTAAAAACAATGCTCCATAACTAATGGGCAAAAGAGTACACAACAGCCAAAATCACTGGGTCTACAAAGTGAAGCTGATGCATTAGTGCCTTAAAGCTTCTTTCAAATGGCCAGCAGGGGCGACTCCACTGGTTGCAAATAGAAATCTGATTGCATTGGAGTCTATGACAAAATGACCCTAATTCTCACTTAATTTATTACTTTGATGAACACTTTCCTAATGAGTTTATTGTCTCAACCTCTGGTTTCAAGTCTTTTTCAATACAGCATCATGTTATTTTTCTAAATTATAGTCCCATTTAGAGTAAATAGACAACAAAGTGGTGTATGCTTTAGGGCGTGGCTAACTTGTGACTGACAAGTCGCTACCACATCGACCCAATCCAGATAGAGGTGAATTGTATCGACTGAACTGTGTACATTTAACTAGCCGTGAACTTGTTTCTGGGTGCTGTCTGTGTTTTAGTCTAAGAACTTTGACCCTTTCACAGTGTTTTTTCAGTTCATGAAAGTTGTTTGTAACATTTTGGTCGCCTAAAAATGTCTTGTTCAGCTTTTGGTTGTACTAAAACACACTCTAAGGAGTCTGCTGTTAATTCTTCTGTTAAGTCCATTGCATTTTAAGCCGGTTTTTCGCTAGCCAAAATTTGCACACCAATTACTATCACAGTTAATGTGAATTACAGATGCACATTACTAACCAAGCTAGGTAGCTCCCCTACAGCGAGAAGTTGTCAGTGCCGCCTCCTTTGTTTTTAATGTATATACAGCGCCACCTGTTGGCAAGGAGAGAGTGCCACTTACGAGACGAAAAGTTAAAAGGGTGCCAAAATTATTACAATTCATTCATGTCTGAATGCATGGATATCTACCATGGACGTCGTTAGACCTATTTTATGGGGGCTGAAGCCACCCTAACATGGTCCTAAGCCCACCCAAATAATAGTAAGAAAAATAATTATTAGATTTATATATATTTTTTTTTGTTTGTTTTTTTTTGTTTGTTTGTTTTGTTTGTTTTACAGTGCAGACATGTACTATTGATAAATACTATAGGATAATACATATATAAGTTGTATTTATTGGCTTAAAATAATCCTTCTGGTTGTTTCCTCTGCTTCATAAATTAAATCCCTGCTGTGGTCGGGCACTTGGACCCTGAGGGAGGCTGCCTTTTATCGCTGCTCTGCCGAGCAGCCAAGCAACAGCTTTGGAGGAACTCACTGCATTTCCACCTAAGGGACCAGAGTCTAAATGTAGTTCTAGGGTCTTTTTTTTACCCCCCAAAAAGTCCCTCCCCCGGGGGTAGTACGTTCCGAAAGTACTGGTACTTTGGGGGGATGGGGCTTGCCTTGCAGTGAATTTCTGAATGGGCAAGTAGAGGCTACTGGCTTTAAATCCAGCATGTTGGCTGTTTTTCTAGGACTGCTCCTCTCTTTTCCACCACTGTTTGAAAACCCACCTAAGGGGCTTCTCCCACTACGTTGAACTGTGACAGTAAAGGGATCCCTAGTGCGTCACAAACTGACTACTATGGCTCTTGACCATGCGTCCATATGTAATGACTTGGGAGTGAGAACAGGTTGGTTTACAGCCAACAGCTGATGGAGCTATGCTAAATACTGGGTCAGAAGTTGTTGTTTCAAGTTTTCATCAGTAAGGAAGTTTTTACACAGAGCTGAAGTTGGTCTCCTCCTCTCCAAAACAAGCGGTACAGCTGATTACAGCAGGTAATAAAGCTCCTTAAAAATCCCGTTCCTCCGACACTCAGGCGGACACAGACATGAGTGCTTCAGCTGATCTGCAGCTCTTGTCGGCTGGAAATGTTTTAATAACCTTTCAAACTGTCGCAATTTTATTGCTGTGTTTGCTTTCTCTGTGTTGGAGTTATTTTAAGAACGTGATGGCTTTATCCAGTTTGTTGTTAAATTTGTAACGAACTTTATCGTGTGTCTCTTCATTATACTCTCACACAAAAAAGCTGTTTTTAATGGTCAAGCATAGCCTATAGTTTTTCATTATATTTCGGTCAAATCTGATGTTCATTTATACACACAACAATGGGCTGAAGGAACCTTTTAGTTCCTTGAAAAGAAATCCGGGGACTGAAAAGCCACACACAGACATGATGAAGGAGGACTGAATCAACGTAGTGACTGTTACTTGCTGAACTTTAGTTTACTTGAGGTAAAGGAAAGGAGGCCTTTAATATTACCTATCTCAAAACAATATCAGTCCCCATAGAATGTTGTTGTCAGTGAAAACTTAATGTTATAGTGTCCCTGATAATGCTTTTGTATATCCTTCCATTCATTGACCAGATGGATATTGAAGGTATTTTAGGAGGGAGAGAAGCAGGAGATTGGCCGGGCAGCAGAATCTGAGGTCAGCAGTGGTCTGAAGGTCTAAAGAAATGGGGGCTGTTTTGTTTTCTTCAAACAGTAGGCATCTCTTATTCCTTCCGCCATCAGGTTATTAAATTCAGACAGTAGCCACTTTCAATAGGATCCTTATCAACCGCTTACATATATGCAGCCAAACTACAGAGCAAAATCACACTCTGATTGAAACAATCCACAGTGCAGTCACACTAATTAGTGTAATTAAATAGTATTATTTGAACCTGCAACTTATCTAACAGAGAGAGGAATTAGACATGGTATTACTTTATCAAACATTTACATGAGCAGCTGGGTAGCATTTAAGTCACAGCCTACAGAAGAACTCAGCATGGCTACACACGTACAGTCTGTGGGACAAGACCAATGTTACTGGACCCACTCACTTTTAATGTCTGTAATTCAGCGCATTTGTTTTTCACTTTTCAGAGCGTCGTCAATCAAATCCATTCCACTTGAGGAATGCACTAATAAATTAAACTCCATTCTGCAGCCGTCACTTCCATGCTGTCTTTGTGCTCACATACTGTCACTAAAAAAGATGCTTTTTAATTGAATGTTCATCATTTGTTCACCTGATGCTTTTAAAGGCATCATGCAGTCTTTGTTGCAGCATTGAATTACAGTTACACTTACGCTATGTTGTTATTACACTTATAACAGAGTTATCTGACATTTTGCTTGGCTAGCTATAGTTATGTGAACATTAATCAACCAGAGTTAGCAGCTCTTTGAATCCTGGTCAATGAGAGAAGTTAGCTGTGGTAACAGTGCCAAATCTGGTTAAAAAATGGACTGGACAAAATTATTGTTTTTTCAACTGCATGTGTGTTGACTCAGCAGGGATGATGTTACATGAGAAAGTTGATCTACAGGAGAAACATATCTGAAAGCAACACAGAATGTCAGCTGCACTGACTTAAGTTCTGTTGAGTTTTAGATTTTGAATTGTCACCTGCCACCTGAATTTTGTGTTTCCCTTTGCATAAATAAAAATATTTCCATCACAAAATGGTGCAGACAAATTCACCAGAATGCAGAAAATTAAGTGTTTAATGCTCAAAATTTTGGGGGGGAGGACCCCCAGACCCACCCACCAACTAACAGATTTAAGGATTCAGAATAGAGTCTCTATTGTTATTCTATACAAAATACAACAAAATGCAGTTTAGAGCAAAACATTGAACTTAGCAGTTTTAAAATAGCATATAAGCAATAAGCAATGAAACATCACATCTTCTTCTCTTGATATATATAGGCTACATATAAAAAAATCCTGGAGCAGGACGCACCCACATTTTTTTGCTTCCAACGCCCATGTAACATTACAGTAACTTCTGTTCAAAAGAGGAGAAATGGAAGAACAGAGTATGTCTGTCGTTTTGTATCTGTTAACATCTTGTCTTCTTAACTGGTTGTTGACATAAGTGTACTTCTAATACAGTAACAAAAGATGCGAGTGCAAATATTTTGCAAGTGCAAGTTACGCATACCCTGAGGCTTAAGCCCCCTATGTCTTTCAATCCTAGTGACGTCCCTGATATCTACTAATATGTGTACTAAATGTCATAGAAATGCAGTTGTTTTAGAGACACTGACCTAAACATCAGAAACATCAATCTGCTGGTGGTGCTAGAGAAAACGTCAGGTGATCCCAGTCAGTAGGTTTCAATGTCTTGGAACCATGAACGTCTGTGTAAAATTTCATGGCGATGCATTTGATAGTTGAGGTGGACCGACCAACTGACATTTCACACCACTACTGTGGCTAAAAAGTGTAAAATTGCCAAAATCACCATCAAATGTGGTTTAATTATATCACAGCAACCTAGATATAATACAGAGGGCAAAGAGAAAGAACATTTAATTATCTTTTACTTGGCAGATGTGTGTATATCTGTGTGTGTAGGAGGGGAGCATATGAAAACCAAATAAGTCAGTTATGTACTGCACTGGGAGGGAGCGTACTCCTATCAGTGAGTGCGCTGTTTTCACAGAAGTCCTCTTGTCAGTTATCAATACAGAACATCCTTGTGATAACGTGTGCGTGTTGGCGTGGGGAGGAATGAGGTATATACAACAGCAGCATTTGGCTGTGTGTGTGCTTTCAGAGATAAATGTGAACCATAAAAATCTGTGAGCTGGAGGAGGAGGACATTAGGAGAGAGAGCAGCACACACATTGTGTAACAGCAGACATTAACAGCATCATGTAGACAAAGTGCATCAATATGAGTCACTGATCAGGCTTGAGCAACATTATCACTGTATGGTAAAATTATAATATTATTTATTGAGTAATCAGCTCTTTTTGTTTATTTACATATACGTTTTTGTTGTTAATTCAGTTTTTCATCAAATCAGTTTTTTTTAATCCACTTATTCATCACTTTGCACATAATTGTATTAAGCCTAATGCAAATGCCTTTATTATCAATTTAATGTGTTAAAAAGTGTAATGGCAAATGTTAAGCCCCTACATGTATGTATGCATATATAGATTTATCTTGAGACCGACTGAGTGATCCCGACCCCAAGGTTGAGAACCCTGTGTGATCTCAAGTAAAAAATCTGAAACAATGGTGGAAAATGTGTTCTTGAGTTTCATGATCATAAGATTAGCGGTGAAGTGTAATTAAGTACATTTACTGTAAGGACTAGTACCTACGTACCTAAGTTCAGTTTTAAAGTACTTTTACTTCCACTACATTTTAGAGGAAATATTGGACTCATTACTCATTGGACTCGTTTTAATAAAAGATATCATGACTTTGCATGTAAAAGCTTTTTTCAAAAAATACATATGAGTTAATAAGTATTTTGGTTGGTACATTTTGCTGCAGTATTTATGTGTACAAATATTAAAACACTCGTCTCTTTCACAAACTTAAGCTGCTCTATAATAATATTTTGAGGGATTATCACTAAGGAATTGTAAATTCTGTAAATCTGTGTTATTTTTTCATATATTTTGTGTTCCTGGTAGCTTTACTTTCTTAAATTGACAAATTAATAAGTCAGACTTATAGCTGAGTTTGTGCTGAAAAATAGTTGAAAATAAAAGTTGCTAAACAAAGACAAAAAATGAGTGCATAGAAAGATGAAAAAAATTATAATTATAATATCCAACAACCCTGATCGTATTTAACTTCCCTCTGTCTTCATGTTGTTTATAATTTGAGGAGCTGCTGCATGCCTCCTCACACTCTCAGTGCTCAAGTAGCTGATAACGGCTGTTATGCCATTTATCTTTACTGTATGTAGATTGCATAATCATGCAAGGCGAGAGACAGAGTATGTTTGGTGTTGGTCTTGTCTTTTCTCTTCCTGGAGTTGTCAGCACTGTTTTTTTTATCAGCGAAGAATTAATTATTGCCGGTTGAACCCACTCAACCCCGCGATCAAAGTCTGAGAGGTTGGCATATGAGTTACAGTATGGCCAGTGAAACATTAACCCAAAGTCTTTCCCCTAACACCTATATTCACATAGTGAGAAAACACAGCGTTTGATTTGTCACGAGTTTTTTCTTTTTTTAGAAAAGCCATTAGCACTCCCTTCCCCTCAGCTCCATGCCCCATCGTGACTGAAGTGTGCTTTGGTAGGTGAAATAAACGATTGGCAAACCACCATTGTCATCCAAGGTGTGCATTTAATCAAGCAGGCCTACTTCTGTAGAGTTTTGTTGATTTTATTTATTTATTTCTATTTTGGGTTACTTTCTGTTTTTAATCCACTGCATAATGATAATTATTTTCTATGCTCAACACTACTGTACATTTATCTGCATTTATAATTTAACTTATCAGCCTTCTTTTCAGATTAATATTTTACATTTAATGGCATATTGGATCATAAACTATTGATGTTATCAGGTGCAGGGTTGTAACCAGGATTTTAGGACTATTGAGTTTGTGAGTTGAAGCCCCCCAAACACCCACCTCATTATATCTAACAAGTGTTTCACAAGCAGACAGCAAACATGAACACTAACATACTGTCTGTTGAAGCAGCCACATCAACTACAGGAACGTTGAACTAATGCATACAAACTGAAAGAAGAGAAAGACGGAGTGAGACACACATTTCATACTGGAGATGAGCGTAGGCTATCTACCAGTGCCAATTCAACCAATGATGAACCTGTTCATATGAGACAGCTGCCACTCTGTTAACAGAGACTCAAGACTGCAGTGTAGTTAGTCCACTTTGTCACTGACAAACCTGAGAATTATATAGTTGCAGGAATCTTGTGTACTCTAGCTGGCTGGATGTAAGTCTCTGGATCTGTCTGACCATGTGCCCTGATGTCTATAGTTACTTTGACTCAGTGGGACAACATAAACTGCAGTGTGATTGCATTCGACCTGCCTTGCCACGCCTTAATCAGGGTTGGAAATTAGGTTGTTTCTGTATTGTAGACTAATACATATTAATCATAAACAACTGATAATAAGTCAAACCTTTCCTACCAGAAATACTATGGATATAAATCCCAATAAGAAAGTTATAGTAAGTTTAACTGATGGTTTTTAGTATGCCTGATATTAGGAGGTGCTGCAGTCCCCTCAGCACCCCTACTTCCCGCGTGTATTAGTAAGTCATCCTTAAGTGAATGGAATTGTTTGACATTTTTGCTTTCTTGCTAAAAGTTAGCTGAGACGGTCGATACCACTCTCATGTCTGTACAGTAAATATGAAGCCACATCTAGCAGCTAATTTGCTTAACTTAGCATAAAGCATGGAAACAATGGTAAACAGCTAGCCTGGTTTTGTCAAAAGGTAACAAAATATGCCGACCAGCACCTAATACCTCACTAATTAATAGATGAGCCTCCACTGGTTGTCTAGCAACCCCAAGGTGAAGACCAGACTCTAGGAAGTGACTGGTTTCCACCTCAAAATAGTCTGGCAAAGTACAGCATGCTGTTTTTACACTTCGGTTTTTGTACAGGTATAAACAGATGAATAAACAAGATGCAATGGAGTAATGAATGTGGTGTTTCTGTTTCAGTTTCATGAAGGATTTAAGGACTTCTTCCCCGCTGATCATCATCTTCATCATCACCACCAGAGAGCTAGTTAACATTCCAGCCCTCCTAATCTCTCTCTTAGTCTTTTGTGGGTACAAACCTGACATGTGGTCAGATTAAGGGCCTCTGAGACAAGTGTGGGAGAGCGGAGAGGACAGTCCTGTAGTAAAGTCTGGGGAGAATTTTTTCACTCTGAGCCAGAAGTTTGGGTCTCCCTGTTTTAAACCCATGTGTGAGGCATCGCTGGTAATAAGAAATATCCTCACATGTAGGGGGAGGAATGAACTGGTTTACTGACGTGGCAGTATTGTTCCAGTTTGATGTCACTGATGTCAAAGTCAGAGTAAGGCAAAAAAAAAGTTGTTTCAGTAAGTGTATCTGAATTAAAAAGCCTTGATGCCACTTAAGTAAAATTAAAACTTACTACAGAACTAAGTAATAATTTAGAATCACTTTTTAATGTCATAAAATTGTGGTGGAACTAATTAATAAGACATATTCATACAGAAGTAAAGTAAGGCAAGTTTATTTGTTTAGCACCTTTCAAATGTTAGCCAGTGGTGGAAAGTAAAGAAGTACAAATAATTTGTTACTGTACTTAAGTAGTTTTTTCTCCCATATCTGTACTTTACTTGAGTATTTTTAATTGTTGCAACTTTTTACTTTCACATCACTACATTTCAAAGTACTTTTTACATTCAGCACCAGACCTCGATACATTGGTATTAGTCACCTCTGCAAAGCACCTGAGTGGAGCAGCACTGAAAAACAAATGTAAACTGTTAAAGCAGACTCAGCGCGAATCAACTTCAGTCAGCTGATGCGACATTGGCATACGCAGAGATAGTCCAGCACAGGGTTGGACAGCCCTGCCTCATTTTCCTGTCAAAGGTGAACGCGAATGTTTAAAACTTTGATGAGAGGATGAACTATCCTAGACACGAGAAGAGAAAAACTCAATATGAGTGAAGTGAGGGAACAGCAGTCAGGTAAAACTTGTGTTCTCTCCTCTCTGATGTACATCCTACGTGTAAGTGCAATTTATACTTCTGCGTCAAATCGACGGCGTAGGCTACGGGGCTACGCAGAGGCTACGCCGTCGTCTGACGTGCACCTCCTCAAAAATGTAACTACACGTCAAATCGACGCAGACCGTAAGCTCTGTGATTGGTCCGAGCCGACCGGAAGTACCCCACAACTTGCCATTACTACAGCTGTATGAACCCAAAGTAAACATTTTGCTGTGATTAAATAGCAATAAAAGGATTAAACTGATGCTGAAATAACTACAACATGATGCAGATTTGTTAAACATATGAATTCATGCTTTGTCAGGTCTGTCAGCAAGACAGCAAGACAACAGGACAACAACTTCTAAAATGTTTGTTTTCTGAATGGAGTTTGGATCGATCAGAGCTGCTAACTTGGTCAACATGAAGTACAATGATAGCTGGAATAAAGTTACAGACTCGTCTTCTGAACTCACCAGGTAGTTCAACCTCCTCGCTTTCTTTTCTCCAAGTAATGTCCAGTTTTGTCCAGTTTTTATATAAATATAAAGTTGTAGTCCGACAGAGCTAACGACGCTAACAACAATAATGGAACCGGATGTGCACGGAAGCTAGCTGCTGAGAAGCTCCAGTAAATCAACGTTGAAATCCCAAAAACTAAAGTAAAAAGCTAATTTAATAAAAGCAGTTAACTCTGAGCTCCTCCCGCGAGTAAATGGCGTAGTTGTCAGAGCAGAATCCAGACCGACTACGGGGGTTTATTTGTCCAAAGGTTGCAGCGCTGCTCCCTGCTCCTCTCCCCCAAGTTTAGCAGCTCTCAGCTGGCCAGCAGATTTTCAATCCCCTGCTCTCCCTGCCCTCTCCACACATCGCTCTGAAGCTGTCGGTGATGTACGGACAATCTCAACACTGATAGGCTATCGCTACTCAGCGTCATGCGACTTTCTCGCTTGAGTTGAAAATATTCAACTCACCTGAATTCCTTCGCGTCGCCGGCCCCACCCCCTTCACGTCTCTTCGCGCGTATGTAAACTCACCGCCCGCTTCACTTTTGGTCTGAAAGTCTAATGTGCAGCTGCAGTGAATCTCTGTCTGTCCTGCTAACCAGCTGAGCAGCTCTTTTCTGTCTGTCTTGGTTGCTTGCCAGACTGTGACTGAACAATATTAGAGTGAAATAGGCTACAGCAATTCATTACGTCTGATAAAAGCAGGCAGGCCTACGGTGTTTATAGACTGTGTGTGTTTATAGACTATAGACTGTCAGAAAGATGACGCGTGTTGTGCATGAAAATGTGTTCATATGCGCTTGCAAGAAATTAAACTCACGCTTTCCAGCAAGAAACATCTGTGGGCCCAGTCCAGACAGGATGTGATGGCACTCCTCATTCATCATTTTAAAACAAGACAGTGACGTTAAGTTATGGACTCATGCAAAATGGTAAGCAGTTGATTCACAATGACTATTAAAATGCTGATTAGGTGGACAGACTGGACAATATGGATGCACATCTCAGTAAATAATAAGAATCATATATTCGTTCCAGTCATTTTATAAAGAGTATTTTATATTTGAAAATGTATTGAAGGAAACCTGGAAGAGCCAGTTTGAATGGGCCTGATGGAGCTGATAAGATTATATATAGAAAATATCTATAATTTACAGGGGCTGGGCTGAAGTTTATCAGTAGAGTAGATGCTGGATCATCAGCCAGTACAAGAACAGACTCCAGCCAGTCAGCCAGTAGAAGCACAGACCCAGTCCAGAATTTTTTCTGGGTCACTCAGACCCAGGTGAAGTATAGGCAGCCTCAACCAGTACGACCAAGTCGAATGTACAGCGAAAGATGTACAGCCAGCATCAGATACAAGCAGCTCAGACCCTAATGACCCAGCAAACTGGCCCCCAGTCTTATCAGAATTCATGAGGTGGCCTTTTCTTGTGGCCAGCCTAAGGCACACCTGTGCAATACCCATGCTGTCTGATCAGCATCTTGATATGCCACACGTGTGAGGTGGATGGATTATCTCTGCAAAGGAAAAGTGCTCACTAATGCAGATTTTGACAGATTAGTGAGCAATATTTGAGAGGAATAGGCCTTTTGTGTACATAGAGAAAGTCTTTGAGTTTAGCTCACGATGAATGGGGCAAAAACAAAAGTGTTGCATTTATAATTTTGTTCAGTATATGTTAGTGTTAAAGGTGTTGACAGCCCTCTAAATCCCCTTACCTTTACCCTGACACCACAGGGGTGTGTGCCTACACCTAAGTCAGTGATTGTATGCATGTCGACCTGTTACAGTACAGCTTCGCACGGCTGATGTGCTAGCAGATAGGGTTAACCTCATTTTTGTTTCTGCAGTCTATGGGGACTAGGGCTGCAGCTAATGATGATTTTAGTATTCGAAGCTTCTATAGATTATTTCAACGATTCATCGATACGTCGTTTAAGAAGTACTTTTGCCCCCCTCCCTCACGTTTATAGGTGATAGATATTTATTGGTCATTTCGGAAATTCATAGTGTGTCATACAGCAAACATCAGACCAACAACCAGACAGCTGCTTTACAAACACAAATATCACCCGAGTGCTATACAAGTTACTAAAGGCTCCTGCAGACTACACGACTTTCAGCGTCAGCCGATGGCCGTGCTGTTCACACTACACAACTTGCCATCTTATGACGGCAGTCTTGAAGTCGTTGTGGCGTTCACACTACTGATCGGTGACAGAGGGTCACCCACTACTACAGGAGCTGACAGCGGCTGTGGCACCCAACACTTTTTCAAGAACACACACGCGAAATGTGAAACACGAAATGAGCAATCCTGAACACGAAACAGCTGTTGTTTGTTATTATAAAGATGGCAATTATAAAGACAAAGAATATGGGTTAAAGAATGGATTAGCACACGCAGGTAGCAGAGATTGTCTGAGCTACAGAGAGAGCTGGATGTGAGTAAAACTGTGCAGCTCCCTGACAACCAGTTAACTCATGACTGTGAGGTTACAACTCACAGCCCAAAAAGGAGAACAACAAACGCACGTGTGCACATTTTCAGCTGAGGACTGCGGCTTACTTTGGCAGGCCTTCAACTCAGCAATCAATCATGATTTCAGTTGAATGCTAAAGTTGCTGTTACTGTTATCTTGTCTGGGATGTTTTCTGATCAGGTGCCGTCGTGCTGTTGCAGAGGCGACCTAAGTTTCGGTTTACGGTGGACGGACGGTAACATTAGAGTGTTGTTTTCTTTAGCTTGAAAATACTTTGGACACTTTGTTCTTTGTCCCTCGCTATTTTATCTCTCTTCATTCTTCCTTCAAAAAGAATTTTATTAATCAATTAATCAGCCCTAATGGGGACTAAATAGTGTTAAATCACACCTGAAAAGCTTAATGCGTATGGCAGCAAAATGTGGAATGCTATTTATACGTTGTTCCAACGTTAGGGATGATAACTTGAATTTTCCTAGTCGGGAAATAATTTTTCCAATTATTCCGACACCACATGAATGCATAGTTCCTCTCCCTTCCCCATCCCCTTACTGGCCCACCCATCTACACACCTGTTCCCACTTCTCTCATCAGCCCTGCAGTTACGTGGCTTATTCTGCCCACTCCTCACCTGCAACTCATTCCCTCACCAGCCACTCACCCTACCAGTTAATTCCTCATTGCCTTGTTGGTTTTTGTGTTATAGTTTTTGTTACAGCCCCCGCCTGCCCGCTTCCATGAGTAAGTAGTCCTTGAGTGAAAGGCATTGTTTAACATGTGTGCCTGCCTGCCACATCACTAAATAAATTGCTTAAGTCATCCTGCTGCCTCCTCTGTCTGCATTTGGATCCTTTCCCTCACCATTTGTGACAAAATTTTAATAAAGGAAATAAAAGTGATCTTTCGAAAGTGCAGAACAAAGGAAGTGAAACAACGTTTAAGCATCATCCTTATTAAAGTCATCACTTAATCTTTAAAGCAACATACTGACGCACACACAACAGGATGTTCAAAAGCATTTATTCCAAACTGACTGGTTAATAGGTCAAAGTTCTGCTTCCTGGCCCATGTTTCTGTATCTCACTTCAGTATTTCTGTATTTGTTTTATTGGCAGTAAAAACTACCACAATCATTGTCACTTGTGACTGTCTGGTGAAATATAACAAATGAAATCCTTCATAAGCAACACGCAAAATTTGAATCTGCAAACATTTAAGCAATCACATGAAACTAAATCATATTCCATCAGGTCATATCTACATTTAGATGTGTTGTTGCTGTATTAAGTGATTATTAGGCTATACGTGTAAAAACAAATCAGGTCAATTTACTTTCAGTTCAATGTAAAAACAAAAGCAATTAACATATAAGGTCCTTAGGAGAAGAAATGTGTTGGTAAAAGTTTAGGCTACAGACCAGCTCCTGAATTGATTGAATTGACTCCATTGTATTGTGTCCTGCTCTGCCCTCTGTCACTGCATCTACAAACGCTGTGTTGGCAAAGGTGTACCCATTTAGCAGCAGAGTGACCTCTCACCCTCAAGTCCAGCCAGTCCATCCCCCCTCTCTCCCCCCTGACATCAGCCTCACGTCCTGCTCATCCTGTTTGAAAATCCCAGAGACAAAGCCAGGGAGACAGATGGCCTGGTGCGACAACACACACACACACACACACACACACACACACACACACACACACACACACACACACACACAGAAGGGTTAGACTAGTTTGACCGGTTTGGTACAGGACATATACAGCATTGCCAGTTATGTGGTCTTTTGCTGTTATGGGGCTTCTTGCCTGTCCAACTGTCAAAGAAAAAATTTCATCGCACAAATTGTTATTTCATCCAGATAGTCACTCTTTAGTCACTGTTTCCAGTTTTTGTGCCGAGCAAAGCTAACATACCAATGACAATATAAAATACAGAGCGAACGACTCAGGAAGTAATGTAACAAATGTCATTTGGCAATGAGTAGCTAATGTATGTCATGTATCTTCCATTTACATGTAAAAGTCCTGCACTCCAGACTTTCTGGGTTTTTCATATTACTGTGTTAATAAAGTACTAGAAGTATTAGTAAAGTAGACCTACTTTATAAATAAAAACCTTTGTTTACACTTTGTGTCAGCAGCAATCTACTGTTCCACACACCAAGGTGGTGGCAGTTGGTTTGCCAACCGCCATTAAACGCAAAAGAAGAAGGTCAGCAGGAGACTTCAAAAAAGGAGATTAGTCCGCAATTACCGAGATTGTTATGATGTCGGTAAAATTATAACCTCCAGTGTTGATATGTTTGGTTTGTTTACAATGTGCAAATTCGGAGGTTGTCAAGGAAGATAATCCAGTGTCGGTGAGGGATGATCCAGCTCTGATCTACCCCGTAGTGGATTCATGTTTAATCCTCCAGGTACACGCAAAGTATGCAGGCAAGTAAGTGAACAGTCATTTCTTTCGCCAAAGCCTGTCTACACCTACGCATTGTTAAAGGAGACCTATTATACTACAATGTTACAATGCTGGATGTTCATGTTAAACATGACCAAAGCTTCAAATAATGAGGTTAAAGTATTTAAAGACATCCCTGGAAAAACCTCAGATTTCCTGTTCTGAACGCTCTGTTTTGAACTGCATTTTCTACCAACGGCTCCATTCTACATAATACAGAGCCAGATGGCTGGATGGATATATTCCATATATGGTCATTGACTCCCACAGTAACGGCACAGCAACGCTTAGTCTGCCTGTACCGCCCAGCGACAACAACAGCCTGGTAACATGCTTCAGGTCTTGGCCAATCAGAAGACAGTGGGCTTTGAGGGAGGGGCCTTAAAGAGACAGGAGCATCTACAGCTTGTTTCAGACAGAGGCTGAAATGAAGGCCTTCATGAAGAGTCAGTATAAAACAGAGAATTGTTTTTTTGAACTTTGAATCATGCAAAGCTGCCATACAGGAGTCACAGAACTACAATATAAGACTGGAAAAGCAGTATAATAGGTCTCCTTTAAAAAGCAAGTATGTCGGGGGCTTTATTCAGTATAAGCTGTTGAGAAATCAGGAACAAGCATTGAAAACTTATATGTAGATATGTATTGGCTTTTCTTTATGGCTTTAAAAGTTGTGCTTGGATGCAAGGGTGAAGGTAATTTTTCGGCCATTTGGACATTTCAAGTTAACTTGAGTATTCAGATTTAGAAACAGTTCAGCTGTACATGTTCCCCTTACCAGCTTAGCAACATGGACTGGAGTTTCAGAGTGGTGCTTGGCGACCATTATGACACGCATTTTGCTTTTATCCATGTCTTCACAGGAATGAAAGGGAAACGGCTGGACTACAAACGAGCTGTTTTCAGGCAGTTCAGAGCAGAGTTTTCTGTGGGAGATGGGAACTCCCTTTAGGGTGGACTTTGGGCTTTTTCACTTTGCAGACCTATTACATGCACAAAAAAGATATGTAACTCAATAAAGGAGAGTGAAAAAGTCATCCTTGCTTTTAAGGGCTTAGATTAGGGGTTTGACAAAACTCGTAGCCCATGAGACTTGACACTGCACAATAGTGAGGCCATGACAACAAGACAACAATATATTTTAATAGATAAATTTAGATAAATTTGGGAAAAACTATTTATTGACGAAATAGAAAATTCTAAACATTAAACACTTAATTTCATAGGCCATATAAATACATTTATTATGATTTGTATCATTACTACTGATAATATATATATTTTTTAATTTAATTTAAGGTCCTCCCCCTGAAAATTTGGGCTTTAAATACTTCATTTCCTGCATTCTGGTGAATTGTTCTGCACCAATTCATTGAGGAAATGTCTTTATTTATGTAAAAGGAAACACAAAATTCAGGTGACAATTCAAAAAATTAAAATATAGTGTAATATAGTGCTGTAAGGCTCTCAGGCATTCTGTATTGCTGTCAAATATGTTTCTCCTGTTTCTCATTATATTTCATCACTGCTGAGTCAACACACATGCAGGCATGACTGAAATAAAATGAAATAAATGAATTAATTTTAATTCAGTTATAAACCCCTGCACCTTGATAGCTCCTATGTTTCAGCAGCTTTTCTGCTCATGTTCAGGACTTTCTGCACAAAATCTCTCCCACATATCTGTGTTCTCTGACATTTGCACAATAATAATTTATAATATTACGAGATATAATGACAATGAAGTCATTATATTTTAACAAAATCTACCTGTCCCACTAATAGTAGTAGGCTGCTACCCCCTTTAGACCATCTGACAGACAGAGTGCCCGTCTAGGACTGTACTGGATGAGAGGAGCTCACTGCTCTTCATCAGAGGTAGAAAACCGAAACTGAAAACACTTGTGATCAGACAGAAATATCACCACACATCCACACAAATGTTCACTTCAGCACCTCTGATAAAGTTCAGCTCACAGCAGCTTCAGAGGGAATTAATCATCCTAGAGCAGAGAGACAGTCAAACAGAGCACAGTGTGAGGAGGGGGGCAGAGACAGCAGAGAGAGCAACAGGTGTCTGTGTCACGGTCAGGTGTGTCATGTTATTCTCTCACTCGTTTGCGGCGACTGTAAACCGTTTGTGTAGCAAATATATTGACTAGACACTGACCGACAACATTTATATTTAAATGTTTTGATTACAATTTGCTTGGGACAAATTAGGAGTTGCTGACAAGCCCTTAAGCTGTGAGCAATGTGCTCTCTCAATTCAATTCAATTCAATTCAAATTAGCTTTATTGGCATGAATGTGTAACAACAATATTGCTAAAGCATCATACATACTACATAAGAAGAATCAACCCCATACATTTCATTAAACAAGTAATTAAAGCGTAAAGTTATCAAAGTGTATGTGTGTTTGTGTTAAAAAAATTAAAATATCTTATCTATCTAATAAATAAATAAAACAGTAAGTGTGTGTGTGTGTGTGTGTGTGTGTGTGTGTGTGTGTGTGTGTGTGTGTGTGTGTGTGTGTGTGTGTTAAAAAGATAAACTAAAATATATAAATAAAACAGTAAGCGTGTGTGGAAAAAAATATATATATTAAAAAATTTAATAAAATAAATAAATAAAACAGTAAGCGCGCGTGTGTGTGTATTAATAGACAAAAAAATTTAAAAAATAATAAATTGATAAAAAATTATCATTATCAAATGTAAAAACAAAACAATTACTAAAATATCAAACGATCAAAATAATAATAATGTAAAAATCTGTAGCAAAAAGTTTTCAGTCTGAGGTTCCACTGGTTGTCCTCACTTCATGGCATGAGGAGACATATTTTGTCTCTCTCTCACTCTCACGCTCAGGTAGACAGTAACGGCGGGGAGTCACGTTACGTGAAACAGACAGTTACGTATTGCGAGTAGCCCCCGCTCTTTATTGCATATTAGCCTAATATGGAAAATATTTTTATGTTGTTGTTGAGTTACATTCGGGGCTACTGTCAAAACATTCAGGGCTAATGCCCCAGGAAAAAAATGACCTGGCAACGCCAGGCCCATGAGACATGGGAGCACGGAGGGAGCGTCATTTACACTGGGGGACGGGGACATGTAGGCTACCCACTGGGTAGCGGGACCCCTAGGTGGTGGGCGGCCTGCGGTGGAGCAGCCGCAGCCGCATAAACGCGCTGGAGCTTCTCACTTCTTCCCTCTGCTGCGGGACCAGCACGTGCTGACAACAGCCTACATAAACCGCCACGGCGAGGTGCGCTCGGCACAGCTACTGGGTCTGGCAAGGCCGCTGCTCCTGTGGGCGCGCACTCACCTGCTCTCTATCAGAGCCGAGTACATCCCTGGCGTGTTGAACAGAGGGGCGGATATCATGTCGAGGGGAGGCCCTCACCCAGACGAGTGGCATCTCCATCCCGATCTGGTGGCCTAGATCTGGAGGGCAGAGGTGGATCTGTTTGCCAACAAGGAAAACGCTCAGTGCGCCCTTTGGTTTTCACTGAGCCCGCGGGACATCCCCCCGCTGGGAGTGGACACCTTTGCTCACCCCCTTTGTCCCCCCAGGCTGCTGTATGCCTTTCCGTCGGTTCGGCTGATCCCACGCCTTCTGGATTGCCTGCAGTTTTCATCCTTGGCGGTGATTCTAGTGGTCCCGGAGCGCACCAGTGTGATCTGGTTTCCCTGTCTCCAGCGGCTGCTGGCCGGGCAGCCGTGGACACTCCCCTGGAGGGGGGATGCTCTCTCTCAGGCGGGGGGTGCGATCAGGAACTACCCGCTCCTCGGCCAGCCTCTCTGGGTCTGGCCACTGAGAGGCGACGCCTGGAGGGCTTAGTTCTCTCCCGTGAGGTGGTTCACACCATCCAGGAGTCGAGAGCTGCCTCCACTCAGTCCTCTTACTCCTCTAAGTGGTTGGCTTTCCAGTGCTGGGTCTGGACCAGGGGACGGACCCGGTTGCCTGTCCGCTGCCGGCGGTGCTTTCGTTCCTCCAGCTGCTCATGGACAGGGGGCTGGCGTTCAGTACGGTTAAAACCTACACTGCCGCCATATCGTCCTGTCACGAGGGCTTCGGGGACAGGACTGTGTTCTCCCACCTCCTGGTGAAGCACTTCCGGTGACGCGGCCTGTTACCCCACAGTGGGATTTGACACTGTTTTTACACACACTAACCCAAGCCCCATTTGTGCCCTTGGAGACAGCGGACCTGAGATTCCTTTCGGCTAAGGTTGCCTTGCTCCTGGCTCTGACGTCGGCCAAGAGGGTCAGCGATCTGGCTACCACCGCTCCGTCGTGCCTCAGGATTCAGGGCAACGGCAGCTCGGCTATCCTGCACCCTAACCCAACGTTCATGCCTAAAAGCATTATGAGCTCCTTTTGGTAGCTCCATCAGTACTGAGTGTTTTGGCTGAGTGATCCTCCTTGTGAGTGTGGGTTGTGCCCTCTCCCACGGGACGGTGTGGGGAGGGGGTGGCCGCTGCTTATGTGGCCCTGCCTTGGGCCCCCCACCCAGTTTCCCGACTTACCATGGTCGGCCCCAAGTCTCCCATGTTGCGCCATCGGTGCTCGCGCGCACGCCGACACCACTGCCGTGGTCAGCGGATGACTGGGTGGCTCATTATGGCTCTGGGCAGGTGAGTTGTGCTTGGTGGTACCGTATGGGCCAGTGAGGCGTTGACTCATCCTGCTTTGCCTCTAACCCAATAGCGATTGCCTTTGAGGGCGAAGCCTATACAAAATACTGTAGAATGGGGGTTATGTACTGTAACCCGGATTCTATGAGTATAGGCACAGCCCTCTAAGTTGTTGGCCTCACTGGACCTTGGTTCTCAGTGCTGAAGGCTGGGTCTCATCGTTGTATATGTACAAGGTGCGGACGTAGGAGAGGCCCACGCTGTGGGTGGGCGTAGACTAAAATTCTCAGTGCCGCGCAGGCATGCAGAAGGGGTAAACCCAATAGCGATAGCCTTAGAGCGCTGCGCCTACTGCGCCTATACTCATAGAATCTGAGTTACAGTACGTAACCCCATAACACAAGGTACAGAGAGTCGAGGGGTGGGGGCTAGTAAGAGATGTGATTATGCCGGCCCAGTGTCAGTATAGAAAATCACCCAATGGGCCGCTGTCCATGCTTTATGGGCCGATTGTTGGCCCGTTTTTAAAAAAACAGATAAATAATTTATGTTACACCAGCCCCAAAGGTGCGTTGGCATTTGCCCGGTATGCCAGATTACCAATCCAGCCCTACCTCACAGGTACGCTTTTGTTACAAATGACCCAGGTTTCAGTGCAGAATTTAAGTGTCTCTTGATTGGGAAGAGGCTATTTCAGAGGCATTTTAATCATAAATACTAAAACATCATTATAAGCCCTTAAAAATCTACAGAGCACTGGCTGAATTTTCAGAGAAAATGTTACAAGTGGATAATCAAAACATGGAAGAAGTAGTACTTGAGCTACGTGTTGTCCTGTTGTAGTAGCCATGATACTTTAAACAAAAGCATGTATGATAGTTAGGCCAATAAGGCCAAAAAGTTGCATTACTTATGGCATGCTTGTCTTTATGTAATACATTGGTGGCTTTTAAAAGAATAACATGTTATTGAGAATCAATGGTGGGCAAGTTATTTAAAAATGTATTTAAAGAGTTTATATTGTGCTTTTTTGGCCTTTTCCCTTTCCTATATTTTTTTGTGCATAATAGGTTTGCAAAGTAAAAAAGGGAGTTACCATCTCTCACAGAAAACACTGCTCTGAACTGCCTGAAGACAGCTCATTTGTAGACCAGGCTTTACTTCCATAACCTGTCTGCGTCACTATGTTTCACGCGTCATAACACTTGCCTAGCGGCTAGTGTGGCACAACCTCATAAACACCGGGGCAGAAACACACTGAGCTGCAGCCCTCAACCCCACCCTCCCTACCAAATGTTAGGCAGTCAATGGACATAAAGTTGTTACTGTGATGTAGAGACAGTGCAGTTAAAACGTTACATATGAAAAATCAATTTGTTACAAATTAATAACTGACCACATGGTTATTAATGAGAAACTCTTGCTCCAGAGTAGGTTGCGAAGCTGTTCGGGAACATGTACAGCTGAACTGAAGCCGTGGTTACTGGCTTGTCAGGACCCACCCTACTCTGATTCTGATTGGCTAGTAGTCCTTAACTAGGTACTACGCATGTACAACTCCTAATAAAGATCAAATAGAAGTGAGAAGTGAAACGGAGCACAGGGTGAAAAAACTATTATGGTACAACCCCTAAAAAAGTTATGAAACTGAAAATTACACATTGCTCAGTGAAAGTCCCCAACACATGTTCCCCATGTCTCTGCAAAGATTGTGGTTTTGATTCAAGTTACAGCAGACATTTTTGTGTATTAAACCAAGACAATGATATTTGCTTCACCTCAACAAAACATGAAATAAAAAGTATAATAATGTGGAAAGCAAATTAATTATATTGTCAATGAACATTTTGTCAGGTTATTAATAAACAATTTATCCTGCATTATGTTTCTCCAGAACATATATGCTGTTGCAAATTGCATTGCATTTAAACATCATTTCTAGAAGACATAGGTTGATAATACATGGGAGGCACAAACTGGGGCTGCTTACATGGATACAGACCCACTTCAATGTTTGCATACAATGGGGCTGCAGTGGAGGTGCAAATAGCACCTGACTTTAACAAAGAACACAAAAACAGAGCTGCTCCATGCAAGAACCTCTTTCTGTCCCCATGAAAAGGGTCAGAGAGTGGAGGAGAGAGCCGGCCAGCAGCACTGAGGAATGCTGGGTAGAGCCCCGTGCTTGTTGCCTTTGGAATGCCCCGTGGCCTCTTACATAAGTCCCGTCAGGCCATCGGCTGCTTCGTCAGCCACACATTCACAGTCAGCACTGATACCCACCCACAGACTCAATCCAGCATCCGCTTCTTTACACCGCGGAGAAGAGTTGGGAAATGCTGTAATTATGGTCTTGTGTAATTGCAGCTCTGCCACTCCACAGCTCACTTATATTACACATAGTATGTCAGACTTGACCAGTATTACTGCTTAAATAGTGTGACCGTTTGTAGCTGAAGGGAAGACATGAGCCACAAACATCCTGTTGGCCTATATTATATCAACATGTGTGTAGCTGTTCATACAATCAGCTTGTTCATGTGGTTTTCAATGACAATGTCACTGAAAATTATCACCCTTATACAATTAGATTTAAAAAGATGGCTTAAAACTCGTTTTTTGTCTATGTGCTATGGTCCCTCCTAATTTCACTGACTGACATTCACTTAGTTTCTATTTTGGCAACTAGTTACCTTAATTCCCTTTTGATGTTGTATTGACTTGAATCTTAACCTCAGTTAAGTACATTTACTCAAGTACTGTATGTGAGTGAATTTTTGAGGTAGTTGTACTTTACTTTCAGAGGGAAATATTGCACTTTTTACGCTCCTACATTTATCTAGCATCTGTTGATACCGGTTAATGTGCATATTTTGCAATTCTAAATTCTAAAATGTGATGCATTGTTCTGTGAAACAACATTTTCCTCTTATCAAGTCATTTTAGTCATGGATTGAATCCTTGAGTTCTTGAATTTTCTAGAATCAACTTTTGTGCAAATGTCTGTTTTTGTAGGTTAAACACTTTATGAAGAAATACACTACAACAAAAACTCTGCAGACCCCATTCCTATTTGTTTGGGATTCTGTCTGTTTGTGTATTCTGAGATTTCTCATAGTTGTGTACCTTATGTCCATCCATCGTCAACCGCTTATCCTGGGGGGCTGGAGAGGGGTACACCCAGGTTGCCAGTCCATCGCAGGGCACACACATACAAACAACCACTCACACCTAAGGACAATTTTAGAGAAACACCAATTAACCATGTCTTTGGACGGTGGAGAGCACTCACGTGGAGAATATGGAAACCCCAGGGCAACCGGGGTTTGAATCCACAACCTTCTTGCTGTGAGGCGACTAGCTACCCACTGCACTACCGCACCACCCTGTGTACCTTATGTGTGCTATATAAAAACCTTAAATTAAACTGCTAAATAATCTGACGTGAGTTACAAAGCAGATATGTAGTGAAACTGGAATATAGGCGTTATAGTATAACAGAGTATAATAACATTATTCTGACCTGTGCACAACACCTGCTTCTTTAAACCTAAATCTCCTCTTTAATCTCGTTTATTAAAAAATTCCTAAATTTCAGTCGACATAGCAGCACAAAGGAATATATAAGAACAGATGCAGTATTGTAGAAGTATTAAACCACTATTTACACTATACAATCAATAATAATTTACAACCAGATAAATGTCTGAAATATACCCAGGAAAATCCGTCAGTTTGGCTAATGTTGATTTAATAGGCAAAAGTCAAACAAAGATCAATCTTGGGATTGACACATTCAAGAGTTTTAACAAAAACTAAACATAGATCACAAGTTTCAGTTTCTTGTAATTGGCTCCGTCCCTTTCAGGGATTGATTTCTACTCTTGATATACAGCGCAAGGCGTCACATGGTCACATGATGGCATAGTTTTAAAGAACGGGAGGCTCATTTGTACAATGAGTAAAAATGTGTCAAAGCCCTGGTTCTTGTCAATAATAAACTCTACAAAATTTATAGTTATACTGTAGTATTTATTCAGTGTAATAAATGAATGCCAAATAAACAACTTGAAATATTCTAGCCTGAAACTATATCAGTAAATAGCTTCTATTTGTAACTCCAAATAGCATTTAGTAATGGACAGATGGGACATCGGGCCCCCGGATACAGATTTGTAAAAATCCCCCCCATCCCTCAGATATAGCAGCAAGACACCCAGACTGAAACGGACACAACATGCCTACAAACAACACTGTCACGTTTTCATGTCTCCTTGTGTTTTTTTTGTGGTCGTTTTGCATCTCTTGGCATTTTGTCTCTTTTGTGGTCATTTATTGTCTATTTGTGGACTTTGTCTCTTTGGGGTTGTTTGGTTTTGAAGTTTCCTATTGCTTGCCCCACACCTAATTACATTTTTTTTTAAATCACGCTAATTTATTTTAAAAGGTTAAAGTAAAAATAAGGACAAATAAAGGACAAATTTGGGTTCACCAACTGTACCGAACAGCCATATTTGTTTTATTTCACAATGACACATTGGACAGTTACTGTAGATATACAATATATCAAAAACACATCATTTGACACGTCATATCTAAAATTAAAAAAAACACTCTTGTTTTTATTTTGCACAGAGCGCAAGTCTTAAAAGACACAGAATATATGTGACCGAACATTACAAATGAAGGAACGGATCAAAATACATTTCCCAGCACATAGTTCTATATTGCATACACATTAAATTGGGAGTGGAATTCAGAAACGCATCGATGGACCACCTTTAAATTATATATGTGGTGAATATTCATAAAATTTCCAAGGCCACCATATGGACTTTAATTCAGCAAAAACAGACGGCTCAGCTGTCCAAAGCAAAGGACAGAAAAGCTTAAGGATGAGTAATTCCCTACACAGTTATGAGTAAATTTGGGCGATACCAGCGGGTACTGGTAAGCAGCAAACGGAGCTTAGTGAGGCTCCCAAAAATCAAACACCAGGTGTCAGTTTGGTCATGCAAACATAGTAGAACATCCTGGAAATACAAAAACTCCCTCAGCATGGATTGTGACAAGGTCCCAAAAACATTCACGAGGATTTTAAAGAAAAATCAACAGCCGTCATCAGAAAGCTTTCTAGTACAGATTCATACAGAGAATAGTGTTTCATTAATGGCATACAGTACTCTTTTCTTCACTACAAACCTAACCCTCTGGCTTGCAAGGCATCAAATTTGTGAATGAACATCTAATTCCATTACATCTACTATACTTAGTGCTATACCACAGCGGTTTCTTGTATTTAAAAGGCAAGGTGAGAGGTGTTGATACCGCTTTTGTATCCAACTAATGACTGCAATTAAGTGAGTCAAAGCCAGAGGAAAGTCTTGAGAAACAAAATCATTGTAAATCACATTTGAAAAACTGACTATAGCATAGATGGTCTGTCAAAAAAAGTCACAACAGAAAAATTGCAAAAATCGTCCAAACTAAATATTACAAACAGCATCTACGGAGAGAAATAGATAATTTCTAATAACTTAAATACTTAAATTAGTATGCAATACAATACACCTCCATTTGGGGCCAGAGGGTAAGAAAATAGATCTGCTCAAAGCCTACGCAAAAAGCAAAACAGGTAGATTCTTTGCCAACAGGTCCATAAGCTAAACCTAGTTTAATAATAACCTAGTTATGTGTGTGTCCGACTTGCATGTGTTGTGTGTGTGCGTCCTTCTGGAGGAGAGGACTTCTCTCAGATCCCTTCATTCCTGCAGTAAGAAGCTTTGGCACAGAAACACTGTGGGACGAGATGACGAATCACAACACGGTGCTAATGAGGGACACTCATGCAGACCTCGCTCCAGTCCTGGAGGAGATAAGGTCAGTGAACCCCAACATGCATCGCCACCATACTGCCAGGGCAACAGACAACAAGAGAGTGGGCCGAGCGGCAGAGGAGAGGCCGGGAGGGAGTGGAAACAGGAACACACAGAGAGAGGAAGGATGAAGAGAAATGGCTCAAAGGCATGAAGACAGAGGGTTTTTGGGGAGGATTTTTCAACCATAGTAGGGGCGATGACAAAATAAAAGGCTATGGAAAATTATTTCCTTGATGAAGACCTGTGGTGGTTTTCTAGTTTCTCACTATCTCCTCCATCTCACAGAGACGACTCCACCTCTCTACTGATGGTAACCTCGGCCTCTGACTGAGGGCGCACTTGAATGACTGCAGCCTGCTCTGGGGTCTCACTGATCACCTCCAGGGCTGAAGCGCCAACAGCCTTGCAGTCACTGCTAGCCCTCTTATCTGGGTTCTGTTTGTCCGCAGAGCCGCAGCACAGCTTGGGAGCACACTGAGTCCGACAGGAGAGCTCACAGAGGGAGTCTCGAGACTCCGAGTTGAATGTGACAAACTCGGGCTGGATGGTGGTGGCGTGGATGCCCTCGTCGTGGAAGAAATCTTTAATGCGCTTGGCCACGTCCATGTAAGATGTGGGGTCATGGCACTTGATGTGCGCCGTGGCGATGATGCGACTGCCGGCCAGCTGCCATATGTGCAGCTCGTGGATGGCCAGGACACCGTCCAGGCTCAGCAGCCGCTCGTTGAGCCGGTGCATGTTGATCTGCTTGGGCACGGTCTGCAGCAGGATGAGAGCAGACTCTTTGAGCAGCGGGTAGGTAGTATAAAGCAGGATGCCCACCATGATGATGCACAGTGTGGGATCCAGGTAGAGAATCCAGCAGGGGCCAGCAAACTTCATGGCCGACACTTGGGGACCTTCCAGCAGGTCGACCAGCGTGTGATTCACATGCTGGTGGTCTGTGTTGTGGCTGTTGATACACGGGTTCACGCACATCTCGCCGGCTATGCAGGGCTTCCACACAAAGGTAAATATTACAGCATTGACCACCACAATGACAGACCCCAAGGCGTCACCCAACACATGCAGGAAGACTCCGCGCATGTTGAGCTGCGACGACGCATCCTGGTCATGATCCATCTCCTCATAGTGGGTGCTGCCATTCATCTGCACCTCTGTGGCTTCTTTACAGCTGATTTCTGAAGATAAAAACAAAGGTTTGTTTAGGGGAATGTGAAGTCAATGTCTAATAATCAGATGGACTTTGACACTGAGATACTAATACAGCATGTACTAAGACAGCACAGGAACAACAAAAACACAAATGTTGCTTTGAGAAATAAAAAGGAAAACAAACAACAACAAGCTGTAACACATTAGCCTGAAGTAATGAGATTCCAAGAAGATGCTATCAGTGGCTGCCAGTTGATGAATTGTTTAGTTACATCATTTGGGGTCAAAAAAGCCAGAACTCAGCCTGCGATGTTATCAGGTGACATGTGTTGGAAATGCATCAAAGTCTAAACTAAGGTCAATTTACAAGAGACATTCAGTTGTCAAGAGTTCACTGTGGAAGACAATTCACTCTTCTGATTTAGTCTGTGCTATAACTGCTCTGGGCCACAAACAGGAGGAACATACCAGACAGCCGTGTTGAATTATATGAAAGAAAACTCCTGGCATGTGGGATCCTAAACGCCACAAAACACTGTAATTCACACCAAGCAAATTCAATTAGTAATTGCAGGCAGTGTATACACAACTCTGGGGGAATGGCACCGGAGCAATAGCTGTTCACTTCCATCCTGGGACGCCTGCCGGCTCATTCATCATCGGCTAATGGTGTGGCTGGGGCTTTCAACTCCACGGTTACACTGATGTATGACGCAGTAACAGCAATCAGTGCACGGAGGAAGGGGGGATATGGCCTCCATTTATTGAAACTGGCGGGGCCTAACAGTGTGGGGGAGACACTATGTATGGTGTTAACCCTTCGGTGAGGGAGGCGGATGGCCGCTTGGACAGAATGACCCGCAGCAAGCTTCTTTTTTTTTTTTTTTTTGGAAGAGTGAACTGTTGTTTTATTGTCAACAAGCAGACATCAACAACAACAGAAATAATAAGAATAAGCTGTTTTTGTGTATGCTTGTAGAACCTGACACCAAGGTGTGGGTGTGTTACAATCAGATTATCACTATTGTGCAATGTCACTTGTACAGTCTCTGCAAAAATGTGAGCAGGAATTTTGATAGATGACACACTGTTATAAGTTTGAACTTGTCAAAAGCAGGATGTTTCTTGGCAGCTTCTACCCATCTTTATTTACAGGTCACCTGATAGTAGTCGGGTGGAAACCAGAGTGTTTCAAAAGGCGACCACATTTCCAAGGATAGAATAACCCACCAAGAAATATCTGATAACAAGTGTGGCTATCTAAATGCCACTGCCAAAGAAGAAACAATAAGGGTTAGTCACTGAAGCAGGGATTCCCTCAGGGTACACTCAAGATATGTGATGTGTGTACTCTTATGCAATCTGGACTGCTAACAATGGAGATAAAGTCTAGCACATGCTGTCAGATTACACGTGAGGCACAACGGGCTGGGTTTGTAGAGTTTTGACACTTAATAATGACCTGTAGTATTCAATTAAGCATTAATACATCATTTAACACTGAAGACTAACAAGAAAGATTAAACTCAAGATTGTAAACAAAATAACAGAACAGTGCGTACAGTACAACCAACATGCTTCGAGTGCCCATACATACCATTCCTAGGTCTCACATCGCCCGGGCTGTTGTGATTTCCAACCAAGTTGTTGGTCTCCTCTCCTGAAGACCCGTTCCCAGCTTTCTGGGACTTGCCAGTTTTACCCCTCTTGTTCTTATTTCCATGAGAGTGACCTCCGTGGGAGTGCCCGTGGCCTCCCCCGGCGTGCCCGCGGAACAAGCAGAGTCCGAGCAGGTTGACCAGGAGCCCCGCGGCGCCGACCCCGATGACCACCTCCGGTTTCTCGATCTCATGGGGCTCGGTGAAGCGCTCGACTGCCTCGAGGACGATGGTGAAGCACAGCGCCGTGAGAAAGACGGCGTTGACCAGAGCCCCCATCACCTCCGCCCGGATCCACCCAAAGGTGTTTTTGTTAGTCGCATGGGTTTTCTCGGCGAACCGCACCGCGACCAGAGCAACCAGCAGCGCGATGACGTCGGACAGCATATGAAAGGAGTCCGACAGCATTGATAGAGAGGCGGTCATCCGGCTTACCACCACTTCCACAATGAAAAACCCAAAAGTCAATGAGAGCATGCATAGCAGCCGGACACGATTAGGCTCGCAATCCATTTTCCCTTCCTCACGGTTCTTCGTCGAGTGAAGTGAAATAACGTTTCACTGTGTCTTCTAACGAGCTCACTAGGACACCAGCTAGCTATCGTTAGCTATCCGGGTTCAACACAACTCCAAGCTAACGACTTACGTTAAGCTAGCTGGCTCCTTGAGACAATACGATCAATGCTAACAGCGTCTTCATTCACTTATCCAGTGACGGCAGCAGCATCACTCGGCTAAATATAAAGATGACCACAGGTGGAATTGATCCGGCGTACGATTTCTAGTTAACGTACAGTCAACATAACGTGAAATTCACCGCGGTCATCACCAGTTTATACCAGATACGTTTGCCGACGAGCTTCGGTTTGCAGACGGCTGAAACTTTGCACCCGAGCCGGTAAACTTTCCACACGGAACACGGCGCTGTGAGTACACGCCCCCGTGTGATTCCTATTGGTGGAGAGGGTGCGAGATTAACTGTGATTGGTCAAATTGTGCAACTCTCGCAACTAGGCGGAGCAAGCAAGCCAGACAACAGCGGTTGCTACGCACGCTTACGGCTCGCGACGACGTCATTAATCGATATGTGAATCTTTTGTAGTATCGGTACAACTTCTAGAAAACAGAATCTATTTTAAGTCGCAAATATATCCTACATACATGTATGTAAATGGATAAACACTGGCCATTTACCGTATTCACCTTTCATTAACGCAATAAATACTGTATTTCTCATCACCGGTTTTAAATGCTCTCAATATATACTAATTTAAATGTCTGTCAGTTATGTTGTAATAAAGTAGACCTATCTTTCATTGTTAGAAACCTATCTAGTTGTTTTAGTCTTTTAATTTAATCAACTGTAAATTGGAGGCTTATTATTGAACAAAACCATCATATAATGCCCCTCTTAATTATACCTTCTAATCTGTTGTTAATCAAAGCACAAATGACTTTTAGGTATGTTGCCTGTAATCACCGGCAGAAATCTCAATTCAGGGGCTGACTTTTAATGGGAAACTGATGACCCCTTGTGGGAGTTATCAGTCTTAATCAAAGACTAGAGTGTATTTGTAGTATAACTGTAATGGAAGTGAAAAACTAATCATTTTTGAGTCATTATTTTGATGCTTGTACAGCAGATTTTACTAAACTCTACTACAACTGATAAACAACTTTTATACACTTTTGTGGTATTATACATCAAACCAAACTCTTATTTTACTATATACTGAGCATCATTGGCACAAAAGTTGCCTTATTAGATAAGTTATATTATCTTAACTCTTTACTACAATTAGTAGTAATAATGTAAAAACTTAAATTCACAAACATGCATTCTGCAGTTTAAATGTTCATTGCCATCATAGGTTCAGGAGATGTTCATCAATTATACTATTATCACTGTTGTCTTAACCACACAAGTTTTACATTTTGTTGTATTGTTACACATACAAGTCAAGAAAGAATCGGTCTGTCTGTCTATTTCCAAGCAGTTTGTGAAAGAAAAGGGACTTAAATATATTTACCAACAATATACAGTACATTGACATCCACACATCCAACTGTCAACCTAAATAAGACACTACAATACACAGGATTGAAACACTTGGCTTCACTACCATCACAGCTACTCAATTACCATATAAACCTTGATTTACATCCAGTTATTATGACTCTTGGCCTCCAGAAGCTTCCACATTCAGTCACAAGTCAGACAGCGATATCTGCATGATCAACGGATGCCGAGTATCTGTCTGCTCTTAAACTGACAGGTCTTCTCCACTTCGCTCAGTTTCTGAGCGCGCAGTTTGGCCGTCTGCAGCCTCCTCAAAATCAGCTCCTGGGACATCACACTCAGACGTCCATCAGGACCCTGGTTCTCTTTGCTCTCACCTGCAAAGTGGACCTTCTTCTTGCCCGGGGAGAGGTTCTCCACATCTAAGACCAAAAAGGGAGGAGTCACTGATAAACGAAGTTCAGACTAAACTATATCACTAGGCACTTACAACAGTCTTTCCAATCCAACATGACAGCTAGATTTCTGAATTTGTTTTTATAAAAATGCAGGTTTAATTGATTTATTCTTTATTGGTGTATAAAAACAGTATTTACATGATTTAAAAAAAGTAATAAATAAACTTTATTTTAGTCCTCCACATTCTAAACAAAAGCATGAACCCATAAAAATGTTGCTCAGTTCTGGTCTCGGTTCAGTAAGTCCAGAGGTCTTCGTCCAATTCTCATACCTATCTCTTTGCCATAGAATGGCGCCACATCCCTCTGCTGCTGTAGACGGTTGTGATTCTTCAGTAAACTCTCTGCTCTGAAACAGGAGATTAGGGTCATTAGTTTGCACCAATCAGTTGGGAATGGCAAAGTTTGCATTGTTTCATTTCTAGCGTTGTAGCGTTTTACCTTGCAAGCTTCTCATTTGACAGTTGCTCACGAACACAAAGCTCCTGCTCTCTTTCTGCAATTGAAGTACAAAAGAAAAAGACATCTTTATTTTGGGAATTTGCAGCACTTTGCCTTGTGACTCTTGTGGCATATGCTTAAGATGCATGTATACATATTATATTCATTGTCAGCCAGGTGCTGTAGATGAGGAAGAGACTCAAAGTAGGTAAACATCCATTGCAACACTTCACTTGTTAACCAGTTAAAGGTGGTTAGTGTGTAGTAAAGTGTGATTTATAGCCTCTGCGTAGCCTCGTACCCCACACCGTAGCCCAACGTGCACCTCCTCAAAAATGTACCTACACACTGAGGCGACACGGACCGTAAGAACTGAGATCGGTCGGCTGGTTAACCTCGCAATGCCTCCGAGTCGACAGGAAGTGTCCTGTGCTTTGAAGTAAATTTTACTAGCGGCCAAACCAGTAGCTGTAACACGGTGGATCAAAATATTTGTCCGTCACAACACAAGTGAAATGACTCGTTTCACTTTCACATTGTGATCCATTTGGTCGATAACATTTGAAAAGTCTACAAAATTTTACCCCCATTCACATTAGTGGAGGGCTAAACCGGAAGTTCGCCTGCTTGGCCGGCAAAAGTCAACACAGTGGATGCTCTAGCGCTACCGCCAACTAGTGTTTGACAGTGTAATTGCAGAACAACAGACACTGACACAGTATAAATGCATGGCTACATGCGTAGCTACGCACGTAGACCCGACACAGGAGTATAAATCATGCTTTATGCTATTAATCTTCCATTATAAGCAGCTTTGAATGAGTTTTCCAGGCTGTGAAAAGCCCAGGTCAGAAGGGGTCGTACAGTCTTATGGCAAGGCCACAGTAACATTAAGGGGGAGTGGAAATAAAAGTCTTACTCTCCAGCCTCTCCTCACGTTCCTTCAGGGCCTTTTCTCTTTCTCGCAGCATCTGTTCCTTGAGTCTGAGCTCTGCGGCAGAGGCCGGTGTCGGTTCTGCTGGCTTGTGAAGGGGACAGTCAGAGTCTGCAGACCTCCTTCGAAGTCGCACCTGTGCCCTCCTCTGCTCCTCAGCAACAGCATCAGCCAACAGGCTGCTCTGGAGAATAGACTCCACAGAGGGCCTCAGATAGTCCTGGCAACAGAGAATAAGATAACTGAACTCTTCCTTCATTAAAACTCAGTACCTGAGTAGAGCACAAGTAAAGCTTCAGATAAAATTAATGTCTATCTAAACAAAATCAAAGGACTGTTTATAATTTATTAATTATTATTAATCTCTAACCTTCAAGTTGAGCATTTTGCTGAGTAAGGTGTTCAGTTCCTCAGAGTATCTGTATGGGATTCTTCTGTACTTTCCCTCTCTGATCTTCTCTGCCAGCTCTTTTTGGTTGTAAGCAGTAAACGGGGGGCTGAACAGGAGAAATCCAGAAAAAATTCAGATTCGCAGTCAACAAACTGGCTGCCGGGGAAATCTATGCAGAGGATTTAGAGAACTTACGATAATGCACAGAGTTCATACAGCAAACATCCCAGTGACCAAATATCTGACTTCTCGTTGTACGACATCCGGTTTATTTGTTCCTGAAAGACAAAATGTTGACAGATTGTGGCAATCCAGCAAGGATAAGTTTACGATCGGGTGGGTCAAAAGGTTAAAGGATAATTCTGGTATTTTTAAACTTGGGTACTATTTTCACATATTTTGGTGTTGAAATGACAAGTACATACAAAGCGTTTCAGGAATCTGTGTAGTTCATGGCTTCAGCCAACAGCAGTGAACCAGCTGCAGTGGCAGCAACGTATTTCGTTGGAGCAATTGGGTCTGTCAAAATTACATCCACAAAAAGTGCTTCTTTTGGCCACTGACAGGCTCAGACTGTCTGACAACATCATGGAAAGTGACCCAGTGACACCCTTTGTTTTTAAATCAGAAACAGAAATCTCGCTCATGGACAATTCCCGTTTTGAAATCTCAGAGGTGGAGAGAGGAGTTTGTTGTGTTGCAGCAACATTAGGAAATAAAGTTTTGCTAGCAGCTCCTCTATGTACAAAACAAACTCCCCCGCCATTTCCTGCAACAGCCTGCCTTTCATGAGATTTCAGAGTAAGAATTGTCCTTGAGTGAAACAGAAGTTTCTTGTTAAAAACAATGTGTGTTCTCTGACATAGGGATCTTTTCTGTGATGTTGTTAGACACCTGGTATAACAGTCTGAGCCTGTCAATGGCAAGCACTTTGTGTGGATGCAATTGCCCTGAAAGTATACGTTGCAGTCGGTTCACGGCTGCTACCATCTACTGCAAGGAAAATATGTGAAAAAAAGGGTCCAGGGTTTAAAAATACCAAAATTATCCTTTAAATGCTCCAAATTTTGCCTAAAAAGATGAAAAGTTAAAAGATAAACCTCAGACACAGCAGGATTAAACAACTCACTGGAGACATGTAGTAAGGCGTCCCGACAAATGTCTTCGCAAAACTGGTGTCATGGTTCAGAATTCTCGCTAGGCCAAAGTCTCCGAGCTTCACATTCTGTCTGATGTCGAGGAAGATGTTGGCTGGTTTCAGGTCTCGATGAAGAACTGTGGCCCTGCCGTCACTACGCCTATGGCACTCCTTCAGAGCTAATGTGAGCTGTGTCATGACTCGCAAGATGAACTGCTGCTCCAAATAACGCCTGCCATGGTAAAAAACACACACTCTTAATTCTGAAGATACTGTCTGTAAGCAGAGGTGTAGTAGAGTGGAGGGATACATAACTCATAAATTGTATTTGTATGCGTTTCAAGACGGAGGTCACATAGTCACCTTTCCTTGATGCATCGGGTGATGAGGGTGGACAGGTCCCCACCCTCGCAGTGCTCCATGACAATGTACAGCGTGGTGTTAGTCCGGTCTATGATCCGATCGTAGTATCTCACTATGTTTGGGTGCTTGAGCTCCCTCAGGAGGTTCACCTCTGACACCAGCATCTGCTTTTCACTCTCCGCCATGGTGCCATAGTCCAGCTCCTTCCACACAAGGATCTACAAAAAAAAAGGAAAGAATCGGAATTCATTATAAAACAGCCATTTATCGTGTCTTTGCAGAACTTTGTCAAAAAATGGCAATTATGGGATCATGTTAAATGATAAAATGTAGTGTAAGAGGAGCAGAAGAAGAGCCATAAAGTAAGTAAGTAAGAGTAAAAGCCAGTTGCATAACAATATCTATCCAAATGTGCCAAACAATGGGCACCTTAGGCTAAAAATATGACTTTGGCTGAAAGCACACTGAAAGGAGCAATGGTGTTTCACTGCTTACAAGTTTAACTTTTTAAGATACATTTCTCAGATGCAAATGTAATTCATTTTAGTTTCCCAGAGCCCAAGGTTATATATATATATATTTTCCCCCATTTGATAACCTAGACCCAATCCATTTTTGCTTTAATAGAAATGTCCGAAACAAGCAAGCGATTATTAAAAATAGATGCCGATAAATTTTCTGTTCGACTACAGTCGACTGCAACTTTCAGCTGTAACTTAAATGGCTGCATTACATTTAGGTGTTTCAATGCCAGATGCTAGCTTCAGTTTCATACTTGAAGTGTCTTTTCTTTTCTAAAAGAGCATGAACGATATCACACGATCACTGATATTCCTGCTCGACATATCAGCGTTTAAATCAACTGAAACTAACGCTAGACCGCCCCGGACAGGTAACGTTAGAGGTGGCCAGTGGTTTTGCGCAGACAAAACGTGTAACTGTTTACTAATTTACTCACTTTCCCATCAGATTTCCGTCTTATTTTCTGGCATCTTCCATAGGAACCCGAGCCGATAGTGTATAACACCTCGTAATCCTCCACACTGGTTGGCATCTTGCTTGTTTCAGCCGAATCTAACGTTCAAAGTTACCTGACTTAACGTTAGCTTACGTTAGCTGTTTAACCACTTAACATTAGGACAGACTCGGCTGTAAGTTAAACATAAACTTAAATCAGCGACGTCCTCGCTCTCTATTGTGCTGGGAAAGCTTTTGTTGTTGTTGATAATGATTCATAAATACACCAAATGTTTGGCTTTTTGTTTCGTGTGTTTTGCAGATAACAAAACAGGAAGCGTTTGCTCTCGGTTTAAATTGGTGCCCAAATCCTTGGTCGCGATTGGCCTGCTCTCTCCGCACGGTGGCTCCCAATTGGCCAGTGCGAAGATACAAGATGTGAGGTTGCTAAGCGCCTGAAAACCGCGAGAGTAGAGCGCGTAGATGACATGTGCTCAAATTTCCACAGGGTGTCGCCAAAAACACACAAGCCACGAGATCCCAATGTTAAGGATAATTTAATTATTTAAGAAATTTGAAAAAATATTTCGAAGATGGTTTGATTAAAAAAAGACTGATTCCATATGATTTCTAATAGATTAGTTAATAGACAGCTAATCAAAATCATTTAAGGCTGATAAGGCCAATGAGGTTTAGTCCTGTCTGGGCCTAAATACATAATAGGTGTATTTGTCACATTACAACATTTTGTAAGGTGAAATTAAGTTTCTAACTCCCTTCTGCTATGTAGCAGACAATATACAGTAATACAAAAGCAATCAAATGGTAGACAGAAATCCCACTGCCCTAAATACGAATGGCACTTCAAACAGTGTCAGCAACTGACTCTAAATGCACTCTTTGCATTTTGGGAGTGTTGGAGGGAGAACTGTTGCGCTGGAGCTTCAATGTCAGTTATTTGTGGCTCAGATCGATACAGCGTTTTCTATTATCTCTAAATTAATATATATTTAAAATTCTGTGTTAATATAAAATATGAAAACAGAATATAAAAAGTAAACACCCATGTGCAGAGTCATGTTGTCATAATGTTATAATGTCATAATCCCATAATCTTAAATGAAATATGAAGACTATTTCAGTGATTGTCAATATTTTTGAAGACAGGCCAACAAAATAATAATAATAATAATAATAATAACAATAATTATAATCAGTATGGTTTTACAAATGTGTTGTAATATTTTTTAATTGTTCTCCTCAATGTTTGTAAGTCAGTTTGGTTTTAAGGTGTGTTGATGACATTGTAATTTTTTTTATCTAAGTGTTAACATTTATTGATTATACTGTATAGAGTAGTTGTTGGCAAGGTAACAACTAATGGAGATAATAAACAAATAAAACTGTGTCACCAACAATTTCATTTTTGAAATAACAGTGATCACTAAATTTAAAATAGTCCTGTGCTTTTTTTTCCAGAAATAAATAGCACAATGTGTTAAATGTGACTGGAGCAGCTCTCTGTGACTGAGTGAGTACAGAGGCGGAGAACATATTCCTCCAGCAGCCACAGCACTGAGACTTCAGTTTTTCTCAAGGCAGAGTAGCTGTCTAGAAAATTAATCAAGCAAAGGTAAGAATAGCTCACTAAAAATACCCAAAGACTAATTAACATTTGAGCATACAATGTTTTGTGTATTCTCTCAAATCTCCTCAACTGAAATGAACAGACTGTCTGTGTTTGGCAAAATCCTTGCATGATGGACAGCAGCAGGAAATACTTTCAAAAGAACTGAAGCAGATTGTAAAAAAAAACCCTGACATGATCCCCAGGGTTTTGTTCGCCTCACTGTGTAATCCTTCCGTTATTCCCGAGTACAAGAAAAGGTCGCAGGCTGTCATCAGAGCAGTTTCCATGGGTGCATGTGTAAGACATCTTATTGTCAGTGGTCATTTGATTTGAAGAAGAGCAGCAACCATGCGATGACCTCTCACTCTGCTTGTATTAACATCACACATCATCATAATAAACAGTCTGCTCTGAGTGAATTGGTTTTAATGAAGAAACTATATCATTGCTGCAGGTATCTTCTGTTTTTAAAAAAGGTTTTAGATTAATTTGAAACAAAGTAAACCCAAGATAAGAGCTGAAACGATGAGTGGATTAAAAGAAAATGAATCCCCAGTAAGAATTTTCAGAACTGATTAATTTTAAGCAAGACGACAATGGAATTTATTAAGCAAGAATGCCAAATAAGTGTTGGTTTCAGCCTCCCAAATGTGAGGATGTTCTGCATTTCTCTATGGTATATGTGGTTTTAACCTTTCAGTGGTTTCACAAGAATTACATTTGATCCATAAAATTGTATTAACATAAGGATCTTATAGTTGAAACATACAGACATAAAACTGATTGACTGAAGTAATAAAGCAACACTGGTATTAGTCTAAGCATACATAATCAAAGCATGACTAGTAAATCCTACATGTGACCGATAAAAGTGAATTTTGATGTGTGATCTGTGCCTGAGGTAAATGCAGTCTGTGGGATTTCAGTAACGGCCCTCTCATTAGGGCAGCCACAGTAACAGATCCTTTTAGCCCTCTCTGGTGCCAGTACCACACACTGACACCACGGAGAGAGAGTGAGCGCCCGAGCCGGTCTGTCAGTCTGCCTCTGCAAAGGTCACTCCTGCAAAGAGCTGGAGGAGTTTGGACATCAGCCAGGAACAGTTGGGAGGCGGGGAGGGGAAAACTGACAGCTAAAAACAACAGAGACAGTCGGGTGCCTAAGGCCGCTCTGACGTCAGCTGTCCCTGTTAAAGGCCAGGAGTTGAGAGGGAACGACAGGGAGGACAGACAGCTACATCACACAATAACCTCCTCACCTCTGCTGGGGGGACCGCGGTGCTGTGATAGGGGATTACAGGAGGCGTATGGTGCTCATGTCACCTCTGACTCCTTTGTTTGGGTACAGTTTCAGTAAAAAAGGCTTCTCAAGAAAATATAATACACATAAAGCATAAGCATAAACAGCACTTTAAACTACATACAAACAACAGTCTTTTATATTTTGTTGTATTGTATATTTCATTGATTGTGTTGTTAATATGTACCTTATGATGACCTGCCGGGTACTACAGACAGAAAATAGCCTTCAGGCTAATTCTGTCATATTCATTTTGGACAAAGCCAGGCTAACTGTTTCCCCCTTTTCCAGTCTTTGTGCTAAGCTACTTTAAGCTAACCGGCTGTGGGCTCCAGCAACATCAAAAACTACAAACATGTCTCCTGATAAGGTTTGGTGTGTTTAACATTGAAATGTTTCTAAGTGACATATTGAAACGTCACAGTTGAGTAGTAGTAAACAGTCGTAAAGTCAGTGAACTGACTCATTAAAGTTGTTTGCTAACGTTAGCCACTGCAAGATTTAGTCCTATCAACGTTCACCCTTTGTGTTTTGCCTTTCATTTCAACACTTCAAGGAACACTGTGTTCAGTCCTTCTTTTAAAAGTTATATATCCTCACTTTAATGACTGACAGGTTAATAACACTTAAGTGGTTATCAAAGAGTTGGGACAAAGATATGTACAGAGTGGGGCATTTTACAGATGAAAAATAAACTTGTCAGAGCTCTTTGGTGGACAAACTAATGTAGTATTATAGTAATGCAGTAGTGTAATATATGCAGATATTGATATATATCTACAGTAAGCAAATATTGTACTTGAATACTTAATGTCATAGAGAAATATACTTCAGAACTGAAACCAAGTTATCAGGGTTTTTTAGTTCTGCAACCTCTTTAAATCAGACTCCAAGAAGTAGAAACAGAGGTGAAAACAAGATCAATAAGTGAGTATGCATGCATTAAAGGAATAATTCACCAAAATCACACACACATTTCTCCCCTAGTGGTATCTAGATGTGCAGGTTTTCCATTTTATGTGCAGAGGTTGATGATTGTGACTCTGGTAGGACGACTTTTTCATGCTTTGAGCACTACATTTGATATTATGCTTGCCCCTCTATTGAGGTTGAGGCAGAAAAAACACAGATAAAAAAAAAAAATGAAACTGAAACTATCTGCATGGCTAGACACCACTGGGGGCAAGATTTTTTTGTAATTTGGATGAACTGACCCTTTAATACCGCAATTGATATCAAAGTTTCCCCTTTACATTAAAGATTCTAGTGGGATGTGTTGACACAAGTATTTACATAAAGAACATTGATCCTAACAACACAGAGGACCCAACAGCAAGAGGAGCCAAGGAGACTCTGTGATGCCAGCGGCTGCTGCAGTGACATTCAGCCCGGCCCTACTCTCCACAGCTGGGTGTTTTAGTGCTTGCTGACTCAAGGGACGCCGCCACCACAGCGGAATTCATGATAGAGCAGGCATCAAAGCATGACAGTGAGGACCTTGGGGAGCAGTACCCGTGAAATAGTTCATTGCAGGTGTCCGATGAGGAACAGTGGTGCTTCTGCAGAGGACACAAAAGTTCCTCTGGAGACTAATTTGTCTGTGTGATGTGGTGACCTTGGGAAAGGATTTTGAGCTGCTCTGAGGAGTAGGAATCCGGACACCACGCTGAGCCACAGCCACCCTGGCTCCTGACTGTTAGCCCTTTGGTATGTTGGTGAGGCTTCGTGCATGTTTAATGCCATTTTCCAGCTCACTTCCCGCGGTTTTCACCCTCGTTTCCCATTTGCTGCCTCAAGTGTGTGGCTTTACTGGAGCCCCGACCCTTCATATATCACTCCAGCTGCTTTAGAAATCTAGTTGATGGCACGCCACGCTAGCCTTGATTTCCTATTGATCCTATGAATCCAACAATTTTAAGGCACACTGGTAAGTCAGGAAATGCGCCATTTTGAATTTCATAGCAGCTGATACATTGTAGTTGGCATGACAGATATGATGCAACTTGACCATCTCTCAAATTGCAAATACATTAACTCAGGTACAGTACTGAAATAGTTTGATATCATGGGAAATAAGCTTATCCTCTTTCTTGTTGAAAAATAGAAGAGTAGATTGATACCACTCATGTCTATAGGATAAATATGACACTAAAGCAGGCAGCCCGTTAGCTTAGCTTAGCATAAAGACTGGTGACCGAGGTAAACAGCTAGCCTGGCTCTGTCCAGTGGTAACAAAATCTTCCTACCAGCACCTCCAAAGCTCACCAATGAACACTATTATAATATAATAATATAATTGTTTAATTAAGTGTGCGATTGACAACTCGCCATTTTATTGGGGGTTATGTGCTGGACCATTTCTTGGCCAAGACCAGAAACTTCCTGGAGTCTCCACTGGTTGCCAGCTGCTCCCAGCCAAGCAACAGTCTGGCACATAACCCCCTTCAAACGGTGAAATGTTGTTTTTAAACTTTTGTTTTTGTACAGATTAAACAAATGGGATATGTGTTGATAAATTGCGCTTCGGGAGATATGGGAGGCAAATGCAAATGTTAGCACCAGGCTAAGTGTTTACCCTGTTTCCAGTCTTTGTGCTAAGCTAATATAAGCTAACTGGCTGGTGGCTCTATCTGCAGGAAGCCGATGTAGTATAACTACCCTGTGTCTTGTCATGGTGTATGACTTTTGACAGTAAACGGTCTTCAGCTACCTCACCTTGTTGGCCGAGTCTGGCTGTTCCTGACCCAGTGTATACCCCCTACACAGCTGTTTATATTAAATTGTATATCATTAGCACCTGTTTGATTTAATTGTTTAATCATACACCTCATAATATACCTACAAAATCCCTGAGTTTGTGCATTACAGCATTCCTAAAATTACAGCATTATTCCATACCTGCCTAAAACTTTTGCACAGTACTGTAAATGGTATTGATTTTCTCATCCAGCTTTTGGCAAGAAAGCAAACAAGGGTATTTCCTAAAATGTCAAACTATTGCTTTAACTTCTCAGGAGTCAGCTGCTTTGAAGACATCCTTTTTAGGCAACCTGACTGAGCTCAAGTGGAAAAGGGACCACAAGCGGGAAAACAACAACGATGTTTGTTCCTTATGCCTCCAAATACTCTGTTCCAGACAGGAAAGACAAAAAACCTCTGTGTTTGATGAAGAACCCCCTGCCAGGGAAAGGAGATCACACCAACACCTGGCCACTGTCATGGCTGAAATCAGAGCTCTGTAATACAATCCACTGATTTTCAACAGCTAGTGATCGACACCACAGTTAAACAATGGGTACAGACATGAACAAACACAGGCTTTGGTTACCTGGATACTATTCTCAGCCAGTAACTCAGCAAAGAGAAGATGTTGACATTTAGAAAGAGAATATATACTATATAGTGTAATTTCAAATGAGTGGATTTTTACCATAGCAGTTTAGGTACAGTAGCGCCTTCAGTACTCCTGCACAGTATAAGAGTAATAAGTATAGTTTGTCATTTAGGGAAACAGCTCCATGCCAACATGCCTGTAGGTATAAATAAATCAACACCTCTAAAGCCCATTTAACACTTTATATCCTTATATCTCGTACAACAAGTGTAAAAGCTACTGTTTTTTAAAGGGGGAAGTAGTACTGAAATATTTCTTGGAGCCCAGAAACAAAATGTAGTAAAAGTTATCATACAAGTTATAACTGTAACTGAATACATAAATAAATATATTTAGACAATTGAAAGACAATGAGTGTAAAAAAAAAAGAAATATGAAGTTTTATACTATAACCGCCTTAAAGCTTTCATACTAGTTATAATAAATCAGAACTTGAATCATTTTAATATTCCCCACACAATATTTACTTTTCCTCACCACATTTTCAGTTTTCCTACAACTCATGAGACTGGGTGTTGCCCCCGCTTACAGTCTTTAAACTAAGCTAGGCTAACCTGAAGCTTCATATTTAACAGACCGATATGACACTTTTATCATTCTCCTCATCTAGTTCTCGGCAAGAAAGGGAATAAGCGGGATTCCCAAATGTCAAACCAATCCTTTAAGCTTCATTTTGTGTTCATAAATAAAAAAAAAAAACTTTCAGAGGATCTGAACTTGGCTTATGTCTATTCAACAGCAAAGTAATACTTTTATATGTCAAAATTTACTGTGACATAACACAATTTATGTAAAGTGCATAAAAATACGTCAAAAGACAAGCATTACACTGTTAGGATCTTTATGATGTTTTATTCCAGCACAAGTCTTTTGTGTTGTAAAATGGCTGTGTAGCTAGGAATTAAAGGAGAAGTACAAAATGGAAAATTACAGACAGTTCTAATATAATTTGTTTAAATCCCTATTGTGTTGATTTCCTAAAACCACATCTAGGAAAACATTATCTCCCTGCCTTCTTTGGAAACATGGTCATAAAATAAAATAAAAAGTGAATAGGTGAAAAAAGATGAAGCTTTATTTCAAGTCACTCTCACAATGGAGGGGAATCTGAAAGGGCCGCTGGATGAATCACATTTACAGCCCAATTTAAAATCCTTTTACCTACCCAGTCAGGTAGCCCTTTTTTTTTTTGCATTTCACACACATTTTCTATCAACACTGGCACACAAGGAGGGCAGTAAACTACGAAAAATGCACCTTTTATGCATTAGTTTATGACAATGATAATTGCTGCTCCTCTATAATTTTCCTAATTAAAGCTAAGCAAATTACATATAATTGACCTCAAAACCACAACACAAGTACATTTGAGAGTACAGCTGCGTCATTGCAGGGCCCTGCCAGAGTTTCCCTCGTAAGTGAAGAGTGATCCCTTCCTCACGGGCCAAGTTGGAGCTCGACACCGTGAAACCACTATTATGACAAACACCCCAAATGTTTGTCAAGAGGGAGTGCGAGGAAACAGCATCATTTGGGATTGTGGTCCACCAGGACATCAGGTAAGGCTTGATAGTCGAAGTTTTCCACTAAATCCTTATTTAAAAATGTACAATGGTACAAGTTTGAAACTGGGCCCGTGTTTCACCGTGCCAATGCTGTGTCAGCCAGCACACGGACGTACAGTAGCTCTGATGTCTTGAAGCACACAACAACATGAACAGGAACTTAACAAAACTTTAAAAAAAAACACAAAAAAACAAGGTAACACTAAGAAGTGAAGGGAAATCCTTGCTTTCGTCATCATCGTCTTTAAAAAAAAAAAAACCCATTCATGATATTTTAAACTAAAAATCTCTGAAATTATCATGGACTAAAAGAGAGAAATGCTGCCGTCATTTCCAACAATGAAAACTCTTCCTCAGCTTTGTTATGTACAAGATTTAAACATACCATGACATGAGGACGACAGTTCATGTAATTTAAAATGAAATCAAATTTGACCACTTGTGGTGAAACATGACATGAAATTGTATATATCAAAAATGAGGGGGGGAAAAGACAACCACACACACTCACTTAGGCAGGTTATGCTGTAAATTTACAGTAATGACACCTATACTTCTGTAAGCCAAAATCTCTATTTTAGAATGCTGAACATAAGGGTAGCTTTCTATAAATAAAAAACTTTTTTTCCCCCTCCATGTCTTTTCCCCACCCCGACGACACTAAGCATATGGCTTAAATATTTGTAAAACTATGTAGTCCAATGGGGGAATAAGAGTGTCTTCCTTCTCAGTCTGGCTTGCTGAGATGATCCGTCGAGACAGACGTCTACTCGGCTGTGTGTGTAGCTGCACATGGCTATGTCTGCACATTTGTTTGTGTAAGTGTGTATGTGCATGTTGGAGAGCAGAGGGCGAAAAGGGAAATCCACAAAGAGGGAGTCACCTTTAAGGTAATCACACTTCAATTCTTGCCCTGCGTGCCACTACTGTTTTCTTTTTGAAATCAGCACTACAGCACCGTCTCCTCTTCCTCCCTTCAATGTCTGACACAGAAACAATCCTTAAATCAAGCGGCGCATCATAGCCACCGGTGTAAACATGATCCCCCCTTTTCAGTGAGCTCAAAGGGGGGGGGGGGGTCAACAAAAAAAGACATCAACAACACATACAATGGCCGTTGTTGTGGAGATATGCGGGTAAAAGGGAAGAACATAAAACAAAATTAAAACATTGACAGCTACCAATCAGAAATATTTCCCAGGACAGGGAGCAGTTAGGGCAGTATGGATCCTTAGTGCAATGAAGGCCAGAGAAGCGGCCAGAGAAGCGGCCAGCTGCGCAGCCTCAACGTTCATACAGCCGCTCTCTCTGAAAGGTGTGGCCAGCCGGCTAGTCAGTGGGCTGAATGAAAGGTCCAGTGGGCTTCATCAACTCTTGCCAGGAAGAAGAACAAGGGCAGACGTAATGCTTCTAGTCACATATATTCACTCACACGCTTGTCCACACATACTTTATACTTCATGTAAAACTACTACGGCTAAAGCCTAGGCGGGGAAGAGAGAGAGTCCGGTCCAGAGCGTCCTCTGGAGGAGTCCTGAGCCTCATTTCGTTAACTTTGATTAAAAAGTCATGTACGTGTGAGTGTATACGTGTATGAGGACGTGTAAACATCAAAATGTGAGTCGTGACGAGTGCGAGAGATTATTCTGCTAGGCCATCAGAGCGAGTGTGTGGTGTGGGTTGTGTGCAAGTTAACTATGCCTGTGACCAGTTTCATCTTGTATGGGTATTTGTAATCTGTGTGTACTTGTCTTCCTATGTTTTTTTGTTTGTTTCCTGTTAAGTCTCTCCACTGTTTGAAATGTACATTCATCCATCGTGGGGGCAAGTATGACGCTGGGCCACACACCAACTGATCCTGAGGCTTTTCCAGTGGTCCGATAAAGACTCTCGCCTCATCAGCGCACTCAAAATAAACAGCAGTAGAGGTACTGGAGGACGCTGTACCACATGTAGCCGGAGGCGAAAGCAAACGACTGGATAACACACAGCCACACGGGGTCGAGGGTCATTTGACGGGAAAGTGCCTCCTTCTGTCCACCTTCAAGGGGGAATGATCCTGATGAGGAAGACACAAACACAGCCCAATCAGAATTAAGTCTAAAGTAAGATTTATTAAACCAGGATGCCACAGATTTAAAGTCAAACTGAAATCAAAATTATAATTTTTCTCCTGAAATATCTTCCCCTTTGGCATTTGTTTTAACTTACTTATTTGGTCAAAACTGTAATTGCCAAAGGGAAGAGAATAAAGTTAGATTAATTTTAGGTACTGTTACACATGAGGTGAACTCAGCGTGTAGTCTGGTGATTTAATTCAGAATACCGTGTGGAGTACTGAGGTTAGAGGACTACTAGTTGCTGTGAGTTTTGACAGTCACAATATCCGGACACATGACTGAGAGATTCAGCTAAGGTTAGCTAGAACCTCTCTTTTGTATGATGTGTTATTAACACAGCGAAACCAAGTTAAAGTCGTCTTTCTACAGATTTCTTGGCCATGCAAACGGGTAACCTGGTTTCTAATCGGCAGTTTACAAGTACGCACACGCATGACAAAGACTTCATACGTGGAAAGTATCACTGTGATAGCGGAGTGACTGGATGAAAGGAGAGATTATTACACATTGCGATGCATCCTGTTATTTAAAAGTAATTCCCACCAAAGTCTGACCAACACTGAAACGAACACAAAGCTGCCACTAGAAGTCTGAAGTCTGTTTCCATTGCTGAACATGACTTGACGTAGAGACATCAGCGCTGTGAGGGACTGAGTGACTCAGCTGGTGTTAAAATAACATGCACCAAAAGTAAGGTCTGGTGGGAATTATTATTATTATGTTAGCAAGCTAGGCTAACTAGCTTTCACTTTTTGAGTGGACTACAAACTTAACAGCACCACAACGTCCAAATGTTGAATGTTATGAAAAATGGATATAAAGTATGATGTGCTCAGTACCGCACCGCTGAAGTTGACAGTGTGCCTCCTACCAACAAAGGCCCTCAAATATCAGTCAGCTGTTGCCATGGGTAACGCCCACCCAGAGGGTTGAACATTGTTTCACAACTGTTTTTAAAAATCAAATACGGTTTTAGCATCTTTAGAGAAATTGAAAAGATATGCACAATAGCTGCAGTAACGTTATAGTTTATATTTCCTTATACAACATTTCAGTATGACTTTAAAAAACTTGACATATCGAAACAGACCTGTGTCGTAGAAGTGGGCCAGCAACTTTTCCTTCTCCACAAACCTCTGATACAGCCAGTCAGTCAGGGCCTGTGCCTCCACAGGAACCTCTTTTATTGGGTACATCCTGAAAAAAAACGAGACAGGCAGACAAAGAGTGAGATGAAACAAACAAAAAAAGGACCACTGTCGCACTCAGCAGAAACTGTCTGCATTTATCTGTTGTGGAAGCTGCAGTCCAGACCCAGAGTTGTCAGCTGTAGTCCCCGAGCAGAGCAGTCTAGTCCAAACTGGAGTCTATTACGACAGTCTGACTGTGTTTGCTGTAGCTTCAGCTTGTTTTGGGGATTCATTAGCTGGCAGGCTCATCAGAGTGTCACAGGAAGTGCTGAGGGAAGCCCAGACAGGAGACAGCCAAGTCATGAAGCTCCACAAAATGGTTATACGTGTGTGGAAAGTTAAAAAATAATATGTTAAATCAGTTCTGCCACCGAGCAAGAGAGAAGCTGCACTGTTATATTCTGGAAATAACTTACGTTTTCAACTTTTTGTAATCACAGTGGTGCACATGGGTGGGCACAGTGAGGCATTACTACATTTTTGGGTTAAGATTAAAGATTGTATTTGCTTGAAAAGATTCTGAAAACATGGCTGTAACATTATGTGTTTATTAAATCTCTGGCCATTTAATATTCTTTTGGTATCCACGAGTTATTATATTTTGTAATATATTTTTTTTAAAGAAAAGAGGGATGATGTTTTGTTTACTTGGTATCCACGGTGATTTACCAGTTACATGACTAATGGACTGTATATCAGGAAACCAGAAACAGCCTCAGACACCACCCCTTATGAAGAAAAGATAACCAAAACTGTTATAAACCATGGTGACATTTGAGAGGTAGAAACGAGATTTGTTGCCATTTTTGCTTACAAGTTTAATCTATTATCTTAATAGTTGCCAATCCTTTTTCAGTTTCACCTTCCAGCATTAACCTGACTAACACTTATTTAGCACTAGCTGTTCATTTCTCAAATAAGCCATTTCCAGCTGGCTAAAAACAATGAATTTCACAACTGACAAAACAATCGGTGACTTATTAAAAGGCTCACTTTTACAAGCCATGATGAGGGTGCTGTTGAAATCTTGTTTCTAGCCAGAAGGGGTCCCTAATAGGCTGCACTCCCACACAGCCAGCTCCTGGTCACCTTCAAATAGAGGTTACAGTCTCCTACCTCAGACACTTCCTCTGCGCTTAACATTTGCTTAATACTCACGGATAATGTCCACAGTAAAAGTACATATGTGCCTATGAGGAAAGCGTCTGTATGAGGGAAATAATAAGTGAGATAAGTATGAGTATTGATTACCAAAGTGATCGATATATGTCAAAAAGCAATATTAGCAAAAGGCATCCGCACTCCTGTCAGGATGATGTCACAGACGTGTTTCACCACTCTGCTGCAGGTACGAACTACATGAGCGGCTTCATGAGCCAGTATTCCCTAAATAAAAATACTAATAGAAAGTAATTAGGAGTGCTTGTTGTGTCAGTTTAGTCTGGAGAAGGGGTTAAATGAGGCACTTCCAGCAGCTCAGCACGAGCCTTTAGTCTGATTATTAGCAATCTAAAATTGTTCCTTGCTCATCACATGACTTTTCAAGCAAAAGTCTTTCAGCTTCCCAAATGTGAGGATTTACTGCTTTTCTTCATCGTGTATTAGTGTAAACTGAATATCTTTGGATTTTGGACAGACTGTCAAGTAAAACAAGGATTATTTTTGTATTTTTGGGCTCCAGGAAATTATAAGAGCATTTATCTCCTTAACATTTCATTGACAAAATGATTAATCGAGAAAATAATCTGCACATTAATTGATAATGAAAACAACTGTTAGTCGCAGCCTTAATTTCCACAAAAGTATTGACATGATCCCCTAAAAAAAAAAATAATAATAATCAGAAGCAGTGTTCACATGAAAAGTTTCCATTAGTTGAATAGATTTTAAAAAGGTATAGCTCTGTGATAATTAAATAACGGAATGTGCCAGAGCCATAGGATTAAAGGGATAACATCATACCATATACTGAATATTACATTACGCTCTCGACAGTAAAAACATGGTTTTTGAAAAGTATGGTATTGCCAAAGAGGAAAAGGCTTGGCCTGCTTATTCCACAGATCAAAAGGGCAAGGGCTGATGATTCAACACAGACTACCGCTTGGTTTGCATATTTTCAGAGCCTATCTCCAGACCCTTCTACTAATTATCCAGCAGGTCGCTGTGTGGGTGTTGCTCTGTGGCAAGTCAGAACAAGGTCCTGTTTAAGACAAGCAACTTTTATGTCCCCAGTGGTGTTCAACTCCTTTTAAATTCAAGATAAAACTGACTAAAATCCACAATTTTCATTCTGCTAAAGGTTCCAATAAAGCACACTTCTTGAAGGTAAAACATATTGTTAACAACAGCAACACCAGACGCCCCTGAGCGGCTTTGGCTGCACAAAAGAGGAGCTAAGCTTCCTAAGCCACATGATGCGGTGATTAGAGGCCGATGTAAGACGTTCCACAAAGCTTCTCTGACTGCGTCTGTAGATATCAGGTATCTATCACATTACTAAGAGAAACCATTAGCACTGTCTGATTCTCAAATCACACTAAGAAAGGAAAAAATAAGTTTATAAAGAGGCCGAGAATAACAGACACCAGCACCCCTTAATTGTAAGACTGATGCTATAACACCTGGATGGAAAGTAGCAATTAAAGCAAAGGATAAATAACGCAAGTCACAACTACAACAATAAAAGTGTGTTTTCCTGTAACTGCATGGTATTTGTGGTGATAGGTGATGATTTTTGGTTTTTAGGTACACATGTAGCTCCTTTTTTCACATAAACGACTGGTGACGGTTGTGTAAGTAAATTAATGATTAAATCTACGATACTCGAGCAAGCTCAGAGAGCGTTTCACACCTGCGCCAGTATAGGACGCTTGCCAAAGGGCCTCTGCACACCTAAATGTAAACTGATAACTCTGTTATCCTGACCGTGGAGAATAGGAGCTGGCTTGGGCCACTTATCCACAGGTTTGATCATTTAGGGTCTTGGGCAGCAGGTGGCTGCCACAGCGCTTTCCTGCAGCTGAAATATTCATGCAGAAATCAGGACCTTTGGTGTCTCGCTACTGAGGACAGCTGAGGGAGGCGCTTATATAGCATACATTATCTTCCCCGTATCAGCTGCTTTCTGTGGTTTATCAGCCAGGTTTGTTTCGAGAACAATGTCTGTAGCCATATCTCTAAGAGATATAACCACTCGCAACTAAAATCAACCAGCATGGAGGAAGTTCACAGGGTTCATTCCCTGCCCTGGAAACACCCGACTCCACATTTAGGCTGCTACCAATTGCACAGTCTTGCTGACCATCATCAAATTCCCACATTTCAGACGCTGGAATGACCAAAAGTTTAATTTTCTGCCAAATGATTCCGCTTTATTTAATTTCTATGACTGTTGCATTGACCAACAGTTGTTAAGGTTTGGCTCTTCATATTAAAGTTGAAATTTATCCCACAATTTTGCAGTTCTTTCCATTATCATGCAGCTTTGTTCTGCATATCCAACTTAAAGTAGATGTCTTTGCAAGTTATAACATGTTTTCTACCTTATGTTAGGCACTGGTACAGGTGCTCTGATAGTAAGTTTATTAAAGCCCATTTCACTCAAATTTAGTATGAATATATCCAACCAAGAATGAATTACACTACACTTGCACAGCAGTTGAAAGGATACTAAAAACGTACATAGGTCAAAACTACTGTGGCCTGCTGGATGTAAAAGCAACATCAGAAAATAAAACAGGTTCTGCAAACAGTCCCGTCAGATCTTTGTTGAACAGTTTGTGGCATTTATCTGTTCTTGTTTCATGCACTTCTCATTTGCATTCAAATTTCAATGAATGTTAACTACTGTATTTTAGTACTATTATCTATTTTTATAGTTGCATCAATTAAAGATTAAGCTGCCTTAATTAGTTGATGGATTAACCGCTAATAAACACTAATACTTTTAATGGCATTAAAATGTAGGTGAGAAGTTATGTTTTCGGCAAGTGCGGATACCCCGGAGAGGTGGTATAAATGCCGGGACTCTCTGCTGCTGCTGACGTGTAACGGTCGTACAAAAGTTCAAGCTGCAGCAAACATCAGCGGTCTGGTTTTGGCTCATAGAAAACAAACAGACTTTAATCAGTGAGTGTACCATGTCACCTGCAGGTCGTTGACAATGAACTCCAACTGCGAGGATAAGGATGCTAACAATGCTCTGCTATGGTTTTGTTTGCAGTAGAGCGAAAAATGGAAACACCACGCTACAGCATCAATATTGCGCTGTGTGAAAAGAAACATAGCGGTATTTGTTTTTGTTGTGCCAAGAGGTGCGGCGGCTTGTGTAACAGTGTATAGTTGTGATGGTGAGGAACTGGTGGTGGTTTGTTGGCGTGGGGCCACGGCCGGGCTCTCATTTCCACCCTAACCCACTTGGCACCAGGCTGCTTGTTAACCTGACACCCTGGCAGCTGTGAGAGAGCGGCAGTTTCCCCTGTCGATAACTTTAAACATCAGACTTTTAACGCGTGCCGACCCACACCACATCCAGCAGATGATGTACATCCTCCTATTTTGTGCTTTGTTTGAACCATAGCTTCTGTACAGCTCTTATTCTTGAGATATTGTTTCCTCTTCTAACAAGGCTGGGAAGCTAATTAAATATGGACTGTTGTAGGAAAAGTCTGTCCACTCAACAAGCCTCTTTGGAGGGTAGCCAGTCATTGTTTGGGGACTCTATACGGCCCTAAACCTTTCTGGCTGTGAAGTCTTGAGAAACAACGAGGTGCCCTGGGAGGCCTGCTCTGGGGCAGAAAGTTGCAAAAGGTGAATATTGAGATTAGTGCCCAGTTTCCTGTGCTGCTCCTGGTGTCTTTCTTGTTCAGATAACGGTCCTCATCTATGTGCAATGAAGCTCCAAATCACAAACTGCTGGCTTTGAGTTCTTTCTCTCAATCCTCCTGTGAAGTGAGGGTCAGGTTTACCAGCTGGGTCAACAATTAAGCAAAGAATAAGCACATAAAGTTTTGTAAAACACTAAACTCAATGATGATGGAGATTTCCTTGTATAATTTTACTTCGGAGGTCGCTGGGGATGCGTAAGTAAACCGCACACTCCACATGACTCTTAAAAGGGCTTCTTGCTTGCAGAATGCCAAGCGCTTATCTGCAATCAACAGAGAAGTTGATGGCCGGTAGGAGTCCGCTCTTTAATTGCTCCATTTAATCTGCTTCCTCTCTGGCTCAAGGCTTTCAATGTTCCAGGAAATGGTTTGGTGCAGAACAATGGACACGACGAAAAGAGAAAAAATGCTCGGCCAGAGGAATAAAAGTTAAGAAAACTGCCAACGTGTTGATACATAAGACTATTTTCTGTTCACAACAAAAGATTTAAGAACTTGTCCAGTAACACAGTAGCTAAGTGGCTAAAATTGAAGTCCTGAATTAGTATTGTAAAACAGATCCTGGTAGGAAACACCCAGTGTTTACTTTAAGACCAGCAGATGTAAACACACAGCTAACCCTAAAAGTAAACAGCTCTTGCAGGAAATTTTCATCTCTGTCCTCATTTGTTTGAAGTGATGTCCAAATAACTTACGCAGAAAGACGTTATTACATTTTGACCATTATTTGTTATTTCTTATCGAGTTAGGCTATAAACTAATTTACAACTAGGTGTCTTTTTTTTTTTTAATTACAAAAGGTCAAAGTTGCCCTCACAACCCCAAGAATTTGTTTCCAACACACCTATGTCACATACTGTGCAGGGACCAAATGTGAGCTTGTAACATCGGTGTTTTCTTTACACTTGGTAGGATTACAAGGATATAGTTTCATTAAGGTTTTTACAGCCAATATTTAAATGTTGTCACAGCTAAAACGGTATTTCAAGAAGGTTTGCTTGCTTGAGTCAGTTTGTTTAGACTGATGTGAAAGATGTCAACTGAACTCTGGTGTGGTCTAAACAACCGGAGACTTCATGTATTAGGAGTGTGTTGGTCCACTTCAAAGCAGACTCTGGTGCCGTTTGTGGTGTAAAAGCAGACCAACCACAACACTTATGCTTTTCCAAATGAGCTTGCGTCGTGCTCCCTGTACTTCAGTAGCTCTCCAATAAAATGTGTTTAAGTGGGTGAAAAAGAGCAACCACATAGCAACTATCCTCCAGTAATATTAAAGTACAAAGTGCTTCTTTATTGTCCTGTTCCAGTCTGTTCAGGCGAGCTGCGGTCTCAAACATTAACACTTATAATCAGTTATTTCCTCATGAGCTCATAAAAACAACAGAGTGTATAAATGTGCATAAAAATAGGCAGTAAAGTGTAGCGTGTCCTGCAGTCAGTCACCAGAATTTGACTTCCCTCATCAGTCTGTGTAGTGCTGCTGATGAAAGATAAGCGTCAGTTCATGTTCGTACTTCTTGGATAGTTTATAAAAGGTCAGCATGAACACGAAAAGGACAAGAACTTAAGAGCAACATCTTTTATTCCCTCCTAGGCCTGGACCAGCTGAACTGAACTACAGCCCCTGTGTTTTGGATTTGAACTTGAGTGACCGGCAAGAACTAACATGCTTACCCTTATCTCCACGTCTGTGTCTACGTGGCAGCAGCACCCTTTCACCCCGTCACTGTGACCGTATGCCCCTGACAAAAGGGTAGCTGCTGTCATTTGAGTACGCGGGAGAGAGATTGAGGCTGTGGGAGGAGCCATGTAGAGGTTTATTATGAACTGGCATCGGTGCATCAACCTCTTATCAGTGCAGAGGTAAGCAGTAAGGGCCCATAAAACTTCTGTCAAAGGTTGCTATGGACTACGTGGCATGGACTGACTATGTAGTCACACAGATGTCAGTCTGCCCTGCCATTTATGAGGGAGCATGTTTGAGGTCAGTTTAACAGTAGGGATGTATGATGCTCCTAAGACAAAGAACAGATCCAGGGGTGGAAATTAACTTTTTGGCTCACCTGCCAAGGTTGCTGGTATATGAAAAATCCAGCGGCCAAAATAATAAATTCCATTTTGTGTCACATATACATTTGTTTCCATTCTTTTAATTGAGATAATAAGGCATTATGTCAAACACAAACTTAAAGAGGCCAGAGTGAAATTTGAAACAAAATTACATTATTGCTATTAAATGTACTTAAAACATAACAATAAATTGTTTTATAAACTTACAACATGCTTATTAGTCATTCAACTTAAATCTCATCACTGCTCACTCTTGTCATGCTTTATCACTTTCTACAATCAACCTCTTCTGGCCTCCTGGTTCTGACAGAGTCCTGGTGCCACAGCATCCCCACGTTTGTGGAATCAACATTTTTTTATACAGCCATGGATCATCCTCCTTGATCTCGTGGTCGGACACTGACTGGACCACCAACTAGCCAGCCAACTTTTGTAATTACCTCCAAACACTAGCTTTCATGCTGCCTTATTTCACAGGGGTATTGCGCCAATATCGACACTTTTACTCTTACTTTTACAGTTTTACTCAAGTACTGTACTTACTGTATGTTAGGTTTTGGAGGTAGTTGTACTAGTACTTCCATTTTATGCTTTTTACTCCACTACATTATTTTTTTCCTGTAGCTACTGGGAATTTTGCAGATTCATTTAATGAGTTTCTAAACAAGATGCATTATTCACTGAAAAATAGTCCTCCTCAGTCATTCTGGTCTGGAACAGATTCCTTAAAAGCTTTATTGTATGTTTAGTAGAAAGAAATGCACCAATCCAACCTTTTCTTTCCAGATACAGAGTCAGACAATCCAACTCTTTGTTACGACACTGAAATTTGTTTTTTTCTTTTTAAATCTGTACACCACACTGTGTGAAACTCACTGGAATGGATTGTTTTTATGTAAGGTAGCATGAAGCCAGGGATTATTGTGACACTAAAAATAACCTGAAGCGAAGGAATTAATATACATATTAGTGAAACCATTTCTATTACGACACTGACTAAAAAAGCTGTATTTAATGCGGATCAGTCATGGTTGATACTCGATCCGCTTAATAAGGTCAGTATCAGCCCTAATATTAATCTGGTAAATTGGATTGGCGCATCCCCACAGTGTAGGGGGAATATTTCAACCTGCTTTCAATGCAAATCAACTAAACAACAACAAAAAACATTTTCATAATCCTTGTGCAGCAACAATGCATTATTCTTTATTATTTTAAGATTTTTAAAAACAAGTTTGTTTAAACTAAAACTAGATTTATATGAACATGTCTCAATTGACCCTTCGCTAAGCCCCGCCCCCCTTACTTACTGTTGCTAAGTCCGACAAACTGTCGGCGCTGCCGATGTCTATTACTGCCCTCCCCGGAGAAATATTGTCGAATTTGTTGGAAAAAGCGATCTCACAAAGAAAGAGACACTTTTGCAGTTGCATTGTACATTTGAAGGTTGTATTCAGGCTGTCGAACTGACTCAAATTGACGTGAAAAGAATGAAAGATAAAACTAAAGCCTACCAATCACACAGTACAAGTGAACCACCGCATCCCCCGACGATTGAGACAAAAGACAACGATATTAAGGATCAACACTGTTCCTGTAAAGCTGGGTAGGTCTCCATTCATTAGTACAATCATTAAAAAGCAGATGAGTAGGGCTTTATTACATTACATTCAGTAGGAAGTTAGCTAGCGTTAGGAACATTAATACCTGTCTCAATATCAAACCAGCCAAAGAATTATGACGGAAAACCAGTAGCCGCAATATGGCCTAGAATTATTTTTTATTATGCCACTTTTTTATGTACTTTCCAGCAGTACAAAACAATCCTTCAAGACAATATAAATTTATTTATTTGACGGTGTTGCTGACTGAAACACCAAAAAAAGGATTGTCGAAACAATCCCACTTTTAGTCTATAGGTGTATAACGTCCCCGACAACCCACTATTGGATACATTTTATAACTAACATTACCATCTACAGCAGGCAAGATAAAAATAAAGTAAGATACGTTTAACTGAAGGCTTTTTAATACATTCAAGACTTCAGGGTTCTAGGTTCAGTGCTTTTCAAGACCTGCAGATACCCTGTCTTCAACTTCTATCTCTCTCGAGGAGGAGGATTCTCCCTCAAATTGAGTGAATATAGGTGGGGGATGAGTCCTGTGATGGGTTTCTATGCCGACAAATGACCTCTGAATCCCTCTACTCATTCACTATCCCACCATCTCTAATCACCAAGGCACTCATTACCATCACTGGTAAAACATGGGTGTAAGGGATATTGATCCTGGGTGAGGTGTTGAATGAACCTCAGTAAATACATAATGAGTATTAAAAAAAGACTTTGCAACCGTTTTACAAAGTGCTTAGACAGCCATAGACATCTTTAGAAAGCTGTACGGCTGCAAGCTGAACAGTTCTGTGTTAGCGCCTCCTCTCAGACAGAAAGCCAGGTGTGCAGCTTGAAAGCATCCATGTGATGACCAGGCAGACTCAAGACTCCATAAATCACGTCACCTTTCAGATATTTTCAAACAGCAGCTTTCAAAAATGCACACAGCAGCAAAAGAAAAGAAAGAAGACAATCAAAGAAGAGAAGGGGAATTTAAAAGAAAAAGGATTTAAACGTGTTCGACACCCACTACTGCCCTCGCTTGGCCTCTGTACGCCCACCTAGATCTCCCATCTGCCATTCACAGAGGGCTTATGATGCTGCAATCTGGAAGACTAAGATTATATGGGGAGAGGGCAAGAGGCACAGCGAGGGAGGGAGGGTGGGGCTGAGGGGTGAGGACTGGAGGCAGCGAGAGAAACAGGGAGGTAGAAGGATTAAAAAAAAACAAAAAAAAAATGTAGAGAGTGCTCAACGTGGATTCATCTAGAATATTACTCAATTCTCAGCTGCCTGTTTTAAAGCTGAGGCTCAGGCGTAGTAGTAATCTATACAGCCCCATAAAATGGTAACACTGGAGGAGGACTGCAGTCCATCATTGTGGTCAGTTCACACAGAAACTGTCAGGCGGGACGCAACTGTAAAAAATGATCGCTCCACGTCTCCTGCTGAACTTGAACACAACACCAAGACTTCAGCTGATGTCTTAGCAAACAGTTGACATGCGCCAAGGATCTGTGCCTGCGAGGGAGGGAAGAACTAGTCTGTACATATAATCCCAAAAAAGAAAACCAGCATCTCAGAAAGATAAATATAAACAAAAAAAGAAACTAGCTAATCATTTTCATGCTACTGTGAATCTGGTAAAAAGTCTTTGGGCGTCTTCTGTTTGTAGAACAACAAAAAGAAGAGGCGGATACAAAAAATAAAAAATAAGGAGACATCTGACTAAATGGATAAACAGTCAGTCAGGGAGCTCCCATACTGTTCTCTGCACGTTTTCTGACAACTTTATTGATCCTGAAGTTATAATAGTATAACAACAATGTATGGGGAACAACACACACTCAGAAACTCAGCAGAAGACACATCACTGAAAGCTTGTTTGCCGTTTATTCCCTATTACTTAATCTCTGGCTGCTGTCACGACCATCTCAACAGGAACCATATTGGAGTATTATTCACTACTGGTTCTAATAGGTTGGTTTTTAGTGTCTCAAGAGGAATCGCAACACTATTAAAAACCCAGTTTCATATGTCTATTTTATCACATTAGCAAAAGCATGACGTTTTGAAGTTAGTTTTTCATAAGGATGTGGTCGTTCAATTTGCGTATGAGCAATATATTTTGGTGAAATTAGCCCTTTTGTAAAATTCCCTGACTTCCCCCAAGAACCCAAAACCCCCCGATCAACCCCAGTTGGATGTTTGTCAGGTTCTGTGGCTTTGAAAAAGATGAACTTTCAGATAACGAAGGTAAAGCAGAGTCTGCTGAAAAAATTTAAAAGTAGGGGTGCGATGATACGCTCACGAGACGATACATGATATTGGGTTCAAGAGAAGAGAAGAGACAAGATTTTAAACACTTTTCAAGAAATCTTCAAAGACGAAAATATATAACTGGAAATATATTCCAGTGTTACAGTCTTTCATTCGATATGTAAGCAACATTGTGGAATGTGTACATATTATTTGTGTCTTATCGGTCACTCTGTCGCCGTTGATTTTTTCCACAGGGAACTCAAAATGCTGCCACACAAACGATACATAAGTTTCAGGGGAGTCTTCTATGGTAATTTCACCCTCACACTCCGTCATGCGGATATCGTGAGACAGCTTTTCACCTCAACGAGAAATAGTCACGTTTTATCACGAGATCTCGTCACACTCTCAAACAACTACAACCAACGGTCAGGAATGTTTAACTTCTTCTCAATAATAGATTTGTTTTATGTTGTTCTTGTTATGTTGTTGTCATAGGCGTAAATTTCATCTAACAGTTGGGGGGGGGGGGGGGACAATAAACATAAAATTTCTCAAGAACAATTTTTGAAGGGGACACAGAGGGACGTCTAACTACTACTTTTCTGGCCAACAACAAAAAGAAACAACAAATATGACTTAAGTTCATCGGTTCACCACGCGGTCGTTTTATCCTAATTAAACGTCCTCTACATAGTAATTTAGGTTTTTCTGGGACAGAGGATGTCTCTTAATTAGATATTTTACAGCAGCAGGCCAACTTATCTGACACTTATAAAGCGCAAAGCCCAACACAACAGTAGATCTACGGTATTAGCAATAATATCAGTTCATACACAGGCTTATCGCTGTGCTAGCTGTAGTAAGAGATGCAAAAATTACATTTTTCCTGGCTGATTCTAATTACTGATTTTTTATTTGACACTGCCCGGCCCACGGTCACCGGTCAGTCAGAGTAAGCGGGGGAAAAAACAGCCTATTTCAGTCCCCAGCTGATCAATCAGCGTATCTCTAGCTGTAAAAGGTGACTCACAATCCGACAAACTGTTAAACAAGCTACCAAACAAGCTAGGTAGTGTTATCATAACTTTTTGTCATGATTAATTAATTAATGACTCAGCATCATCTGTATTAAAGACAAAATAATGAGTTCATCCAATGTCTCAAGTGCATAAAACAGCCCTGCCAGCCTAATTAACATTACTGCAGTTCCACAACTACTGAAGGATTCAAAGATGTTTCTAAACTTAAAACGCACTTTTATTTGTATTGTTTTATTACTTACACAATTATTCTAAGTATACATCATTATATTATTTATAGGTTTTTAAGGTGGGGGGGTACTCTCAAAATTTGATAACATTATTTACATTTTGTAGGCAGGCTGGTGAAACAATGCTACAGAAACCGTCATAAACTGACGCACCAGAAACCAAAAGCATGGCACACTTCTCTGGCCGCCATGACATTGCTCACTCCCCCACAGCGATCAGCAGGCAGATTAATCCTTTTGTTGACTCTGCACCTGTACCAGCATGAGCCTAATTTCTGTATGATCAGTGTCATATAAAGTATTCTGAATCTGCATGGCTGGAACTGAGTGTGCACACTTGTAACAGGAACAGATGTGCCTTTAACCTCGCTGGGTGCCTCCCTGTCCGTCCCAGGCTGCAGAGCTGCTGACCAAGCGAGGGACACTGATTGTGTCAATGGCTGATTAGAGACTCCCCGAGGTGGGGTTGAGACTAGTGCCTCCACTGCTTGTCTAATTACAGAGTTAATGAGTCCTTAGCTCTAGCCCAAGTGGGTAGAGAAGCCTCCAGAGACAGGCCGGCAAGCCGGGGTTCATAAATCACCTTATATTTTGCCCCATCCCACCCTGCACCCAGAGGTGAACACACATGGGAGATGTTTCAGGGCCAAAAGAAAACATTAAGGGTTGAGATGACTTCTACCTGATCACTGCTGCTTGTCCCTTCTAATCTACCTGGGCAAGACAATGCACAGAGGGCCACATTTATCCTGAACCGAGTCTACAGAAAATCTACCTTCATCATATTCTCGAGTGGATGGATTAGCATCAGAGGGGCACCTGGAGGGCACCGACGGCATGACAATGAAGGGGCAAATTAGATGAAGAATACAGGATGGTGAATGTGTTTACTTTTTATTTCAACCTGCATTTTTGTTTTTTCAAGTTGTCACATGTCACATTAAAAGTCAACATGTCCTCTGAAACCCACTAAGGTAACACTGCAATATCACCAAGTAAAATGAATGTTTTGTCTTGCACACGCACACAAATATATCGTATTTAAGCACTTTAGACCTGCAGTAAAACCAGGTAGACAAATCTAAAAAAAAAGTGTGGCTTGAAATTATACAAATACACCAAGAGCCAAAGGCTGAAACTAATAATTGTTTTCATTACTAATTACTCCGCGTATCACTTTCTCAATAAATCGCTTTGCCTGTAAAATGAGGAAAATGGACATTATAATTTCCAGATGAAATCTTCAAATTGCATGTTTTTCCAACCAAAATCCAATAACATTTAGTTAATTATCATATGTGAACATCCTCCACATTTGCATAGCTGCCACCAGTATCAAAATAACCGCTGTTTAGTTAGTAACCGTTCCAGCTCTAAAATAATGGGATTTTTTTTTTGTAAGTGTTGTAGCAGGAGGAGAATCTCTGTAAATGCTTAAATATGTCATTAAGTACAGTATGGTGCAAAAATACGAAATACAAAGTGAGTGAACAGAAGAAAAATCTAAATCAAATCAATATGTTGTGACCACTCTTTGCCTTCAAAACAGCATAAATTATTCTAGGTACAGTTGCACAAAGTCAGGAATTTTGTAGGCATATCGTCAAACTAATGATCACCAATTCAATATGTAGGGTGAAACACAATCATTAACTGAAACAGAAACAGCTGTGTAGGAGGAATTCAACTGGGCGAGGAACAGCAAGACTGAGCACTACTGTAGTGTATATGCAATGTCCGACCTGAAGCCAAGGTTACCAATTATATACACGCCACCCTTGACCTGAATTCAAAGTTAACACATAATTTTTAGGTTACTGCAAAAAGCCTTAGCCACTTCTGCATACAATCAACACGGAGGAAAAGCGAACACGTTGCATACATGAGTTGCCATAATGACCTGACCTGTTTTTTGTGCAAAACATTCAGTGTTCCCCACCAAAACCCACTGTATGTATCCTTGAGGTTTAGCAAACATGTACACCTGCACAAGATAAAACAAAACAGAGACCCACTCATAGAAAAACAACTCCACAGTGCTACTGGGGGTCTAAAACTCCACGGGAAACCTTCAATGTCAGGTGTGTTCTGCTGACTCGCTAGGTATGCAAGGTGGATTTTTACTGCAGTGAACTTGTGTCGTCAGTGGGCTGTCCACAAGGTCTCCCTCGATATAAGAAAACACACATGGAGTGTCAAAGTCAATATATAAGTGACTTATAACTCGACTACAGACCTGTGATGTGACTCTCCGGTTATACAGACTCCTCTTATGAAGGAAATATACAGTAAGTGACAGGCGCAAACAGCAACCAAGCAACTGTTTCATTTCAGTTTTTTTTCATTTTAAAATCATATAGTTTACCAGGAATACCAACCTTAAAGTACCAATAATAATGTAAAATGTTTAAAATATATTAACAATACAAAACGACTAACATTACATTGCACTTATTTCATGACGTAATGTGGTACGTGTTCATGTGATGCAGTTTTTTGCATGTTGGCTGCATAATAAATTTGCATGGTAAAAATGGTTCTGGTGTTCCCCTCTCACGTGAATGACAAATGACAGTTTTAAAAACTAGGTTAGAACAAACTTTAAATTCTTACCTGTAGTGTACATGTGTAACTGTAGGAGGCCTGTAGCCAAAGATCCAGGTCTGGATGTCCATGGGTCTTGCTTTTGGGTAAGCTATGGTTACATCTATTACCCACTGCAGGCCTTTACGTTTATTACCTGTCATGGAAGAAACACAAACACAGGGGCAGTGTTAGGGCACATATGAAAAGCAGGGATATAGGTAAGAACAAGTTCAACTTCACCCAGTATTTCAAGTATGGCATATGTAAATAATCCTCACAGTGAAAACCTTCTTATTTGCCTCAGGTCCAGGACACACAGCACAGCAGCCCCACAGCTGGTAGAGATTCAGTGATACTTCCCGAGATCAAATGCTTGCCATCTTAGAGGCAGAACCCTGGTCGCCCCAGCTTAAGAACAGTATCGCTAACAACTATGTGTCCCCCTGGAGATTTTTATATGACAGCAGTGCATGCAAATGAAGGCTGGTTACCTGCCAAAGTGACTGGTAGAAAACACAGTCCTACCGGCTGAGTATAGCCAGACAGAATTTGGCTGGCAGCTACGTTTAAGAGTCACAGTTAAAGAAATATTTTCACCTCAAAAGCGAATCCATCATATCATGTTACTTTACTAATAAATGACCTCAAAACGTGCTCAAACAAACTATTGATACTTAAATTTCTCACCCTCCATTACAGAGACAAAGACAAAAAGGCAGACCGATGGGAGAGGGACTGCCAAACACTTGAGGACATTTTGTCAGCTGCGAGGGTGCATGTGTTCAAGTATTTATGTACATTATGCAAGCCTAGCTCTGCACTCACCTGCATGTCAACACAAATAAGATTAAAATATATTAAATAAAAAGGAGGTGCATGGTAAGATGATGTACTTTATCTACATTAAACCCCTTGCCTGTTATTTGTTCAAAACCTGCAGGACATCCCTTGTGAAGTTTGTTGTGGGTTTGACAATAAGGACGCAGTGACTTTCCATGGTATGTCAATGTGTGTCACTACTGGGAGTGGTCAATCTTGAGAAACATACAAGAGTTGATCCACTGTAACATTGTTAAAAGCCATATTTCTTCACTTTTGACAGAAGCCGCATTTCCCCCTACATCTAGCATTACAGCTAAGCTATTCTAAACGCCCGGACCTGCCTTTGTACTAAACGCTGGAGTGTTCCTTTAAGCTGAACAAGCTTGTCAAATGTAAAGGAGAAAACAAAAGCAGCCTCGGTCAGCGCGGACAGATCTAAAATGAGGTTGATGTGAAGCAGTGCAGCAGATTTGACTGCTTGACTAATGTCACAGCCCAGGCTGCTGTTACTGTGCTGCAAGTACTTCCCCTCTCACAGCACACTGGCTTCTTTATGTGAGGTAAACATGCCGTGCCTGTGTGACAAAGTGAAGTTAAATTTCAAAACTTAACAGCCACCTAACATTACACTCTGATGGTATCAAGAGCAGTAAAACAGGAAGTGTCAATAAATAACATTCCCTGAGTTACAGTGTTTTTTTTATTTTTGACTTAGTTTTTATGCAATTAATTAAGTATTAGACAACCAAGCTAGCTGTCGGTGGCTAATGTGTTGCTAATAAAACCTTCTAAGTAACTGTTAATTACTGTTTTACTCCTTATACCTTTACGCTTGGGAACTCTTTGTATTTTTACTAAATTGATTACTGTGTTAACTTCTTACTACTTTGTGTCTTCCTGGCATGAGGGACAATTAACTCATTTGTATAGCCTAGCCTGAAGCATAGCCTTAATTAACTATTACAAAAACCTGGGTCTAGTTCTGGATTATAATATCTGATCTTTAAAAAAACAAAAAGACAGCTTTATACTAGTTACACTGACTTGATAGGCATCCTTGATATTGATGGGAATAGCTAACTAACACCACAGATATCCCTGTGTAGGTAATTGGATACAGATCTCTGGCCAAGTGTGCTGAAAGGCAGCCATCGTCTCCTGTGAGTGGCCGGGCCAAAGAACGGGGCCCTGAGCCAAGGTATCACTGGTGCCCTATACACTGTGACAAACAATACTGAAATGACACTAGCTGTGGAAGTTTACAATGACACCAGAGAGGCCCAGTCCTTCTGTAAACTGTTAGAGGAAGGAAATGCATCTGGCTCTCTATCAGGCCACTCACAACACTTGAAGCCCACACTTGTCCCGCCCACTGACTGAAATGTGGATAAAAACTCCCTCCGATTGGCTGGTGCTATCAAACACATTTACTTTGGGTCATATGGAGCTCCATTCCCACCCTTAATGACTCACAGCTGTGAACTTTGCTTTCCTGCCAACTGTAAATACTGTTTTATAACACAACGCTTGATAAGATTTGTATCTTACCTGCACATGGAGGCTTTTCTGTAGGCTGTGAACTACACTGGCAGCCAGTGACCCATGTGCTTTGTATCTGCACTGAGCAGTGTATTTAGCCTGGTTGACATTGCGTGGCTGATACACAGCGGCACACACATTTACATCAAATCCTATTTTCTCCAAGTGGCTCATTTGTCTCTGAGTGAGTCAGCAAGCTCTGGGCACCTCTGCAGAGCATCACAAAGGGTCAGAGGGAGACAGAGCTGTGTCTTTGATCAGTCAGACACGCACGCACACGCGCACGCGCACGCACACACAAACACACACCAGTGAGCGCTCTTTTGGGTGTCTGTGTGTGTTTTTTTTCCTTGCCCTATGTTTTAATGCCATTAGCTAGATTCAAGTGGAAGGACAAGCCCTACTGCAGCAACCAGCTTCCCCTCCTCCAGAGCTGCTGAACAGACGAAAGGACATAAAGAAAGAACTGGGATGTGAACTGGATCTACAGTATACTAAAGAAAGGGAACATATACTGTATAAAAAGGACTGACATGTCTGAAACCCTAAAATGTTATAAATCCCCATCCTGTCAGAGGTTATAAACAAAACCTCTGCAGTCATCAGCGTTTGTTGACACTGATGAGATGGTTAAGACTTTGTGCCAAGGTAGCAGAAAAGCCAAAACAAAAATGTGCACATACAGCACATCATTTAGCACATAAATGAAGCTGCGCTTGTCTTTATCTAAATTTTACAACGGCCGATTAAGAGATGCGCCTTTGGTTTGACAGTCTGTCCTGCAGAGGGATAAACGGACGGCATCTTGCTGTTACTGCTGAGGCTGTAGGACACAGAGCTGTGTTAGCAAACTTGTGGAAGGCCCTGAGCCACATTCTCAATAATGCTGGCCCAAAGACTCTCCAAATTACTATTAACACAGCACACCCTTAAAATGGATTTTGAACCAAAGCCAGCAGAGTCTGCTGGGTAAACTGAGTATGCAGTGTGCACGGGCATGGGGGACTCATTGCATCTGTATGTTTATGGCTGTTTCAGCACTGTGCTTTTTGCTGGGGATGATTCCAAGAAGCCGGTTTACCATTTACAGCAGGTTAGAGTTATCCAATTAGTTTAGTTATCCAATTTGCTTAGTTAAACCCATGAACATTTATTTTTACATTAGTTCACAATCCAAATTTGTCATCTCGTATAATATCTGGATCCATCTAAAGACATAAAATGGACATAAAGACAGTAGAGTAAAAAATGTACACCTCACTTGGTTTCTGACCAGTGCTGATGTCTGTTTTCTCCATTTCTTTTGTAAAATATCATTAAATAGTTGAAAATATAACCATGAGTCAGAAAAGAAAAGAAAGAAATTTCCTCTTCCTGGTTGTTAATTGCAGAGTTACCTTGCTCACTGGCTGTATTTAGGGCTGGTCTCTAGACAGAAAAATTACTCTCCTGCAAATAACCATTGGCGTTTCAGGGACCTTGATGCAATTTCTGGCACCTCTGTGCATGTCACCCCCGTTTCCTCTCCTGGCAATCTTTACCAACAGTCACCATTCATTTGATAGAGGACTCCCAGAGGACAATGGGACACAGAGGTGATGATTTAATAATTCATGTTTGAAGCCTGGTAATTCATTTTCTTTGTTTTGTGATGCCTCGAAGTAACACATAATTTGTCCTAAACGCTGTCGGGGGGGGGGATCTCAGATTGGCTGCTAATCGATGGGGTCAATGCCAAAATCTTTATCATATAAAAACTTATAGATTAATTTTAACTTGTGTATTTCCTGATTACGAATTATAGTATAGTATAGGGCGGCTGTGGCTCAGGAGGTAGAGCGGGTTGGCCGTTAATCGGAAGGTCAGCGGTTCAATCCCTGGCTCCCCCTGGTTGCGTGTCGAAGTGTCCTTCGGCAAGATACTGAACCCCGAATTGGCTATTCCGCCAGTGTGTGAGTGAGTGTGAATGTTAGTTTCACTGAATGTTAGTTTCACTGAATGTTAGTTTCACTTAGCAGTGTATGAATGCAGATGTAGTGTAAAAGCGCTTTGAGTGGTCGAAAAGACTAGAAAGGCGCTATACAAGTACGGATATAAAAATGTAATTTTATTCATCTTACCATTTGATTGTTTACACTGCTCCCTATTAAAACACATACATGGGGAAATTAACACAATGGCTAGATTTATGGCTTAATGTTATATTTAATTTAAATTTAATTAATATTTTCAAACAGTGTGTTCATATTCATAACAGAAAAGGATTTGAGGTTGAGGAATAACCAAAGAATATGGCCTTTGTATTAGTCTGACCACTCAAAGCACTTTACAATACTTGTCAAATTCACCAATCCACACACTGTTGGCAGTGGCCGCCATGTAAAGTGCCAACTGCACATCGGAATGGGACTAACATTCATACACACAGCAATTTGGGATTCAGTATCTTGCTCAAGGACACTTGGACATGCAGAGTGAACCACCAGCCTTCTGATTAGTGGTTAGTTACCTACTGAGCCTAAGCCGCCTTTATACTTTCTAACTCAAGTTTGGTTGTAGTCACTGGAGTGTAAACTTCTCAAAAACAGATAAAGAGCAGGACAGAGTCGCTATTGTTATAAGCTTAGTAGCACCTTGGTTCACACACAGTGGATGTTTTAATGCAACCTGTAACCACACATAATAATGAAGTTGGCTACTGACATGTCAGTACTTGTACTGACATGTCAGTACTTGTACTGACATGTAACTGTGTTTAATCCATTCCTTCATAACTTTTGCTCTTGGGTTTTTGGTTTTGTAAAGATATTTTTATAAAAAACAACCCTCCAGATAGAGGCCGGTCACAAATACAGGCCAGGGGAAAACACTTAGGGTGGATAAAGTCCCTGCTTATGTCATGATGTGCATTTCTGTAGCTCTAAATTAATAAATTCAGCAGTATAGTCAGCCATTTTCAACACTTTGCTGTTCTGGGGCCGTATTACAGAAAGTTCCTATCTTAACTCTTAAGTTAAGATAGGAAGAGTCTAAAATAGGATTTTTCACAATTTGGTATTACAGAAGCAAATCCTAACTAAATGAAACATAAACTGAAAATGGAGCAGAAACAACAACTATTATTGAACTTCAAGTCAGATGACTTGAAATCCAAATTCATGTAACGCTTATCTGCAGAGATTAATGATAGCGAGTGGGCTAAAATAGCGGACACAGTCACCACCGCATTTCCGGCATCCATGATGCTGTTAAAAAGAAAATCAGTCCATTTACAGTGATACGAAGAGAAAGGCAACAGTTGTGTCCAACGAGCAGAGGAAACCCGGTAGTGGCTCCTCCTGTGCTCCCTCACTGACGCTACTCTTCTTGGGAAAGTTAATAATGAAGGTAAAAAATATTAATAAAGGCTGCAGGCAAACGTCGTCATGTTTTTCATGTATTTCTTGAATTTAACAATCTGCTTCTATCAAAGGCTTGCATTAGGATCCTTTTGTTACAACAAGCCTTTATATTATGTTATATAATGAGACATTATCTAGCGTTACATCGTCGACAGCCTTTCTACTAACGAGGGTTTTGTCATCAAACACATCGGTAGAATCAATTAATAAGTTCCGCCTGTTGACATTTGTTGATTTTGTCACAGCAATAAAAGAGCGACCATGTGGATTAAACGAGTTAGCAAACACTAACTGGTGGAAAAGTAAAAGTTAGGACAGCTCAACAGCTATCCTAAAGTTAGGAGTGTTTATTTAAGATTTTACGAAGTTAGGATGCTTCTGTAATACACTTTTCCTATCTTTAGTTAGGAAAGGAATATTGACTTAGGAACTGTTATTCTGTAATGGCCTTTTTTACATCAATGGCCTAAATCAGTTCCTAACCCTTATTACCATGGTTACCAACCAAGCAGTTAGGATAGGATCTACCGGTTAGGAAGTTTCTGTTATATTGCTGGATTACCCATCTGTAATATTACTGCTGTATTTCACTCACTGTGGGTGTGTGTGTGTTAATGTCCCAGCTAAACTGTATTTTGTGACAAGACGACAACAGCAACATTTGAAGTGCCGTATGGGAACCTTGCAAGACATGGTCCTGCAAATGTTTCACAATAAAAGCGTTGTTAGAGCTAGAGGCCTGTTTGAAACAGATCCAGCAAGTATTGAGTTTGTATTAAATCAACATTAAGTAGTAACTGGATCTTAAAAAAACAGCTTCAAAATCATTTTGATGGTACACTGACTCGTAATAGGGAGAATGGTGTCTGTCATTGCCACTCTGGGCCAACAGCACCTGGTATTGAATCAAGTAGGACTAGAATCCCAGGCAGGAAACCAATGGCAAGAACGGTGTAATGCTTTAAGGCACCACATCACACACCAACAAGACTCATCAGCAATCTAGCTATAAGAAGAAGCTAAGACCATTTGTTGCATATCATCCTCCATCTCGCTTCTTATTTCCAGCCTGCAGCTACCTCCCACTCTCCACACAAAATGCCCAAAAAACATACTTAAAAATACACTGTATTAATACAATGTATTAATATTATAGTCATACAACCCAGTCCTAATTAAAAGAAACTATAAATCCAAATAGATCCTACAAATATTCCTGTGAAAGCGAAAACATGGAATTGCCACAGAGAAAAGCTATGTTAGTTACCTGTCTGGTTAGGGGTCCCAGTCTCGCTGCCCACACTGCCATTCTCCTGTTGGGCTGACAGGGTTTTCAGGATAACGTGGGTGGCCCCAAGACGAGGCAACGTGACGTGGGTCAGGTGGGGGAGTGTGTGCTTCTTGGCAAACAACTGGCTGGTTTCCCGCCGCTTGCGCAGGAATCCGCCCTCAGGGAACAGCACTATCCACTTCCTGTCGCGGTTGTGGTAGTATTTGTCTAGGTGATCTTTCAGGTAGACCAGCTGCTTGTCTCGGTGAGCTTTACCCTGTAGGAAAAAAAGTACACAAGCACCATAGTTTAATCGGTTATAAAGGTGCATGTATGGTTTAAAATCTTGAATAGATGAAAAAGTTTCCGGTGCAGCTTCAGTTGTTTCCAGCTTTCTAAAAAGGGGCCGTCTTAAAATTAGGTGACTGCACTAAAAACATGCAAAAATACAATTATCTCAAACACTTTGTACCGTTCTTTATTTGCCTCAAGGAAACAAAGTGAGGCTAAGGCTAAGAGATGCAGTAACACTGAGGAGCACTCAGAGCAGCATTAACGGCACGAATGAAATGGATGCAAAACATGAGGGCCTTGACAGCATTGAGAGCATTAGCAGTGACGGGACGAATAAGAGCAGGATTGATTTTAATTTTTTTTTTGTCAGGCCCGGTCAACAGCCATTTTAAATGCATTAGCATACACAGGCTGGACTTTATGTGACACGTGAGCACAAATGCAGCTGCATGTCGTAAAAACTGTTTGCAGCACAGTGAAAATAGCAAAAGATTGTGATAATTTTCCAATACAAAAGTGAAGGATTAATCTAAGCTGCAGCTACTAAGTCACTGTTTCACAGAGAAAGAAAAGAATTGGACACGTCACAAACTTATCTAAACATGACCTTGAGACTGTCGCTGTGGTTTTACTGTGACTACAAAAGCCACGTGAATTGAAGGAATTATCCTGCACAGTGTTGCTGTATATACGTATCTATATAGTGGTGAAGAATAGAGAACATCTTCTGCTTTCCCAATGTCAGGAGAATCTTTTTTTCCCCAATAACTAATTTTTTGCATTACAGATTTGGAGTTGACTGAATCATCAAATGATTTATCCTCAGCTGAGGGTCGTTGATATTAGGCCACCTGTCTCTTAAATGAGCAATGCGGTCAAATACAACAGTCATGCAATAAATCCTACATGAAGGTTTTTTGATTAAACTTAAGAGTTATTTTGGACTCGGTAGTTTGTTGTGCTGTTGAATTGTGTTTGGTTACTGTATATCAGTGAGAGATGTTTTTCCACTCATTGATAAAAATGGGGCAGATAAAACATCTGTCAGTATAAAGGAATACAATTACACAGCACCACAAACTGCAGCCTTCAACAGCTGAACATTACACCTTCAATATAAGTTAGGGCTGCACGATTTGGCGAAAAAGTCATATTGCAATTATTGTGGACAATAAAAAAAATTGCAATTTGCGATTGGATTATAATGGAACAAATGGTACTATGAGTCTACTTGCTTAATTATCAAGGAATGCACGAAATACTGACATTTTGAAATGTGTACTTGAACAAAGTTATAAATAAAAAAGTAACACAGATGTAAAACAGAATAAGGGGAGGAAGTTCCTCTACGGAGGAGGCGGCTAGAAGCAGCAAATATTGGCACACTGGCTCAGTGTACATCTGTCTAATGCAGAGTCTCTATCCACAACCTGGAGGAGGAACTGTACCTGAGTGTATTAAATAAAGAGCATAATGTTTACGCAATAGTTTACCGTTAGTATAACAATAATATATTAAATAGTACATTCATAAGAATTTCATTATGAAATGTGTATTTCTCAGATTAAAAAAAGAAGAAATGCAGATTTTTTTCTGTCACCAATATAAAAATACTGATTTTGCCACATTGTAAACAGTAGAGGATCTAGTATGTAGTATAATATTATTACATTAAATAAAAAGTGTAATGTTCAGTTAATAGTACTGTTAGTGTTGTAGTATATTGATTACTGTATTCACTATAGTTTCATATAATAGTGTACTTTTTTACCACTAGTTGAATATTACATCCAGTTACAGCTGTTTAATTTCTGTGGGTTGTTTTTATTCATTAACTCCTTGTGCAAGCAAAAGGCTCTACATTGGTCTGCTGTTTATTAATGCTAAGTACTAACTTGTCAATAATCATATTGTTCAACTTAATGATTTGCTGAAGCACGTCAAACTTTTTTTAATGTCCCACTTCATCCAGGCTGTGGTCGGTTGACGAAAAGTGACTGACAAGCATGTCGGCTCTGTGAAAAGTTGAACAGCAAAAGGCACCAATGCAGATAATGTTAAATTCCCAGTGAGCCAAACGCAAACCTTCCTCATCTTCTCCCAGTTTTCTTCTGTCTTAGCCTACTGCTTCAGCTGCAGATGACATCTCTCTGTCTCTGTCAAGGAGTGACCAGAACACGGGAATATCTCTAGGTGCTCCGGTGGCGAGTGAGACTATGTTTTGAACGCTTAGCAGTGGGGCGGGGAAAGGGGTTACAGTAAGTTGTTGTTAAAAGTTAATGGCACACTGCTCATAAAACATTTCTCATTGCACGTAGGCTTATCTGTTTTTAGGGGCACATGCGAGAGCCCAATGTGGGCGGAGATAATGAGCAGACCGCAGCGCACACAGAGAAGAGAGCGTTACACACACGTTTTCAGTTTTATTAAATCGCACACTTATTGCGGTTATGTAATCGCACATTACGATCTCGTGATTGCAATTACGATTACATTAATCGTGCAGCCCTAATAGAAGAATGATGTTACAGCAGGGTTGCATTATTTTTGGTAGTTGTACCAAATAACCTGACCACTGAGCATGCTTACATATAAACAAATACAATTTGCACTGTGTACATGCACTAGCCACAGGTCAGAGGAGCAATCACAGTGAATATTCAAAGAATTTAAAGGAGGGTGCACAATTTGATAAGCAAATGTCTCAGGTAACATTAGATGTTTTTTTCTCTCTCTTCATTAAAGCTGCTAATGCTAACTAAAATCCCTGTAATTTCCTCTCACAGGAATCCACTAATTTGATTTTTAGAGAATGAGAGCACTAACACTACTAAGGAAAAAAGTTCAATTACAGCCCTGCACTGCAAGTAACTGTGCTACTGCCATCAAAGCCTGCTGAGTTGTGCTGTGCATAATGATGTTGCAGACATGTCTGCCAGGCTGAGTGGACAGCAGATGCTTGGGAGGCTGGGGCAGATGCTTGCTGTGCTGTGTCGATGTGTGAAGTATTCTGGGGAAGAATCTCTAGAATGCACGCACGGGAAAGCCAGAGGGGATCACAGAGGGAGGATGGCAGAAATGGCCGAGCGTGCTCAGGCCGGCCTTCCACTACATGCTGTCAGGCTCAGAGTGCTTCACCATCGGCACAGTGCCTCATGTGAATATCATTTCCATGACCTAAAAAATGTAATTCCCTCTTGCCACGGCTGTGGTGTTTCTGCAGCTCAAAAAGGGAGAGAGGGATGTGTGGGCTTTTCATTAATTTTCAAAACAAATCAACAGTGACGACCTATCAGCAGTGCTGTAATTTAACATGACGTAATGATATTTTAAAAAAATCTTTGTCCAACTGGAACCTGTTCCAGCAAGTCCTGCTCAGCCCCACAGAGAAAATAGGAAAAAACTAGGGCTTGGACGATATGGTCATTTCCCGTTTTGATACGATCACGGTACTTTGTTCCTGATTCGATATGTATTTCGATTCTGATATTATGATTTATTGCGATTTGTTTGTTTTTATAACAATGGAGACTGTATCTCATGAGCCATATTATATGTGCACCTGCCACAGTTTACGGATCCGTTGTGACTCTGGATGAGATATATAGCATTGATATATAGCATATAGCATGGACGTTGCTGATGTACTGCGGTAAGCGTGTTGACTCATTTCCGTTTCCGGTGCTTGTGTGTTGGTAGAGTATTGTGCTGCTCTCGCTAAATATCAGTTAAATTTGTTAGATTACAGTGGCCAACTGTCCGCTAAACACTTATTCTTACAGTAATTTTGCCTAAGCACTCACACTTCTTTCCATCTTTTGGTGACTTCTGTTCAATCTCATAGTTGTTCAAAAGTTTTGGTAGCCAGTGCTACAGTACTTTAGCTTAGCCGTTAGCAACATTAGCTCAGCAGCTAGCGATGGCTTCTCCTTCTCCCTCTCGCTCTCCTACTTTCTCCTGCTCGGTGTGTCAGATGTTCAGTTACTCCTCTGCCTCCTTTAGCGGTAATACTACGTGTAACAAGCGTAGTTTATTTGTAGACATGGAGGCGAGGCTCAGTGATTTAGAAGTCCAGCTCCGCACCTTGGTAGATCAGTCTTTAGCTACTGTAGCTAGCCAGTCCCCGGTAGTCGGTGCGGAACGGCCTGATTTAGCCTCTGTTAGCCGTCCCCCAGCATCTCCTGAGTAGCCAGGAAGGGGTGACTGGGTGACTGTCCGAAGGAGGAATAGTTGTAAGCATTCGAAGCCCACGGGGTACCATCAATCTGTTCACGTCTAACAGATTTTCCCTACACAGCGACACACCCGCTGAGAAACCAACTCTGATCATTGGCAGCTCCATTTTGAGAAATGTGAAGTTAGCGAAGCCAGCGGCCATAGTTAAGTGCATCCCTGGGGCCAGAGCGGGTGACATTCAGTCTTATTTGAAAATGCTGGCTAAGGATAAACGTAAATACAGTAAGATTGTTATTCACGTCGGCGGTAATGACTCCCGGTTACGCCAATCGGAGGTCACTAAGATTAATGTTGAGTCTGTGTGTACATATGCAAAAACAATGTCGGACACCATAGTTTTCTCTGGACCCCTGCCAAATCTGACCAGTGATGACATGTATAGCCGCATGTCGTCATTCCGTCGCTGGTTGTCGAGGTGGTGTCCAGCAAACGATGTGGGCTTTGTAGATCATTGGCAGACTTTCTGGGGAAGACCTGGTCTGATTCGAAGAGACGGCATCCATCCCACTTGGGAAGGAGCAGCTCTCATTTCTAGAAATCTGGCCAAGTTTATTAGTGGACCAAATCCATGAAAATCCAGAGTTGAGACCAGGAGGCAGAGTCGCAGTCTAACACACTTCTCTGCCCTTCTTTTTCAGCAGTTACCCACCCAAAACCCTACGCAGAGTCGCAGTCTAACACACTTCTCTGCTCCTCTATTTCAGGAGTTACTTAGTGAAAATCCTATAGTGACGGTGTCTGCCCCCCGACCATTGAAATTATTTAAATCAAAGGTAAACAGAAGAGGAGCTGTGCATAAAAACCTCATAAAAATTAAAACCACAAGAGCAATAGTGCAAACGAATAGGAAAATTAAATGTGGACTCTTAAACATAAGATCTCTCTCTTCTGAAGGTGTACTAGTAAATGAATGAATATCAGATTATAATTTAATTAATAATATATAATTTATTTTGTCTTACTGAAACCTTGCTGGGTGATTGAGAATATGTTAGCATAAATGAATCCACCCCTCCCAGTCATATTAATACTCACATTCCTCGTGGCACAGGCCGAGGAGGTGGAGTCGCAGCTATCTTCGACTCTAGCCTACTATTCATCTTTCACACCCAAGTTGGAAATCACAGCAACCAATTTTTTTTGTTATAGTGTACCGAGCACCTGGTCCGTACTCTGAATTCTTATCTGAATTTGCAGAGTTTTTGTCCACTTTAGTCCTTAAAACGGACAAAGTTATTATTGTAGGGGATTTTAAAATTCATGTGGACGTTGAGAATGACAGCTTCAGTACTGCGTTTATCTCTCTGTTAGATTCCACTGGATTCTCTCAAAGTGTTCATGACTCACTGTTTTAACCACACCCTCGACCTTGTTCTGGTATATGGTATTGAAATTGAACATTTAGTAGTGTTCCCACAGAATCCCTGTTTATCCGACCACTGTTTGATAACTTTTGAGTTTGTATTGCTGAACTACTCGCCATTGGGCAAAAATTTCTATACAAGATGTCTGTCTGATAGTGCTATAGCTAAATTTAAGGATGCGATTCCATCAGCTCTAAATTCATTATCAAGTCACAAAGTAACGGAGGACTCCTATGCTAATTTCAGCCCCTCCCAAATCGATCATCTTGTTGATAGTGCTGCAGGCTCGCTGCGAATGACACTCGACTCTGTAGCCCCTCTAAAAAAAGAAAATAATAAAACAAAGACTGTTAGCTCCATGGTATAATACTGAAACTCGCAAATTAAAGCAAATATCGCGGAAACTTAAAACTTATAGGAAGGCCCTCCGTAATGCCAGAGCAGCGTACTACTTGTCATTAATAGAGGAAAATAGGAACAACCCCAGCTTTCTTTTCAGCACTATAGCCAGGCTGACAGAGAGTCACAGCTCTATTGAGCCAAGTATTCCCATAGCTCTCAGTAGTTACGACTTCATGAGCTTCTTTAATGATAAAATTCTAACTATTAGAAACAAAATTCACCAAGACCTGCCCTCAACTGGCACCGACTTATCTCTAAACTCAGGAACCTTAGAAACAACTGTAAAGCCAGATATATGTTTAGACTGTTTTGCTTCCCTCAATCTTTACCAACTAACTTCAATAATTTCTTCATCTAAACCATCAACCTGCCTCTTAGACCCCATCCCGACTGGGTTGTTTAAAGTTGTTTTACCCTTAGTCAGCACTTCTATACTAGATATGATCAATCTATCTTTATCAACAGGCTATGTACCACAGTACTTTAAAGTAGCTGTAATAAAACCTCTTCTGAAAAAGCCCAAACTTGACCCAGATGTTTTAGCCAACTATAGACCTATATCTAACCTTCCATTTCTCTCTAAGATCCTGGAAAAAGCAGTTGCTAAATAGCTGTGTGACTTTCTACAGAGCAATAGTTTATTTGAGGATTTTCAGTCAGGATTTAGAGCTCATCATAGCACAGAGACAGCACTGGTGAAAATTACTAATGACCTCCTTATTGCATCAGACAAAGGACTTGTCTCTGTACTGGTTTTACTAGATCTTAGTGCTGCATTTGATACCATTGACCATCAGATCCTATTGCAGAGAATGGAACATTTCATTGGCATTAAAGGAACCGCTCTAAGCTGGTTTAAGTCCTATTTATCAGATCGATTTCAGTTTGTACATGTTAACGATGAGTCCTCCATGCATGCCAAAGTTGGTCATGGAGTTCCTCAAAGATCTGTCCTCGGACCAATCCTATTCATATTATATATGCTTCCTTTAAGCAATATTATCAGGAAATATTCTATAAACTTTCATTGTTATGCAGATGATACTCAGTTATATCTATCGATCAAGCCAGATGAAACTAATCAGTTAGCTAAACTTCAAATGTGCCTTCAGGATGTTAAAAGCTGGATGACCTGTAATTTTTTTATGTTAAACTCAGATAAAACTGAAGTTACTGTTCTGGGGCGTAAGCACCTCCGTGACGCATTATCTAAAGAAATAGTTTCCCTTGATGGCCTCCAGCACCACTGTGAGGAATCTTGGAGTTATCTTTGATCAGGACATGTCGTTTAAGTCTCACATTAAGCAAATTTCAAGGACTGCCTTTTTTCACCTAGGTAATCAGGTATATCCTGTCTAAAAATGATGCAGAAAAACTAGTCCATGCATTTGTTACTTCTAGGCTGGATTACTTAAATTCCCTATTATCAGTCTGCTCGAAAAAGTCCATTAAGACTCTTCAGCTGATCCAGAATGCAGCAGCACGTGTTCTGACAGGAACCAGGAAAAGAGATCACATTTCTCCTGTCTCAGCTTCTATAGACTGGCTTCCAGTAAAATCCAGAATAGAATTTAAAACCATTGTTCTTACCTACAAAGCTCTTAATGGTCAGGCACCATCTTAAAGAGCTCATAGTACCTTACTACCCCACCAGAGCACTGCGCTCCCAGAATGCAGGGTTACTTGTGGTTCCTAGAGTCTCCAAAAGTAGACTAGGAGCCAGCTATCAAGCTCCTCTCCTGTGGAACCAGGTTCCAGTTTGGGTTCAGGAGGCAGACACCATCTCCACATTTAAGAGTAGGCTTAAGACTTTCCTCTTTGATAAAGCTTATAGTTAGGGCTGGCTCAGGTGAGTCCTGAACCATCCCTTAGTTATGCTGCTATAGGCCTAGACTGCCGGGGGACTTCCCATGATGCACTGAGGTCCTCTCTCCTATACTTTCCCTCCCTCTCTACGCAACCTCATCCCATTAATGCATGTTACTAACTCAACTTCTCCCCTTTCCGGTAGTCTTGTGCTTTCTTGTCCCTCTCCTCTCTCCTCCTATCACTTCCTGCAGGTTTTCTGGTTCTGGAGCTGTGGAGTCTGGATCTTTGGTTGCGGGTCACCTGCTGCCCCCGTATTCCTGCTCGACACCCTCTGCTACAACTATTGTTACTAGTCCTATTGTTATTATAATCATTAACATTACAATTATTATCATCAACACTACTATAAATATCTGTACCATTTTTCATTTAGTCTATAGCAAAATCACCTTCACTGTCTGTACCTCTGTGTGTATATTGTGTAGGCTGCCTCCCTCCCCTCTCTCTCCTTCCATCACCCTCTCTCTCTCTCTCTCCTTCACCCCCAACCGGTCGAGGCAGATGGCCTCTGCTTGAGGTTTCTGCCTCTTAAAAGGAAGTTTGTCCTTGCCTCTGTCGCCTAGTGCTTGCTCTTGGTGGGAATTATTGGGCTTCTGTAAATAACATCATAGAGTACGGTCTAGACCTGCTCTTTTATGAAAAGCGCTGTGAGATAACTGTTGTTGTGATTTGGCGCTATATAAATAAAATTTAATTGAATATCCTCTTACTTTGATCCAACCAGTTTTATGATATTCTGTCATTTGCTATGAATCTGCACTGAATCATTCTTCCCTGTCTGGAATTAACCTCTCAAACTTGCATTATATTCCAGGAATTCCCTGATCAACAGGAGACCTGGTGGCTCCATGTGTAGGCCTGTCAGTTCCAGCTGCCCCTACAACAAAGGGTCAGTCTGACCCAGCGGGCCTGAGCAGCCCTCCCACACTACTGTCCACTGCCGTCATCCATCTCAGAGGACGCCACAGCCGTAGGAAGCACACTAACATATCTGCTGTCCAGCTGGGACAAGCAGATGGGTAGCAACTCTACTTTTGCAGAGCGCAATAAAAAAACAGGCCAGCAGTAACTGCGAGGCTGAAAGGAGTTGGATTACGGCCTGAAGGTCTATGTATTAATTCTGAGACATTCAGGGAAGAATGATGGAAAAAAATAGTCATCTCCAGGTCACTGTAAATGTAGCCTTGAGGCTAATTTACCTACTGGGCAGCTCGCTGGATGTAAATCTGTGTAGTGTTAACAATGTGAAGCAGAGCATGTTAATGTTAAACTTCTGATGGCTAAATAACAGGTGTGATAATAAAAACAAACATTAAACAATGTGATAAAACGTGTCAAAAGAAAACCTACAAAGACCTTTGGTGCCAATTGAGAGTCACTCACCTGTCTGATGAAGAAGTCTCCATGAATCAGGGACACTAGGCCAAAGTTGGTGTATTTGAACACATGGTCCATCAACCACATCATTTTTCGTACCACCTGAAAAAAGGGAGGACAAATACAATGAAAATTTGTAACAGCCCCAGCATAATTTACCTTAATCGCACATTTGCCTGTAAGCAAAAGCACATGATTTTGGCTTTGGGGCCAGTGACCCAAACTGATACAGCCCCTCTGAGCACTTCCACCCTCATGACCTGCACCGATGCAGCTTTGGCTTACTGTCCCTGTCAGTACTAAGAGGATAAACTGGGCCAGGGATGCAGTTGTTGAGGCGGATCATGTCATCATGTTTGTGCAGCGCCGCCCGGCAGCTCCAGTGCAGAGCCAGTCTCAGCCAAAAAACAAACAAACACATGACAACACAGCTGCCCACGCCATCCCAGCCAATCTCCAGGATGATTTGTACAGGGTGGCAGGACAGCGAAGATGGAGTCAATTAATCAATTCTTGAAAAAGCGACAGACTTGACTTTCAGGCTAGATAGATAATTTGACTTTTCTCTCCTGATGTTGCATGCTGCTATTTTTCAGAAAAAAGAAGCTAGTTCTGTGTTTAATGAATGCACACCTGCTTAATAAAGTGTAGTAGCCGCATGTCAACCGTGTAAATTAAACAAGCATCTGATCCCCTAACAACATCTGACACTGAGGAACAAACTAATTGATCAGTCAACACAGCTAGTGTTGACACACCAGTCTGGAGTTTCACATTTTGTAGCGAGCTGGCATTCCTGCTTGAAAAAGAGTGAGCTCTACTGCAGTTTTGGACCGGTTACTTCCCAGCCAGATGTCATGTTCAAATAAATGCAGATACATTTTCATGACCACACAGGTGTTTTCTATCCCCCCAAAAAACTTCTCTTCATCTTCAGTTCTCCCTGTAATAGCTCATTTTGAGTGTTGATATATTCAGTCACGCAATGCAGATGTTATCTGCTTTTATGTTTATATTGCCCAACAACTATGTGACCTCTGTAGGTGTACACGTCATGTCATTTTCTATGAAAATGTGTAAACTGTCCTGTTGACTTGGACACGTTTTGGTTCCTTGCGTGTTATAAATGATCAGTGTGAAAGAATGCACAGCAGCCACCGCTCAAAACTTTGCCCATGAGTTTTTGGCTGCCTGAAAAAGTTAGCTGAACTCTTGAACCTCACATTTTGTAATTTGAATGCTGTAAATCACAACACTGCTTTGTGCTGCTGTCTGTCTCTGTGTCGACCACTTTGACTTGAAAAATGTCCCAAATCATCCCATCACTATCACTCCTTCCTGTTCCACAAAAAGAACTGCCTCCTGCCATAGTGGCAGTCAAAAAGCCAATGTGAACTCCACTGAGTACAAAAAAGTAAATTATGAATAACATCTCATTACAAACTAACTCTGGAATGAATTAAACATCATAACGAATAGAGAAAGATAATTCAAAGAGGACCTTTCCTTTAATTTGGAATTAACCTTTTTCTGAAGCTACTTTTCATCTTAACAGACATTTAAGACATTGGCTAAACTTTCTTGTTGATAATTTCTGAAGTGCAGCTGGTGCTCATTTATACAGGGCACGGACTGACTAAACTGCACAACTGAACACACACTGCAGCAAGACAAAAGCACTTTGACCAAATGCTTTAATTTGGTATTCTCTAAGACATACAGCATAGGGCTGAGATATGACAATATGTATAATTTGACAACAGCAAAACCTCCATTGTTTAAAATTATGCTCTATTGTTTAACAATTTACGAGACACTTTGCACCGCGGTGACGTTAGTTTTACGTTGCATTTTCGACAGAGATTTGTTGACTATTCAACATAGGGCTGCGCGATATGGCAAAAAGTCCATACACCGTAAAACGAAACTTATGTCGCCTAACGTAACAGCACGACGGCATCTGATCAAAAAGCATCTGGTGTTATGCACGCGGACCACAGACAAGGTAACAGTAACTTTAGCATTTAACTGAAATCATGAGTGAAGGCTAGCCGCAATCCTCATCTCAAAATGTATACACGTGTGTTTATTGTTCTCATGGTTGGGCCGTAAGTTTGGGTTGTACCGTCACAGTCATCAGTTAACCGGGTGTTGGGGAGCTGCACCTTAGAGTAACTTGTATATCACCCGGGTCATGTTTGTGTTGGTAAAGCAGTTGTCTGGTTGTTGGTCTGATGTTTGCTGTATGACACACTATTGAATATCCGAAAGAACAAATAAATATCTGTCATCTTTCAACGTACACAGCTGATTCTGTTACCGGGGTGGGGGTTGCCGCCGCCAAGCAAAAGTACTTCTTAAATGATGTAATGATGAAATAATCTACAGAAGCTTCGAGTACTAAAATCATCAGCCCTAATCCCGATATAGGTCATTTCATATCCCAATAAAGATACCAGAGTTTTTCCTGCATAAAGAAATTTTTTGTGCCCCCCAAAGAACTTTTAACGAGCGCCAAAGGAAAATCACCTGTGCCAAAATGATCAGAATTGAAGAAGCATTTCAAATATTCTCCTAATTCGTTTTCATTTTTTTTTTTCTGAGCAAGCAGAACATAAACTTAAATATGACATCCAGCAGTCACCTCTCCTCTCATCCACAGTGCTGCTGTATTTTTTTTTATTAACACATGTAGCTGCCGCTGGATTTATAAAATCAGCACCCGCTTCACTAACTTCACCATAGTGCAAAATGCCATTCCCTCATCAAAATATTACAGTAAAGTGTTGAATTTGCTACACAACAAAATAATCAATAGTGCATAATTGTTAACGATAGACATGTTTCTATTGTCAAATGATAGATATAGTCATTTCGCACATATCCAACTTAACTTAATCCATTTTTTCACCCACCCCCACATATAACACTTTCAGCAGCACCCTGTTCTGCAAAACAAAGATGTGCCAAGTGTCCTCCAGGTTCAAACTACTGCATGGCTTTTAATTACACTGTGACCCCATTTAACCTTAAAAACACATGACGACATAACACATTTCTCTCTCCTCTTACCGTGCCCTTGTCTTGCAGGCACATCATGAGGGTGCACACATCTCCTGTGGATTGGTGGTTGACGATGACCATGGCTTCTTCTTCAGAGATTGGTCGTACGTCGTCACCCCACTCCGTTACTGTGAGGCAAAACAAACAGAAAGACACATTACAGTTAACCAGGCTGTGTAAATACTAGCATTAAAAGTGCCAAATGGAGTTTTGTTTTTTTTAGACAAACAAAGTTTCTTACACTCTGTGTTTTGTCACCAACACTCATTGTGGGTATATGTGAGGTCTAACAAACACGCCAAATGCATTACCATTATCATAAAACCACCCACTTTTAAAAAAAATTATTGAAATCATGCATTGTTTACATCTCCACAAGGTACATTTAAAAAAAAAAAAAAAAGAGAGCAATCCTCTTTCAAAAATGCACTATGCTGTATTTTTCTTTTTTTTTTCTTTTATTTAAATATTGGAAAAAATTTAATATGCATGTAGATCTGAACCAACTTTAGAATACACACTGGTAGAACATTATAGCATACATCTGTTTTTACAGTAGTTAATTGGAAACAAGCAAAAATGTTCACAAACTTTCCGAGGCTACTAAACTATTAACAAGGTTTTGCTCCTTAGTGAATGCAACACATAACGCTTTAATAATATATAACGTGATACAGGTGTGGTTCATTGTGTATATTTAGATAGCGTGAGGTAAGCCATCTCTGGTATACACACTGAAATTTGTCTAAATAAAAAGTGAATGTTTCATCCTTTCACACTGACTCACTGTCCCTTGTTAGCTGTTCCTAAATCCACAAGTGTCCTGACACTCCCTGATAACAAACAGTCTGCCACCTGTCTGATCTGGATATACTCCCTGCCTGGTTCAGAGAGCAAAAGTGTGCTCCCACCTTCTGTAAGTGGGTTGGAAAAAACATGTACCCTTTGCTGTTAATGTGGCCAAATAAGTCTCAGACCTCCTCCAGAGGCAGTGTGGATAATTACATCATGTAAAGGGAACATTTAAAGACAGATTTTTTTAAAGTCTTTTTTTTGACTCATCGTGTGTATTAATCAACGTTGAAAGGGAATGACAAAAGGTTTGCCGTGTGGATTGAAATTAGAAAGGGGAAGTGGGTTTCAGGAAATGGTTTCACTATTGACCGCTTTGGGTATAGCAGAGTAACCAAGAAAAAAGACACAAGGTGAATACAGAAGATGTAATAATACTACGGGCTGAATATCTAACAACTTGTAAGAATAACAAACATGTAGTAATGTGAGTTATTTTGTTTTTCAAAAATCAGCATTTCAAAGTGTCACATGGCGTGTGTCAATGTTTGCATTTCCATGTTAGATTTCTATTCTAACCAACTTATTTATGGCCTTCTAGTAACATATTTCTTTTCTTTTCAATTACATTTTCCCAACACTGACTAAATGTACCAAACTATCTTAAAAAGGACACAACATATTATCATCTCTACTTAGTATCAGATGTTGCACCATGTGCACCTATTTCTTTTTTTAGGTAGCATTAATTTATTTTTAGAAAACGACCACAGCAGGAACTTGACAAAGATTACAGTCTGAATATCCTCAGTTTAAAATCATCAGGCTTTGTGTCAACACAGAACGTGATCAGCGGACTTGCTGGTACGGGAGATCCCTGCCTGAAATAACATTTTTCATTTGGATTTAAGCAGTCGGTTAAGTCTACAACAGGACATTGTGCTGTTTTGCATCTCTAGGTTCTATAAATAATGCTTCCTCCTTCATTGAAACAACATAAGGCATCCATGTAAGGCTGAGAACTGAACTGGGCTTTGTTTGCTGTGAAAGTGATAAAAATAATACAAAGCAAAATATAGCTGCAAGCTGCAGTTCTCTGGGCCAAGTACAGGCACATCAAGCATGGTACACTGCACACAGGTACACCAAGGTCTTATCTACCCACAGAACAATTTTGATCATGATCTGACAAAATGTTCTAGAGATACGACTTATTTCCGTTTTTGTGACTTTACAGCCAGCTTCACTCACAGCCAAATGGTTTGAATTAATAAATTAAGCTGAATAAGCATAGAAACCAAATCAACGTTTCAACTGCTGCAAATCAGCTGTTCGTTCATGTCGATCAAAGATTATGCTCGTGTCAATGACATGCAGCAGAAGCACGGGTTTTGTAATGTGTGAAACTACAGCTTTAATTGGTGATGCAGCCTCAACAAGAAAACCACAAGAAATGTGATATCTTCTGTAGAATCAGGCTTAAGATAAAGGTGTTTTGGCATTATAACATGTAAATGTTCTCTAATTTATGTGTACTCATGAGTGACATTTACATACTCTCAGCCTTCTACCAAAAATGATCTTGATCTCTTCAATGTACAAATGTACCTATGTTTGTGTGTGTCAGTTTGTACGGCCACTCTCCTGCTAGCTAGCTACAGTGTTTCGCATACATTGATTTATTTGTGGCGGGCCACCACTATATCTACGCATTTTCATTTGTTTACTACCCAAATTCCTCCTCGTTAAAGACAATATCTGTTGGAAATATCAAACTTATCCGAGGTACACAACACCCAGTCATCTGAATTTCAGTTAAAAATTAAGGACTAGTTAAAAAGTTCTCACAGCCCATGTCTTCTATTATTGGAGTGGTAAATCTCAGAATCAGTACTTGAAATAAAACTACTGAATTATTTAGTAACTCAAAACTAAGCAACACACACGGCAGCTGCAACAAAAGGAGAAAACACGGCTGTGAGGTGAGGGTGTGACAACAGCAGCCTTCCTGGAGAGCACATGAGCTTCCTTTGCAATTTAAACGCACTTCAACAGCTCTGCACATTGACAAAGAACCAACAAGAAGAAAAGATTTAGCTGCAGTCGTTTACTGGGCGAGTACTTCTGAGCGAGTCTGACCAGCTCCAGTTCTGTGTAATGCAAATGTCAGGCCTCAGGGTTCAGAGTGAGTGAACAATTCCTCTCTGTGGGGGAGTTAATACTGTGATTGCTCGCAGATACAGATTAATCAGAATCCAGTTTATTGTCAGGTACATTTTTACATATGAGGAATTTGCCTTGGTATAAATTGATGCTTACAGTACACATAACATAAATAGAAATATAAATTTATAAAAAGTAATGGAAGGTGACAACCAATCATCTTCTCTGTAGACCGAATAATACGCTGCAGCCTGCCCTTGTCCCTGGCGGTGGCAGCAGCGTACCAGATGGTGATGGAGGAGGTGAGGATGGACTCAATGATGGCGGTGTAGAAGTGCACCATCATTGACTTTGGCAGGCTGAACTTCTTCAGCTGCCACAGGTAGGACATCCTCTGCTGAGCCTCTTGGTGAGAGAGGTGTGGTTTAGCTCTCGTGCCCAGGAAGCAGAAGGAGTCCACAGTGTTGACTGCGGAGTCACCCAGGATGATGGGAGAGGGTGGGCTGGGCTCTTTCTAAAATTTACAGTCATCTCCACTGTTTTCAGAGCCTTTATCTCCAGGCTGCACCAGGTCACCAGATGGTCAATCTCCCACCTGTAGGAAGACTCCCCACCAGAGATGAGCCCAATGAGGGCGGTGTCATCCGCAAACTTCAGGAGCTTGATGGACTGGTGACTGGAGGTGCAGAGTTGCAGTAGGTGTACAGGGAGAAGAGCAGAGGGGAAAGATCGCAGCTGTGAGGGGATACGGTGCTGATAATTCACAACCTGGCGTAGGTTTCTGGGGAGTCCAGGTGCTGGAGGATGACGGGAAGGGCCATGTTAACTGCATCGTCTACAGACCTGTTGGTTCTGTAGGCACTGCAGGGGGTCCAAGAGTGGGTCTGTGATGGGTTTTAGGTGAGACAACACAAGGCGCTGAAAGGACTTCATATCCGCAGATGTTAGGGCGACGGGTCTGTAGACTAGTCCTGTGGTGCTTGTTTTTTTGGGGGACAGGGATGATGGTGGATACTTTGAAGCAGGCTGGCACATGGCATGTCTCCAGTGAGGTGTTAAAAATGTCCGTGGACACCGGAGACAGCTGATTGGTGCAGTGCTTCAGGGTGGATGGGGAGACAGAGTCCAGCCCAGCTGCTTTGCAAGGTTTCTGCCTCCTGAACAGTCTGTGAACATCCCTCTCTAGAATGGTATGAGAGGGGGAGGAGGTGGAGGATGAGATAGTGATCTGATGTCTGATCAGTGGTGTAACGGGGGATGGTGTCAGGTCTGTCCCATTGTCTTTGAAAGCGACAGTAAAACTGGTTCAAGTCATTGGCAAGGCGTGAGTCGTTCATGGAGCGGGGGGATTTAGGTTTGTAGCTTTGATCTGCCTGAAGCATCTGAGAAGCAGAGTCATTTCTTGAGAACTGGTGTTGTAGTCTAACTGAGGCCCCATCCACACTACTGCGTTTTTGAATTAAAACGGAAACCTTTTGCTATGTTTGCACCTCCCGTCCAGACTACAACGGTGAAAACGAAGACCTAAAACCCGACCCCGTTTTGCGTTTCAAAACTCCGGAGGGCGTTTTAGTGAAGATGGGCCAAAACGGAGGACTATAGAAATGATGACACAGCCGCTCACCCTCGGCTCTCTGATTGGGTCTTAGAACTCAAAGCAGAAACACGATGCTACTGACAGGGTTTTTGACATGGTATTTTTATTAAAATATTATGTACCGTGCAAATAACAATAATCTGCCTACACTTGTACTGTGCATGTCACCATATTTACTTGGCAACGACTCCCAGTCTGTTTTCCGCCGCCACAGTGCTGTGTTACATTCAGTAACAGTCCCAGCTCCTTATTGGTGCATGCAAAAAACAAAACAAAAAAACAAAACATATTTTGTAACCAGGAAGAGACCATCTGCTTCATGTTTACACCGGCACGCGCATACCAAGTGAACCTGAACGACCAATAGTTGGTCGTTTTAATGTAGACGGAGATCAACTCCAAAACGCAGCTAAAACGCTGGTGTGGACGGAGATCGTATTCGTTTTAATTCTCTGTTTGTAAACTAAAATGGAGTAGTGTGGATGGGGCATGAGTACAGCTGTTTATCATCTCACACCGCCTTGCTAAACCTATACTTTACCTCCTTAAACCTGAATCGGTCGCCACCCCTAAACAACTCTTCCTTTTCCAACATCCGCTGTCTGAGCTTAGCTGTAAACCAGGGTTTGTCATTGTTAAAACCCACCCTGGAGATTGTTGGTATCATAGACTGTATATAAGAAATGGACGTAGTCACCGTGACGTCACCGGTTGGTTTGTGGACTGCCGTTTTGAAGCCTCGAGTATGGCCGATAGGGTGCCGCCATGTCGAGTTTTTGCAACCAGGAAGTGCCCGGAAGTGACGATGCGGCGGAGTTAACGGCCATGTGCGGAGCTAGCTAGCTTGCTTAGCTAGATGCAACTGTAACTCATGTTAACTGTCATTTTAACAGGGCTGATAACTCTGTCTTAAAACTAAATGTACTCACCAGAGAAAGTGAACAGCCAACTCCTAATAAGCTTTTTCAACGGCGCTGGTTAAATTTACACAGCGCCGAGGGTAGGAGTCGGCTCTAGCCTGATTGATAGGTCGCCATGATAACGACTTGTCAATCATAGATAATCCTGCCCTGAAACATACTCTGCTTTGTGGTCTATTTTAAAATAAATGGGACCATAATTTACTAAATGAACATCATTTTGTGTTGAAGAAGACTTGAAACTAGTGACTGAGACCATAAACTCATCAGGAAAGTGTTTACTGGGGTAACTATTCAGCTGAGAAGTAGGGTCATTTTCCCATTATTTCTAATGGAGCCGGACTTCTTTTTGCAACCAGAAGAGTCGCCCCCTGCTGGATTTTTAATAGAATGCAGGTTTCAGGGACTTCCACATTCGCAGCATATTGTAGACCAGAAGCTTCCCGCTTGGTTGGTATACAAGTGTCCTCACAGAAGCTGATATAGGATGTCACAGTCTCTGTATACTCATTCTGACCTGAAAACATCCCAGTCAGTGCAGTCCAAACATGCTTGAAGGTGAATTGTTTTTATACACTAGGTTTAAAAATTTAATTAGGAAAATACATGACACCCACGCAAAACCAGACAGCTGCAAGATAAAAGGCCGACATATTTGGTGCTTGACAAAAATGTTGAAGGACCACACAGCAAGACAAAAATTGAAATGCCCTCAAAAAAAGCTCTTGGCAGTATAACTTGCATTTCTGTGCCTATTTTGTTAATGGGTGTAGTTTTCTTATTTAAATAGATGACTTTGCTGCTGTACATCACACTATTTTGGTGTCAGTTGTTTAAATCAAAGAGTGACAAATTAAATCCACAGCAGCCTGAGAAGACCATAAAGCGCCAGCCTTTCCTTTACCGTAAAATCACACTTGTTTGCTTCTACTACTGCTCCGTCAAATGTACCAAGGCCATGCACACTCTTTGGGTGTTAGTCAAAGGCCATTGTGGGGAATGAAGGAATTCATTACACAAAACTAGAGCCGCTTTTCCACCGCAGGGACCAGGGTCTAAATTAAGTTCCAGGGACTTTATTTGACTCCCAAAGAAGTCCCTGCTATGGGGCTTGCAGCGCATTTCTGAATGGTTGAGTGGAGACTACTCGCTTTAGGTCAAGCTCATCGGGTATTTAAATCTGCTTTTTATTACTGCTCGTCCACTGTTGATTCAGTGACCACATCTGCAAACCAATAATATGATCAAGCCTGAGAACCCAGGGAACGTCAATCGGCATTATATGGATAGCTCAGAAATAGCAGCCGGTGTGAAGCTAGTCCTGCAGTGTGTTTACAGCTGATGCAGTTAAGCTAAATACTGGATACGGAGTTATTATTTTAAGCTTTTATCATTCAGGAGGTTTCTACCAAGGAGCCAAAGTAGGTCTCCTCCTCTACAAAACAAACGTACTGGCTGATTACAACAGGTAATAAAGCACATTAAAAGTCATGTTCCTCTGACGCTCAGGCGGACACAGGACGTGGGTACTACGAGCCGAGCACCTGCTTCTAACGTTAGCTCAGTTTAGTTGCTCAGTTAGTTTTTAGTTTAGGTGTTTTTTTCCTTAGGTGTTGACGGTTAAGGAAGTTTTTTACCGACAGTCGAATTACCACAGAGGTAATCTCCGCTCCGAAAAAAAACGGACCCGGTCATTAAAACATTAAAAAACACTGAATAAGGCAGTTTCATCCTAAGAAATTTGTGTCTCATTGGTGGACACTGAGCATTAGCGAGCCAACCTCTAGTCGGCTGGAAATATTTTAATGTTTTAGCGCTAGATGGTGCATTCCGTTTCCAGACAGGCCCAAAATGTTGCCTTTTTATGTTTGTGCTTCTTTGTTCCTTTCTCTGTGCTTGAGTTCTTTTAAGAACTTGATGGCTTAATGCAGTTTGTTATTACTGTTATGGAGTTGAATTGTGTTTCTTCATTATACTCACAAACAAAATAGACATTTGTAGTGTTAAACAATAAATGATAATATAATATAATTTTCCTCAATAACAATATAATAAATGTTCAATATATCGTCAATAAATGTTTGATTGAATTCATTTGAATCCCAAACAAATTAGGACTTTTTCTATTAAGATATTTATTTAGTTGAGGAAAAGGGACAGAAAAAAGATTTACTAATCATATGTTTTGAAAAAGATTTTATCATAATAGTTTTGATAGTTATTTCTACCTAAGACTTTTGAAGTGATCCTCTGTTTGGCATCAAGTGTTTGTCACATTGTGACCATACAGAAAAGTTTAACCACACAATTAACTATTTGGTTTCTTTAATTTTGACATTTATTGTGATAATTGTTGATATCAAATGGTATGAATTTTGTTTTGTTGTGATACCATTTTTGGCCACATGGCCCAGCCCTAGCTGAACGTGAGAGGTTCATCTTAAAAATGGATTGAAGCAGTCGTGGTACAAAAGGAAGTGACAAAGGACCAGTCAGTGCAGCACACAACACAACTCAAAGAACAATACATTTAATAGATTGCTCTCAGCATTATTGTGAAGACCTCGCTGTGGGCGATATGGCCTTAAATATAATATTGCATGGTATTTTTTCAATAATATTTATATGTGGTGAGTTTTTTCTCACACTTCCCTTCCTGAATGTGATTTGTTGAGTCGTTTCACTCTACCTTTACATACTTGTAAAAACTCTGAACTTTCTGAGTTTCAACACGAGCCAATAAGAGGTTTCTTGAAATAAAGCGGCTAAAATCTGTCAACTATAAACCAGATCCTAAAATACAGCGGCCCTTTTATGTTATAAACTGCTCAATTATATGCAAGTGTAGCCTCTGCTGAATGAGGTGTAAGATCTGCTGTCATAAAGCCCAGGAGAAAAGCCTTTCAAACCCTCAGATTAACGATTTCTGCATGACACAATCAAAAGGCCAAGTCGTTTCCCTGACAGGATAGTTTTGGATGACAAAGGTTGCAAGCCGCTCTCATTCCACCTTGAACTGAAACCCACTGTGCCTGCTGCTAGCTATTCAGCATGATCAAAATGAGATTTGGTAATGTAATGCTAATGCACAACTTAATCTTTCAGCAGTTCATTAGCAGATATTGGAGAACACACTCCATGTTTGCAAACATGAACAGTGATTGCAAATATTTATTGCAGGAAGCTTCTTCCTGCTAATTATAGTTGATTGTATTATATTACAGCTACAGACAAGATAGCCACTTGAATAGACATTTAATCTTATTAACTCTTGTTTGCTAATAAGTTAATCATCGTTCATTCGATGTCCTTTAATGCACTTTGTAACATAGTCTAAGCTGCAGCCTGGCGACACTGGGTGCTTTTGAATCTTCCAACAGCCTCACACAGAGATCTTCCTTGAGGTTAAAGAAATGGGATGGAGGGGGACGAGTTGTTGTTGTTGGCATGTTCAATTTAGGCCTTTGTTTCACCTCCCGTCCCCTGGAGAATAAGATCAATCCTCATGAGCACAGGAATCGAGAGCACACTTGTAGAAAAATGACACATCTGTGACACCTGGCAGGGTTGTATGGGGTGTACATACCCTGAAGTCAATGTCATTTCATAAAAAGGAGCATGCCTTCGTGCTCGCTGAAGTCCCCATTGTTGCGGGAGACGAGCGTAAATGATATCCCAGAGATGGGTCATCTGTCAGATAGAATACATTAGGGAAATTGTCTTTGAGAGACGACACAGTTAGTGCAGCAGGATGACAGCCATGCTGCAGGCACACTATCTAATCCGGTATCAGTGGTCAGCTAAACGGAGTACAGCTAACCTTGTAGACCATCGCTATACTTCTTTCTCCCTCTCTAGAGGAGAGAGATATAGCAAGGCACTAGGCCATCTCCTCAATAAGAACAGCAGGAAGAGGAGAAAGTACAGAGTACAAAGGGGGACTTCTCCATTAATATTTGAAGCTTTCCGATTACTGGGTCAACTGAACGAAAAGCAACGATTCACAGAGTGGTAAATAAATACCAGCAACATAATGTGAAAGATTTTCTGCTTTTATCTGTTCTGTTCATATTGACCCACTGTTTTAGACAATGGCAGCCAAAATTGGAGCTTTTTCTGCTTAATAACCCTGATCTTCAGTTAGGGGGTAACTTAGGGCCAAAAAATAAATAAATAGCCAGGGATGCAGCCAGTAGTAATCATAATTTGTGCTAGGCCAGTGTTAGCTCATTGTTACTGAGAAATGCCAAAGAATGTTATTATTCTATACATTATA